>NC_047143.1:8498042-8855542 GCF_009829125.3 Periophthalmus magnuspinnatus
TCCTCCCTCCCCCCTCCGAGAACAGAGCCAGAGAAATCCCCTCCAACGGCCCACCACAACCACATGAGTGAGACAGAGCAGATCGATGGCTGACCACCAAACGCTTTCAGTGAGGCCTGGGCATAAACTACAGGCCTGTCCAAATCTACACTCAAAAGCCATTCCCACCAAACCGGGTTATCCTGCCATAGCAATTGGGTGAGCTTTTACACAGGGTTTTCTTTGTGTTTTTGGTGGTAACAAAAAGTAATACATCTTCTTAATTCAAAGTCATATACAGACTTCCTGCAACCTAATAGTGGAACAAAGTATAAAACATGTCCTTTTATTGGTGCTTTTTTTTTTAATATATATAAAGTTTAAAAAAAATGGCCAGAGTGAAATTACTTATTCAACCAAAATACTGTAGATGCTCATTAGATTATGTCTGTTAATAAGTAAATAATGCATTATTACTGTGAAAAGGATGGCCTCACCACAGATTTGTCTAGTAACTTGGCCTGGTGGCGTCACCTGCTTGTCTTCATTGAGAAGACAGGCAATAGCATATTGTGGAACATTCAAGGTAAAATGGAGACAAGCAGGTTTAACATAGTGCAAGTAACATAGGGCACCTTTTTGCCAACCTCTAGTTATGGAGGTTGGCTGCTAGCAAGGAAATATATCAATAAAAGAAAACAAGCTAAATGAATATGAATATATATATATATATATATATATATATATATATATATATATATATATATATATATATATATATATATATATATATATATATATATATATATATATATATATATATATATATATATGTACTGTGTATGTATATACATATATAACGTTTTATATATATTGAGTAAACCTTTAAGTAGTGGAGAAAAAATAATAATAATAATAATACATCATTTTTATTCATTAATAAAGGACAATATTGACTGCCATACTGTTGTAATAAGTCTGTTGTGCTTGTGTGATATAAGTTTTAACTTCTTCTTATGAAGCACTTTGTGACTTCCTCCTCTGTGAAATGTGCTATACAAATAAACGTTGCTTGCTTGCGTGCTACATGATTTGTCACAGGCAAATAAACCGGGTCAGTCAACATTGTCTGAAGAACATCTCGTATTTACATTATCATTCACTCTATATGGCTCTCATTGACTGTGTTTTGACTTCAACAGGAATAAGTGCACTTACAAAGTGCTAAAGAGGTAACAGTGATGATCACAAATTAGTGGCTCTAGTTCCCAAAATGCTTAACAATAGTACAAAAGAACAGATTTTTTACACAATCAAAAAGTTTGAAGAATTAATCTGGCCAGTGATTTTAACATAAACATAATTTAACAAAGTGACAGTTAAATTATTTTTAAAATCTATATTTGCTTTATTTTGACAGTAGCTCACTTAGTACGTCGCAGTATGGAGTGTCTGTCCACTGATCAGATGGTTGGCGGTTCGAATCCCACTTCCTACATGAACTTTATTGGTTGAGCGGTCAGATCCACAGACTCACAGGTCGGTGGTGCGATTCTAGCTCCCACAAATAAATGCTGTCATTGTGTCCATGGGCAAGGCACTTTACCCGCCTTGTCCCTAGTGTCTGCGTACACCGCTATATGAATGCGCGTGTGAATTGGTGAGTGGTCACTTCATGTAAAGCGCTTTGAGTGCCTCAAAGGTGGAAAAACGCTACATAAAAATGTGACCATTTAAAAGGATACAAGCTAAATTAATTTAAAGCCGTCACATCACACATCACTAATAGTAATAAACTCCTCAAGTATACAAGTGTGACAATACACTAATTAGGCCTGTCATGATGATTACTATATCGACTTATTGTTCTATATAAAAAACTGGAACAATATTTTTTGGGGTCAGTGTTTATTATATGTACATTTGCACAACTGTGATTTTTTTGTTTTTGTTTTTTGGCTATAGGATAAGATTTAAGCAGCAGATGTATTTATTTTTAACAATATTCCAGATTTAGAATAGTTTTTGTGGTTTAAATCTGCTCTTGGGTTATTGTGTCAGTGGCATAAGTTAGTATCAATATCATCGTTTATCATCTATATTTATTTCAGCAATATATCAAACTTCAAAATGTGTTATCGTGACAACACTAAAAATAACATGATTGTTGATAGTTGTTATTTCCTGGTCTGAACAACAGGTCGACGTCAGTGTGGATGAGCTCACGCAGCACATGGCATATGATAGCATTGTTTTCCTGATAACACAATAGCAGCATTGATGGAATTAGCAGGGAGTATGTTGTTAACTGACAACTGACACTTTTTGCTGTGAATCCATTGAGATAGTACATGCTACTCGCTAAACAAATGTAGCACGGTGTGTCTATATAGCGTTCAATGCCAAGTGTGCATTCCAGTAGTACTTCAGATCAGACGTTGAGCATACAATGAGGTGGTAAGTCTTTTGTCTGTCAGAGAAAAAAAATCTGTTGTGATCAAAATGCTGTTTGAAAAAATCCTTGGAGAAATCACTTGCGGTTCAGAAAAAAAACACATATTATCACATTCACTGTCAATGTCAGAATGATTCAAGAGCAAGCTGCCCTGGTTTCTACCTTCTTACACTGAATCTGACAATAAGGTGCTATGCTGGACATAAGAGCAAAATTCGCAAGGAAGACTACAACTACTGTGGCTGAAAAGGGTCAAATATCCAAGTACTACTCGGTTACAATTCAGCCCACAAAAGCGTATATGATTAAATGATTCAAATGAGTCTTTAAATGATTACAGAAGCCCCAAAAGGTCATACATGAACACAGGTAGGACTGGGCATAAAAACATTCATAATATTTTCCCTCAGATTGGTCAATCTCATTTTGCAATTCCCTTTTCAAAAATAAATTATTTAGAAAAAAACAAATCAAAATGGTTTTCAATATTGATTTCATTAACATAATCAGTACAAGTTAACACACACACGCAAAACAATTTCTCCCTCCAAAGTCTGGCCTCTGCTCCAAACCACATGCTTTTACTGACAGGGGTTTGGCTGAAGACCTCTCCATTAAAAATACCCAAATGAATTAAATTTTGAAGGTCTTGAAGGTCAAATTTAATCTAGAACTCAGATGGTTATAAAACAGAAAAACAGAACCACCACTTTCTATTATTTGTTTTCGCCCACATAATCTGTGTATCACGTTAAGTGCGTTGATTAAACACTGCGTTTCTTACAAACCTCGTAGATTTGCAATCCTCACCACTTACTCAGCACGTAATTAGTCTTAATACGTCACACATTCGTTTTACGGACCATATAGCCCGTTTGAAGGTCTGCTGAATCTGGACAAAGCGCTGCTAATCACCATAACACTGGGTCTCCTCTGACACAATGGTAATGCTAATGAGGATGGTGGCTGACGTGAAGCCAAGAGCCCGGTGTCTGCTGAGTCACTGGAGGGACCACAGCGCGCGCTCAAGTATGCCAAGTCCTGCCTGCAGAAAAGACAGCTTCAAGGACATTCACAGTCAAAGCATGCGTATTTTCGGTTTTAATTTCATTTGAGTTTTAGTTTTTCCACATTATCAGAAGAGACCGCAGAACTCTGTGCTGTAAAGTGTCCCTGTACAATCTGCAATATTCTGTTCATACCTCATCATTGTCAAACTGTATATGAGGGTACGGATACTGATATTAAAATGTTCGTATTTTTTGATAACTATATTCTTCTGCTGGTCGGCTGCATGTCCGTAATAAAAATAATTGCTTTATAATTTTGATTCTGAGATGATGGTGGCTCCAAATAGTCTAAAAACTAGCTGGTTGGCATTGACATAACATTTCAGCTATGAATATATGTGTTTATCATTTTCACAATAATACAATTTCAGGCTGGATTTGGATACAAAGGAATAGATCAGATACTCCCTAAGTCTAATACCAAATTAATAATAAAAGCACTCTTTAGATAATAGAATGTCATAGTTGTCCATAAGTATATACTAGTCTAGACTATGTGGTCTTATAGTTGTTCTGATACAGCTCAAGGTCATTCTAAAACTATTCAGGAAAGGCTCATTTCTGTCCTGTGAATGTGACTTTTTAAGTATTGATACCTGCTCAAATGAGTATCTAGTTTTGATACTAGTTTTTGCATCTATTAATATCTGATTTCGATACTTTTGACAACCCTAGTTTATTGTCAATCTCCAGAGTGTGAAGTAAATGGACAAGCCATAACTGGCAGTTGTAGAAGCCATCCTTTATACAGTTTTGTGTAGAACTTTTTTTTTTAAATTATTATTAACTTATTTTTCATTGCCTAGGATTAATAAGCAGGTTAACTGATTAGTGATACAAGCTTGTCCATACACAGATTCGATCAGATGATTAAGCTTAAGTATTAAACACACTGACACAAGTAACATGTAGCAAGTAGCTGGAAAGTACATCCAATGCATAACATACAGGAGTACAAGATGCTTGGTCACACTCTGACAGCAGTCAACAAAGAGCCACTTGTTCACTTGTGATTTCAGATAGAGGATTATTTCCCATGATCCTGTGCTCTACAGTGTATGTATTCAAGCCTGGCATTTACAGCATCTGTCCATCTGTTCAGTTTCTCAGTCCTAGACTTATTACATTTTTTCCATCATTTTAAGAGCAACCACATATACAGACACTTGATCTCTTTGGAGAGTAGATATAAAAAGGAGTGAACAGTTTATAGGGCTGCAGCTAATGATTATTTTAGTAGTCAACTAGTCAGCAATAGTTTTTTTTCCAATTCGTCAACACGGCTATTTCTCTTGTGCACTGAGTACTAACAACCCTATTTACCAAATAAATATGGTGACTGAAGACTTCTAGATAGAGAATATTTTAAATTAAGTTTATTATTGATGAAAAGCTGAATCTTTTTATTTAATAGTGTCACTGTTATTTTGGTATGTGGCTTACTACCCAGATAACAGCAATTATGATTTTAATAGCCCACCACTAGTTACAATTATTCAGATTAATTGTTGCAGCCCTAATACTTTAAAATAGGTATTGTAAGAGAATGGCATAGCAAACAACACTTAAAGCAGACCTATTACACAAAATCGCCTTTTCAGGTTATAGTTGTTTCTCATTTACCCTTTCAAAGTTGTTTCTGGAGCGATTTGTGCAAGTTTGAGCAATCTTTAATCGCTTATTTTTAAGACACCATATTGCCAATCAACTCCTGTTTGTTTTTGTGTGTAGGCAGCACGGTGGCTGAGTGGCAACACTCATGCCTCACAGCAAGAAGGTTTGGTTCGATCCCCGGGTCGCCCAGGCCTTTCTGTGTGGAGTTTTGCATGTTTCCCCCCGTGTTTGGATGGGTTTCCTCCGGGTACTCCGGTTTCCCCCATCAACCAAAACATGAACGCCCTTCGAGACAACTGTTGTTGTGATTTTGGGCGTTGCAAAAATAAAATGAATTGAATTGAATACGCCCACTACTCTGCACTTACTTCAGTGTTCAATATTATTTTCTTATTCAATGATATGTGTAGGATTCGGCAGAGTTACCATTTTGGTACAAATGTTAAAAAAAATATTACATGCAAGTGTGATCTGTAGCTATCCATAGGAGGGGCCAGTTTTAAGTCATTTTAGCTAAATATTGCGATTTAAAATGTTCAAATTATAATCTGTGACAGTCATGGATCATTATGTTATAACTATAAGGCACAATATGTCTTTTTTAAGAAAAACAAGTTCGTATTTCCAGTTATAAAATGCAAGTATGTAGATGAAAATGAATTTCACTAAATATATGCAAAGGCATTCCTGATCTGGGTCATAAAGGGAAAAGAACAGAACTCAAAATAAAAGGAAGCCCATTTTATGAGCAGAATAGAGAATAGGAGGACAGAAGGTCAAAAGGTCATCAAAGGTCACGAATCAGACACTTATTCTGTATTCTGTCTTATTGTTTAAAACTATGCAAAGACTGAAAATGGTATTATTTATGTGAAAGGGTCAAAACATACAATTTATATTGTCAATTATGTTAATAAAAGAATGGACTATCTTTAATTTAAAAAATGCTATGTAGCATTACTAGTTACTTATGAAGTATAGATATGGATACAAAAAGTCCCAAAGATTCCCAGTCATATCACGGTAATGTCACAAATAATCCAACAACTGACTGATGATTAGGAGCCGTCGCCTGGCCCTGATCACAACTTTATGTAACATTTGGTGAACTGACACCTCCATGACGCTCCTTTAAGAACATTTCCAGACCCCTGTGCAGACCGTTCAAGATTCTTTTCTTTCTATAGACGAGCAGAGGGACCCATGTGCCTGCTCGGGTTACCCTGTCCATGCCAGGCCGCGGTCCCCTCACACAGATGTGCCGCTCACATGCACAACCTCTCTTTAAACTCAAACACAGTGTTCAACCGCAGCCCTGTTTAAGACCTGGAGCTGCTTCTAGCTACTCAAAGCCATGCAACCTGATCTAACGTCTTCTTGGCAGCGGACAGACCCGGAGAGGACACCTGCCGTCCCCCGCGACCGTGATCTGCAAAAGAGGCACTAGCTCGTCACTCAAAACTCCCTGGCGATGAACAAGCTCGCCAACTAACCTGAGATTACTGTTGTCACGATACTAAAATTTCAAACTTGATTTCAATATTAAAGACTAGACTCAATACTTAATACTGATTCCGATACCATGATGATCATAAAAAACAGCCTTTATTTAGCCAATAGAACGTGATTTTCAGCATTAAATAATAGTACTTTCTTCTACACTACCATGTGGCCTTATATCTGTATAATCCTTCAATCATCCAGGTAGGTTCCATTTGCTAGTCTATGTGTCTTATACTTGTTCTGATACAGCTCAAGGTCATTCTAAAGATATTCAGAAAAGGTTCATTTCTATTCTGGGAATGTGCCTTTTTTAGAATCAATACCTGTAAATGATTATTATAAGTTTTGATACTAGTTTTAGTATTGATTAATATCTGCTTTTGGATACTTCTGACAACCCTACTCAAGATTATAGCTGGATTGCCACCCCTAAAAAAATTTTTTCACAGTAGTCAAATTACAGGAGCTGAAGGATGGATTGTAAAAAAGTGATCGTTTTAAAGACTGCACAGCCAAAAATAGTTGTGCCTCCATTTCCCAGGAGGCCATGTTTATTCTCAGGGAAACTCATCTGACTTCAGAAGTACCTCATGGCCTTTTAGTGTTCATCAACTCAATGATAATGACTTGATGTGACATATCAGAGAGGCACACAACTTAAAGTGGCGCCACAGCTTCCTTATTTGAGAAGCAATAAGTTTACACACGAGTTTAGTGTGTCTTGTAGCAATGACGCATGCTGGAATACAAATCACCCAAAGGTAAACAAGTGACATTAATAATTCATTTGAGGCAGCTAGTTATTATGTTTAAACTGCGTGTGAGGTGAGGAACAAAGAGTGGCATGATAGCAATTGTTGTTTGAGTTCCCCAGGGATCAATTTTTGCATCAACACTGTTCATCATTTCCTTTTTATTTGATACAAATTGCTGGACTCAAAATGTAAATAATTGTGAAGTGAGAGTAGTAGTCATCATCACAAAAATATCAAAGGCGACTGTATAAAAGACAAATAAAATATAATATATTATATATATTGTTATTGTCTCATTAAAACTAGGTCCCACAATCCAATCAGTCTGAGTCATCATCTTTTTCTTAGAGTGAATGCGTGACATGTACACAACATTGCTGAGTGGCAGACCTTATGTCATCTTTTATCAACCACCAAACAATCTCTGCAATGCCTGTCATGAAAAACAAGACGGCTATAACATGACGAATGAGAGTCACACTAAGCTACTGACTATTCATGTTCCGGTTCAGGATTACTCATACAATAAAGTGTCAAATACTTAACATACTTCAATTAAAGTGAAGCACCTTGCAAACCACATATATAGAGAATCGTTTTGGTTTGGGTAGTAGTCTGTAAGATAAGATAAGATCAGTGTCGGGATCCAGAAACTGACCAGATGCACGCCACAGGACATGACCCCCAGTGCTTTTCAACGCGGTGGAACTCCTTTCAAGTTGGTGCCAGGAAACACCACTAAGTCTACTGTGTATCCCTTATTATAAGTAGAGCTGGGGTGCTGTGTGCATCCATCAGTCAACTAAAGTGGGTAAGTCACAAGCAAAACTATTCACTCACAAGACACAATAATACCTAGGCATACATACTGTACATATCTCAATTTACTCACAAATATCAAGTTAACTCACTCAATACCTTCCCCTTCTCTTTATAGTCCTAATAAATAGTTTGTTGACAAAACTTGTTCATTGTCATTCCCAACCTGGGGGTCAGTACCCAAATTCAAAGACTCACTTACTGGTCTATAACATCTTATATGAAATAATAATAATTTCCCTTATAGGACAGTGGTTTCTCAAGTAGGAGAAGGATGTTATTGTCACCAATGCATCTACAAGTAAAACAGGAGAGTCTGGGATAGGAAACTTTAGGGCTCTTTCACACTTTCCATTGCTTGTTTCTAAATTGAGCCCATCTTAGTCTTAATATGGACCTGGTTTGGTTATGTTGTTGTTGGTCCCGGTTTTAAGTCCTGATCTAGTCAAGGTTTAGCTTTGGTTAGTTGTGGTTAAGTCCCACTTTTGATGTGAACGTGCAAGTTTGAATCAACGAAACAACTTACAACCTTTAACAGCTCCTTTAAAATCACAGTTACAATTTACATAGAAAGAGAGTGATATATTAATAGAGCATGACAAAGAGCAATCACACCAATAGAAATACCACTTAATCAAAAAGTAAATTTCTTTCTAAGCATCAAATTAGAAAGCAGGTGCAATGCTTTTATAACTAAATATTTTTAGGTCGGTGTATCAAAAGGCTGTTATTTTGGGCAGAGTTGTAGAGTTATAATGATTGCTATGCAAAGCCAAAATATCACAAAAGTGTTCTGAACCACTTCATTTAGACTTTGTGCTGAAAAAAGCTCTTATCTCTTAATATATGATTTTAGTGTGAAAAGAGCACAAATTCATATAACTGTCAAAAGTTAAAATATCCATCTTACATAATGCTAGCTAAATGACTAAAAGCTAGATCCATCATAGTATAAAAGTCATATTAGCCAGAATGGAAATATGAGCGTCAGCCAAAAACAACTCCAGGCCCAAGACACCGGAGTGGCTGGCCTTTTAAAGTCACCAGTCAACAGTATGGTGGACACGCACCAGCCCACCCTGGACCCTCATGGTTTGGGCTCAGGGCCAGCTCTCAGGGGCTTTGGTCTGGCCTCATAAGCAAACAGCGTCCAGATCTTGATTGAGGCGCCACGGAAGGGACGCACGGTATACAAGTTTCTCACACCAGTGCTTCTCAGTCAGTTAAAAATGACTTCAACCAACATACACAGAATGAGACGTCTCTTCTGTGCAGATGGGTAAGATAGTAGACAGGATACTCACAGGGCACAGCGGGACAGGGCAGTCTCACATGTCAAACTGTCTGCCCCTCCAGCCAATTAACTGCAACCGCATTTTTGACTTTATCATGATCTAACAATATTTAATGTGAAATTGCAACATTAAAAGTATTTCTTATCGGTATATTCATATTCTGATACATTTTAGGTTGGTACAACTGATAAAGGATGGTACTAATGAGAGAATTAAGTAGTATTTCTACAACACTAAGCCTCTCCTTAAAATTGAAATATATTTTATGCTGCAAGGTTACCCAAAGAGTAGCCGTAGGGCATTTGAATATTGATACGTTCCTTATCTTTGTTAAATTAACAGTATCAGGAATGCTGAAACTCTTCAGAATACATGCAAATGAGTTTTTTATAACAGGAAAGTCCAACTAGCTTGCCATTGTATCTCAAGCTGTTTATCAATTTATCTATCCTTGCAATGATATTCTCTGATTCATCTTTGTAGCAGGACTTCTTACCTCCACACTCTCGTTGACTTCTATACCCCCGTCATTGTCGTCATCTAGCTGTTTGTGGATGTGGCGGAGGGCCTCCAGACTGAAGCGGTCTGCTTCACCCATACATGGTGGCATCACTATAAGGCAGGGATCTGTGGGAAAAAAAGACATCATAGTCAAATAGAGTAAGATAATACTGTACCACTATAGGTTGTAAACATTTACATATTTAGGGATCTTTGAACAGCTTGAAAGCACTCAAAAGAAACACCCAAGGGCCTACATTTCAATTTGCACATTTCCATATAGGCAAACACAAGGAAGCATCCTGACATGTTTGCACATTTTACCTAAGCAGCCATGGGACAAAACCACTCCCTCCCTATGGCAATCCCTATTACCATTCAAATTAAGGTCAGGAGAGCATACGAACACTACCATAACAACACATTTTGCTTAGTCATAGTCCAATAAAAATGAAATACAAAAATAAACAGTTAAAGCTAAACAGTTGTGGGATACAAAAGAAAACATCCTTGTGTTAGATAACTGCTGGGTCTGTGGTGTGCTGTTGTCATTCCCAGAGCGTCTCACTCCTTTTACTCGGGTCCTTTGGGGAAAAGAGTCCATTATTACAGCCTTCTGAAGCAGTGGCCCGTTTGAGCTGGACCTGTGCCAATGTCACAGTGGAGCCGCACACAACCGTGTATAAAGCAGATCAAAACACTGGTTAGACCAATAACTGTACAAACTTTGAAATGAGGAACTAAAAAACACGAGACTGCAGATCACTTGAACGTCATTATGATAATCCTGATGCTACAAACCATTTAGCTAGCTGAAAAATAATATAGTTTAGAATATATTCGTTATGGGTAGTATATCATATTATCTGGTTCTGTGTTCCCTAGCAGTCTTTGCTTGATGAAGAACCCATTAGCTTTTTAACAATTGTGGTCAGGCTTTTTTGCTAGCTTGAATGCTTTGTATCACAGGAGGCAACAGCTTGTTTCGACATACAAAAAGGCATCTGAACAGCTTTCATTGACAATTTAATTTGTAACCTAATGTTGTTGCCTTGCATCAGCATAATATGCATATTTGTTCATGGTTCAAACCAACTTGTTTTGTGCCACCCAATACTAATTATAATATAGATAACTGACAAAGAAAGGTGCACTTTACTGAACGAATGCTCACTAAAACTAGGATTAATGGACCCTAAAGACGAGGCCAGTGGTAGGAAATAGCCCAGAGTAACAGAATACTGGAGAAGACCTGGTACACGTGTGTTGTATGAACAGATACAAACAGATGCTCTGCTGACGTCTCGCACTAAATAACTAAATACTAAATAAATAGGTTGTACATAGAGCAGAGGTAAATTAATCTGGTCTGAAGAATAATACAAATTTGACTGTTAAAATTGAGATTGCATTATCGTTAAAGTACAACATTGCACAGACACTTGAGTAGATCTAGACAAAATCCCATCACTCATAAAAGCAATAGCACATGTGTGATGGGGCATATCCGGCAGACCAAAAGTGTTCATTGCAAGTTACATAAAGCATTTGCTTAGCCTACCAGAGTTTACATAGGCTGCTGTTTGCATAGGCCTATCTATTTGACTGTTTACTCATTTAAAAATGGCTCAGAGCATCAACTTCCCTTGTGTTTTATGCCGTATTGATGAAGGTTCCATTTTTAACTTTACAAACACGCTTTTTTCTTCGATGCCGGTGGCCTCATTCTGTTCCGTCTTTGTTCTCAATTTAATATTTATTTCAACATCATTGTGAGATAAAACACTGTCATTTACTTGTTGAAGAATTAACTAATGTGACAGCACGAGCGTTCCCACTCAAGACATGTTTTTAAGCACGTTTTGGACAAGTTCTGTGACAGGAAGTGACCCATGCTGACCCCGGCGCGTACCAGGGGGAGACGCTGAGATTTGAAACAGCAGTGTGACAAAATTGGAAAGCACAAAGTTATTTTTAACTCATCAAGACGCAAGGTTGTCAGGATGTAAAGGCTTAACAATGGCACAGGTCTCCCTTGTTCTCACTCGCACGCACGCACACATACACACACACAAATATACACACACATGTTGGATTCCCATGCTTTTTGGGGACATTACATTGACTTCCATTCATTTCCTGGAGACTGATCCTAACCTTAACTATAGTCATTACTTACCTAACCTTAACGTATATCATAACTTTTACCAATTTTAACCCACATCTGAACTTAGAAGCATGTTGTTGATCTAATAATGGGTCATATAAAACACGGGGGACCTAATTTTTGGCCCAAATAAGCGGAGACAGGTCCTGACTCCCCATATAGTGACTGTATGTCTGTAGATGTACGAGTCCCCGCAATGTGATAAATACCCACACACACACAGACACACAGATGTTAAGTACACACGCGGCATGCAAATACAAGCAGGAAGTCGTTTTACAATAATACAGTATGAAAGGTTGTCACTAAGGCTGGCATGTCGGTTTCAAAAGATTCTGATAACAAAAGCATTGAGCTGTCAAATGCATACATAAAAGTGAATAGTAGTACTTTAAAATAGTAAATATCTGTGTCAGTAGCAGAACAGGAAGTATTGTTAAAGCTGTTTAGGAGAAAACGGGAGCTGCTATGTGCCCTGTGTGGTGTTTATGGCGACCCAGACCTTTGGGACAAGAGGCCATTAGTAGACAGTTACAGCCCATAGAGGATAAAGGTGGACTACACAGAGGAATTCAGGTGTGTCTGATGTGGGTTAATCCAATAAGAATTTGGCTGAGTAAGTCATGGTAATTACCAGTACAATGGTTGCAAAAAATGAATAAATGGGATATGTCAGGGCTGAGTATCGATACTGAAAAAAAATCACATTCACAGGACAAATATGGACCTTAACAATATAACTAATCTAGGCCAGTTTGCAGATTGAGACTGAAACCAAAATAGAAAACCAGGACTTAAAGCTACCATCTGCTTTTTTTCACCAGCAGATGGCAGAAATCTGTTCCCCCGTGGTGATAAGCAAGAATACAACAGGGACAGGTCGACCAACCTACGGTAATTACAGGTGGTAGCTTGTTTATTCAAATGTATGAATTCAAAATCTTCTTAAGTTATATGGTTGAACAAATCTTATGAGTGATGCACAAACATGTTAGAATGTTAGAAAGCAGTTGCAGGTGTGTCAAGCCCAAAACAAAACAGGCATTACAAATATTTGAATTATGTAAAGTGAAAAAGTGATGTGGTTCATGGCAAATATCTGAAATTATTATTGAGGTGCCTCTTCAAATTGTATGGATTCCACAGCTAAAGCGTGACCAAAACAATACCTGACTTTGATTATCAGGAAAAAAACATCATATTATAATAAAACATATTTTGATTGTGTTGCTAGTTGCTATTTTGTTTCCCTTGTATCTGATGATCTGTCCTCCCACTCTGCAGTTCATACAATAGTTCATGAGCATAAGTAGGAGGTTCTGAAGAGAAACACTAATATGAATGCATCACCAGTGAAGACAGCACATGCAAAAACAGAGTAACGACTGTGAGTGTGGTCTTATACTTGTTCTGATACAGCTCAAGATCATTCTAAAGCTATTCACGAAAGGTTCATTTCCGTCCTGTGAATGTATCGGTTTAGTACTTATGTCTTCTAAAATGATGGTGATGGCTGGACCCTTGATGCCCCTCCTCTTCCCTGATCCTGTTCCGTGGACCCAGATCCTCCCTTCCCTCACCTGGCAGGATGACCCAATACCAGGGTGGGATGACTCCTACCCTACCATGGATAGGCCTCCCTTTGTCCCTTAGTTGAGTGGGCTCTGGTCCTACAGACTTTAACTCAAATGCAAATGGATGCACATTAGTCACATCTGCAGTCTGCCCGTTCATGGGAATGGATCTCTTCTTCACTGTGGTTCTCCTCGAAGTTTTTCAAGATGCTTTTTTTGTTTTTTCTTTACCGAGAAAGAAGGTCTAAGGACAGGGGATGTTCTGGGACAGTTATGTATTTGCTTGTTTCCTGTTGATTAACTTGCTTGTCTGTTTCTGTTTCATTGTTGATTTTCTGTTGGTTAAATCAATTATCATGTTCAGCCCTAAGAGACAACTGCTGTTGTGATTTTGGGTTTTGCAAAAAATAAATTGAATTGAAATGACTATCTAGTTTTGATACTAGATTTAGAATTGATAAGTATCTGATTTTTGATACTTTTAACAACCCAATATTGTAACTCCAAGTTCAAAGTTGACTTTTCAGCTATGGTATCTACTATTCATTATCCAAAGATATGCTGACATAGTTTAAATGAATTCATAGCGTTCACATTCTCAAACAAACAACTGATTTATAGGTTTCGCTAGTTAACTCGAGATGATGCCTTTAATCAGTCAGGTGGAAAAGATCGTTTGAATCTGCTTTACAGAAGCTACAGGCAATGGTCTTGGTCTTGTTTTGATGAAATTGTGTACAAAAAACGGAAGTAAAAAGGAAAGAAAAAGCTCTTCCTGTATTTAAATGCACTGTTCCCTGTCTATTAGGTATAACTGTTGTCCCCTCTGCACCAGTATTTTAGTCCATTACAGATGCAAGACTTTTCTGTAATCAAACTGAATTGATAATGAGGAATAAGGTGAGCATTCTCCGAGTCAGAATTAAAGGCAAGTAAAGCTAATGAAACTTGCAGACAGGGTTGTCAAAAGTACCGATAATCAGATACTAATCAATATTAAAATTAGTATTGAAACTAGATACTCATTTGAACAAGTATTGATACTAAAAGTCACATTCACAGGAGAGAGATTTTCCCTTAATAGCTTTAGAATGAAAAGCCCATGGACTACTATGGAACCTACCTGGACACATGGTAATATGAAATATGAAAAAGTTAATGTTGAAAATCACATGATATTGTCTAAAGAAACCATCAAAATTGAGTTTGAAATTTTAGTATTGTGACAACACTACTACTACCATTTCTGCTCATCAGCTTTCATTTATTACTTATGAACATGAGTAACCTTCTGCAAATGCTAAGCTAACATCAGGGCTGGCAGAGGAACGTAGTCAGCATCAAGGAAACAAGATACAGAAAGTGTTATGGTGGTATTCTCAGTTTGCACCAGCTGCTAAATAACAATGCTGAGAGCAAACACACACATTCACATTTGAAGGTTCCTGTCCTGATGCCCTTGTGAAACAAAAGTCATTGAAGGCTTTGGGGTTTGGTGATAATTCTCAGCTATGTCAGTACGATAATACATGAGTGGGCGTCAGGAGGCATGTGGGATGTAGGGATCGTGCCAAAGATACAAAGCAAGATGTCTCAACCAAGTCATACAGTCATTGATAAACTGAATGAGGTATAAAGTATCTGATCAGGGACAGAATGTATCCAGTACCACTACTTCACAGCACAGTAATGAGAAAAGGGAAAAATCTTAGTAACTAAAAAGCGTAGGGGTAGTGTCACAATACTAAAATCTCCATGTTGATTTTGGTAGGCTTGGACTTCATAATAAATGCCGATTCTGATACTACAATGATAATAAAAAACACTCTCTATTTTAAACAACAGAGATTCATTTTTAACATTAAATTAAAATACTTTCTTTTACTATATGGGCTTATATCTGTGCAATCCCTCAGTCGTCCAGGTGGGTTCCATAGACTCATTTCTGTCCTGTTGATGTGATCAGAAAATAGTGTAATATGGGCCCTTTAACTGACTTTAAGACTCACAATTGCGTGAATTGACGCCCTCAGTAGCTGAAAAAAAATAATCACTGCAAGAGAAAATTTACAATTTAGTAAAAAGTCTTATCTGAATGCAAAGTTTAGTTTAGGATTAAACCACATGCAAATTCCCAAATGTCAACCACAAAGAAGTTCAAATACCAAGTAGATAAAGCCTTTCATCTCCTTTGGTTTGATTCAGCATTGAAAAGAGCTCCCATTCTATCTGACCTACAGCTATTTCCACAGTTACAAGAGCTCCCCTCCTCCTTAATGGGCAAATGTAATCCTCTGCTTAGGCCACAAATTCAGAAAAGAGCAGACAAGTAGAGCAAAGCGTGTAGGGGCCCACCAACTTGGAATCCTAAAAACTTCCAGAAAAGGAGACACTTCGTATGCCCGAGCTTCATTGGAATGTCTCAATAACAGAACAAACATGAGATGCGTGATGGATGTGGCTGGAAGTGGATGAAAATAGGTACAACAATGCCTTTGATGTGCTTCAGTAGATAAACGGAGTAAAAGTATATAGAAAATGGGAAGAAAGGTCACATGCTAAAGCTGTTACGATGTAAGTCGAGTTATACAATCAGCTTTACAATGTCTATCTGCATATAGAGGATATTAAGTCACTTAGATATGTATGATGGCTAGGATTAAGAGCCCATAAGTGGGGAATGGACATGCACAGCCATTCCAAAACCAGTGTGCAGGATCAAAAGAGGTAACAGCAAGAAAAGTTGGTCTGCACAACTTGTACACTCCTAAAAAGTAGTTTTATTATTAAATCCATCTCACCACAAAGGCGTTTCATCAGTTGTCACAGTGGGGAACAATTTTAATTTTATTTTGTTTTACTTTTTTGGAGCATACAAGTTGTACGAGCAAACTTTTCTTGCAATTTTGGGGATTAAGAGCCCCTCATCAACATTGTCAAAATAGGCAAAACACTACTAGATTTTTCCACTCAGTTGTGTTACTTCATGAAAGATGTGTTTTTATATAAGCGTGATTAAACTGAAGTGTTATGCCTTGAAAAACTGTACAGTAGATCCATTATCCAGTAGATCATTCAGCCAAGTTCACATAGCTACCACAGCTGACAAAAATGTGACTGCAGATACCTACAGCATACAGTACATGCACACTAACATGCTTATGCAGGTCAGCTGGTAAAGTATCTGACTTACGTACAAGGTTGTTTTTTTTATGTTTTTGAACAAAAGAGAAAAAGATAATACACCAACACTACAATAAAAACATAACAATTAAGAAAAAATCCCTGACACAATGCATTTTTTTTTTTTTTTTGGGGGGGGGGGGGGGGGGGGGGGAATAAGCAATAGTACTGAGCAGCTCCTTGGTTTGATTTTAGAAGTGGAAAAGAGATAAACCTAATGCCATTGGACGCTTCCTTCACTGTGTTTGCATGGAAGTGACTGCCAGACTTTGTAAATGAGACAGGATTACACATCGGAGTCTCTGCCAACTTCCTGCATGTGTCTTCCACCTTCCTCCTTGACAGGATGCTTTTGTTTTCATAAATATAACTAGTGGCAGCTAAGAATAACACACAGACAGTAGTAATGTAGATACTAAGATTTGTGGCTCTTACAAACACAAACCATTTGTCAGGTTTGCAGTAATATTACATTTCCACAAAGTGGTATGTGTCTGACAAAGTAGAACACGGTGAAGTAGTGTACTAAATTAGAATGAAACTAAATTACACTTAAAACCTGGAGTCAAAAATGAGCCGCTTTAAATCAACCAAAGCCTTCCTAATTATAAAGCTGCAAACATTCACTACCCATGACCATAAAAGACCCACCAAGTTGTAGCTCGAGGCTAAATTATATCACCATGCAAATGGTATTAGTGTGTTAATTAATGCATACGTCACTTCTATTGGTCTATTGCTGTCAAAACTAAATTGCTATGTCAATTTTACTGAGAATGTTACCTCCCAGAGCCTCTATTCTGATTTGATTTGCCTGTGTCTCAAAAAAGCTGCTACCAGAGGCTAGCTAAGTGAATTAACTGCTTCACTCTCTACAGTAAAGCAATGTTGGACATAACACATTAGATAATGCTATGGTGTACATGATGATGAGATGGGTCATAGCATGCATGGGTCAAGACAAGGTTTTTAGACCAGGATGAAACTAGGGTGACCAGACATCCCCTAGTTGTCACAGTTTTACTCAAGAAATACCCCAGGTGTCCCTATTGTTGACCAATCCGATCCCTGACAACAGTAAAGGGGGCAATATATTGTCATTTGATTAGCGAAAATATAGAAAACCATGCTTGGAAATGGCCATAATGGAAAAAAATGCACTGACATCAGATTATATACTGACTCACAAATAAGTTGAGAATGGACAATACTCTGTTCACAGTTTTATTTATACTAACCATCCCAACCCGAGTGTGTCCCAGTTTTTAATTTTGAAAATCTGGTCAAACAAGAGTTTAACTTATTAGCATTAGCAAAAACACTGATTAGTTTAGAATGCTAGACATGAGGACAAATAGTTCAAGTGCCAAAGTGGCCACAGCTCAGGTTTCTTCAGGGAACCTTTAAATACATTTGTAGTCAAAGAGTACACATCTTTTCATGGGCCTACTCCTTGAGGCAATCCTGTGCTTACTTGTCGCTAATAAATTAGTTTGTTATGGTCTGATAAAATAAAACCATCAGTGGCGACAGAGTTGAGAGGAGACGACATACCAAAGAAATCCAAACCTCTGCTGCCCAGGCCAAACAATCACGTGAACTCAGTGAGGGAAAGTCCCTGAATCAAAAGATCTACTTGTCGAAACTCCATCTAAATTACCAAAGCAGCATCAGAGCTTTGTTTTCTTGTATTTGATGAACCATTGTGTTGGTATAATCTTTCTATTATTAGGGATTATCAAAGTACAGAATGTCCAGTGCTGTCTGGTAGTAAATTAGGGGTCATTTATTGGATGGTTGGCTCATGGCATGTCAATACTGTCAACAGTAAAACATGGCAACCCAAAACTAAACATAGACTAGCACTGGCAATGTGTTTAATGAGGTACAGCTAATACACGAATGACTATTAACTTAAAGTGCTGCTAAGGTTTTGTTTTCTGTCTTAATTCCAACTAGCTAACTAGCTAATTTTATCCATATTAAAGTTTTCACAGTTGATTAACATTATAGCCCATGCCCAAATACATGTTTTGAGTCTAAGTATATTAGTTTGATTATGCACCACTGAACATTTTAAGTTCCCAGTTTACTGAAAATTAACCTTCCTCAAACACAGACTGCAGTGAAAACAATTTAGAATATTAATGGTTACTTTAGCCGTCACATGACTTAACTTGGTCACACCTCACACACCAAATGAAATTCATGAGTTGTGCAGCTTAGACGGTCCTGATGTCTGGCAAACACGTGTAATTAATGTGGAAATGAGATGCAAAGAACCTAAGCCACAGCCATAATTTTAGGCCGCAGTGAAGGGCACAGCATTGGCTCTTCCTGTGTTAAGGTGACAAGTATTATCAGCAGGGCGCTCTCCTCATAACAGCACAAGGTCACGACCCCTGGGACTGGATAATAGTGTGGACATTAGTCTGGCTCAAAGTTGCTATGTGTCATACAAGTGCAATTCATAATTTGCTAATAGATACTAAAGAGAACGTTCACTGGATTTGAGGATGCCTCAAACCACTAACATGATCTATCAAAAACACAGCTCTGCCATTATTCTTTTGTACGGTACATACAACACCATTGTCTTACTGTCTAGTCAAAATAATGTCAGTTCAATTCAATCTTTATGTAGCACATTTAAAACAACTTTAGCTGACCAAAGTGCTTAAAAGTTACCAACAAACATATACATTATATACATTATATATATATATACATTATATATATATATACATTATATATATATATATACATTATATATATATATATACATTATATATATATATATACATTATATATATACATTATATATATATATATATATATATATATATATATATATATATATATATATATATATATATATATATATATATATATATATATATATATATATATATATATATATATATCATAAAACAGTAGACGTCTTGTCTAGCAAGTATTAAATGCCAGGGAGAAGAGGTGGGTTTACAAGTTTAGTCTAACTGCGTTAAAGTCTGAGAGGATCTGTCAGACAGGGAGGCTGTTCCACAGTCTGGGCGCTGCCACATAAAAGGAATGAGCAGGTATATAGGAATCACATTATTTCATTCACAGTTTGCTTAACTATGTTGAACAGTAGTATAGTTGACATACAAAATGCCAGTAGTGTGTCATGAGGTGCCAGCACATGGATCAACACCTTGAAATGCCCAGGCATGGCGGGCAGGACAACAATAGGCTCAGTGTGGGTGGGGGCACAGGGCTTTTACAGTTGGCCCTCACAGCAGGAAGGCACCAGAGCCCAGTACACTGACCTACATCTGACACAGAGGCATTCTTCGCCACTGATCCTGCCTGGTGCCACTGCTCCTCATTATGAATGAATTATCTGGAATACGCATGTGTCGCACGCATGTGCCACTAGAGACAGTGAGGGGAGACAAACAGATTGTAGCGTGTCAGGAAGAACATGATGAAATTATAACATAAAACTGTATTTTATTTCAGAAAATAAACAATCTTAGACAAACAATGCTACTCAGTTCACTCATTACTGACAAATATTAGTGTAGACTGGAGTTTAGCTAATATATTGGTTAGACAAATTTGATTGATCCAAGGAAAGAAAATCACTTGGACACAGTAGTTCACAAAGAGCAAAATAAAGTTTACATTTATAGTGCATTGTATTATAATTGCACTATGATCATTCAAGTCTCCCCTTATCTAATACTCACAAGAGCTAATACTCTATCACTAATACATCCTAAATACAAATGCCTTTGGTTTAGCCTGGTCACCGATACTCTCATGACTTGTTAGACTCTTTAATCTGATCTGTGTTTTGTGCCCTAATGTGACAGTGGGCCCAGTGGAAGAAAACATTACACACAACCTTAGCAGCCCCGTGAATGCTGTAACCTCCTGTCACCGTGAGGTCAACCGCAGTCATGGCAGACATAATGGAAACCACACATGGAAAAATGTACCGGGGATTTATAAATACATAGGTCTGTTGTGTTTGGGGTCTGTCAATACCGTGGGGGATCACAGCACTAAAACTCTGATGGAGACTACAGCAGCTGTGGGCGTCGGCATGTTCATACGTGTTGTGTTGTTTATACATGTTAATCTGGAGCTGGAATGACTATTCCTGTTGTATCAGGGTTTTGGTCAAGGTAACTTTCAAGGCAGTAGTGTTGTCACAATACTAAAATTTCTGAATTTGTTCGATTTCAATACAAAAGCATAGTAACTCAATACTGATTCTGATAATGATAATAATAATAATTTAAAAAAATGTAATTAGACGAATGAATGTGATTTTCAGCATTAAATCATAGTCATTTCTTTTATATTACCATGTGGACTTACATCTGCGTAATCCCTCATGGTCCATTGGTGTGTACTAGTCTATGTGGTCTTTTACTTGTTCTGATACAGCTCAAGATCACTCCAAAGCTATTCAGGAAAAGCTGATATCTGTCCTGTGCATGTGACTTTTTGATACTGATACCTGCTCAAATGAGTATCTACTTTTGATAATAGTTATTAGAATTAGATTTTTGACCCTACAATATGTCAACTTTCATATAGGCCTAGAAAAATTCAGCTCCATGAACCTGTGCCATCTTGAATATTGAAAGACATATTTTCTCTTACGTTTAGTGCAATTGGACCTGATATAATTACATTGCAATAGTTCTTACATTGTTGTTACCTATTACCTATTAAGTTGTTATTTTGAATATTGTACAAATCACTGACAGTTGAAAAAAAACCATAACTTTTTTGTTTCTAAATATTTTTATTTTATTTTTTCAGAGCATTTAGAACTATCCTTCCGACATTCATAAGAGCAAATATAGCACTGAGGAACGAACCCTCATTGTATAGTGGTACTTTGAGTCACATGGGTCAAATTCAGAAACCCAGCAGTGTTACAAACAACATTTTAATACAAGAGATGCCCCAAGTGTAAATGCCATTGAAGGAATAATAAGTCATTTCCAAAGACAGGGTGCAGTATGTGACTAGTCCCAATTTCTTCCTGTGGGGCTATCTTAAAGAAAAGGTGTTTGTGAATAAACCTCAGACAATAAACGGCTTAAAATGTAATATTCAGGATCAAATAAGAGCCATAAGCCCGGAAATGCTTTCAAATGTTATGCAAAGTGTGTTGGATAGTGCTATACAGTGCAAAACCAAAAATGATGGCAACTTAAAAAACATTCTTTTAAAAAATTAGGTAAGTTTTACTTCCCCTAGTTTAAGTAGTGATAAGTTCAACTGTAAGTGAACAATTATAACCATATATATTGCCAAAAATCTCAGAAGGTTCATTTTACCTACTGCTAAAATTTGTTGAGTATAACTTAAGAATTAATGGAGCTATTGAAAATTTAAAAGTGTCAGTGACTTTTAGCCCACCCTGTATTAACCCGTAATGCTCTTCTGGACATGTTAAGAAATCAGTTAAGTTTTTTATTTATTTATCTTCTTTCTCAGATTTTTCCACACATTAACATGACATGGCACCCATCCAAAAGCCCTTTTATCGGGTTCCTGTCATTTTGATTTCTGGTCACCTTTGGGACAGAATGGACAAACAAAGTGACGTATTGTGTCAACATGATGTCAATTGACAGCACCCAGTCCATAATGATGAATTTAAGTATATATTAGGTTCATGTGCATTAGCATTGATTTTTCTATAGACCATTGAAGCAACAAATCCTAAATGCTAGTTAATAATGTCAATGTTGCTAAAGGTCAACACAGCATTTACAGGTAGAGAATTATGAACAAGACCAGAATGTACCAGGCTAGCTGGAGTGTAGTGTACCACTGTGACGCTTTTAGTTGTGGCCATTTTTTTGGGGGGGAGTGGGTTTCAAAGCTTTTCCCAGAACTGCTTATTCGACAGGGAAAAAAAGTAATTTCTTGCAGCGGAAAGACTGGCTGGTTAAACTTGTGTGCTAGTCTAAGGAAAATAAGCTAATGGCAGCAGCCTATACATTTCATGTATTTTATATATATATATATATATATATATATGTATTTTATATATATATATATATATATATATATATATAGACTATATAGACTATATAGACTATATAGACTATATAGACTACATGACTATCTTACATACAATTTTCCTTCATGTTCATTCAAGTTTGATTTAATAAATACAGGCTGTGTGTTTCTGTGAATTTATTGTGGCAATGAATGCTATTCCCATGCAAGCATGCAGCCCACCAGATACAAATTTTTGATACACATTTTTATATAATTGCCAATAAGGACTTGCTTCAAAACTTCTTGCAAATTCAAATCAGAAGTATTGATTAATCAAATAATCTTGACATTCCTATTTGTCATAAATCCTTGCTCTTGTTCTACTGTTTCTTTTGATCCGGAATCTCCAACTTGCAGGTTTCCCAAAAGCTCCCATAACCCCGAGCCCACAGTGTATTCCCTGGGCTGCTCACAGCAAGGAATATGACAGCTTTGAACTTTCAAGAGTCCAGGTAATAACAGGCTGCAGTTAACCTTAACTACTGGGCAGAATGAACAGACTCGAAATGTCCTTGTAATGATAGTGAGAGCATTTGAGATCATCTGAGACAGACAAAAGGCTAAAAGTTGTTTCATTTCTTGCAAGAAAAAGAAAATTTCAGTTCTGTCAACTGGACAAAGGTTTTAGATTGAAGACGTTTCACCACTCATCCAAGCAGCTTGATCTGACCAGAACTGAAGACCAAAAATGAAGAGGCCACTTTACATCTGAGGGATTAGACATCTTATTTCTTGGAAATGAAAAAGTAAGCTGTAATGCAACCTTTTGGAGCATGTGGACATCTATGAAAGCCCTGCAAGGATGCACACTTTAATCATAGTAATAATATAATGAATGAATCAAGTAAAATTAACAGTATTGAACATTTTATTTAAAAAAAATAACATTCAATTTTGCAATATCTGTAAGCTGGTATACTATATTTACCAACAACTCTGTGGCACTTTAAATAGTTATATTACTGTACACACTTGAGACACAGTCCAAGGAAGAGGCAGCTGACCTTTTACATGGACTCAGCTGGGAAATGTGTAATGCAGTGGTGGTGGCCAGTACATAAGTCATAACAACCTACGCATGTATAATTACCAAAATGTTCCTTGTTCATATTAATCAATACTGACCAACTCTGATTCTCTGATTTATTCAGTTCATTAGGACTGAAAAACACAGGAAATAAACATGTCAGCTCACCCATGACTAAAATATTAATACTTGTTTCAGAGAGTCTATCATGATCTGTCTTCAAGAATTATGTTGTATTATAGGATGCAAACAGGTGAAACTGGTGAGCACGGCACAAAATGACTGGCAAATATTTATAACCATTTCAGGAGGTGAGAGGCTCTGTTGTCATAGAGAATATTGGTTGATGGTTAAATGTTTTAGTTTTTCATTCAAGGATTTGGTGATGGTCATGTGGGCGATCTCCATGACAACCCTGCAAAGGCTATTGAGGAGATGCATGATATATGTCACATGTTGGTTACCTGTAGAAGCAATTTTCCTTATGGGCCTATTGGCACCTGTGTCTAACATACAATTTAACAGTATTGATAAAGGCAGCTCTAGTGTACAAAGGTCAATCAATAGTGACGGCTGACTAGGATGCAGATGGGAATCCTGCTGTGACTAGGGATCATCGATAGTAGACTGCCATGGGGAGTCCCCTGTGTCCTTTCCCTTTATGTAAATACAAGTAAAATACCTGCGCAGTAGATAACATCTAACTATTGTTGGCATAAAACACGCGTAAAGCATGTAGATCCAATTTGTTTGGGAACCATCGAAGCTTCATTGGCGACACAACATAAATGCGCCTATCCTCATCCAGCATTCCTTTCATGTCACGCATTTCTCTGTGATGTCTGTGATGTGATGTGAGCTTTGGGGAAAAGGTGTTTGCCGACAAAAACGCATCAGCTGCCATTAAATCATGCGCAGGGCAATCCTCGGCTTTCCCCGAGAAAGCCACAGGGGACACTGAGGGGGAGTCGGAGGGGGAGACGGAGGGGGAGACAGGGCTAAACGCTGTACATGCGTAAAGACAGTAAATGGGGAGACACTCCGGATTGGGCTTACCTGTGATGGCCACATTTGCAGCATCAGACGAATGGTTGGGTAGATCATTCGAGTAAGTGCACTCCAAGCCCAGTACCGCATAGATGACGAGTCCACGTAGCAGTATGTTCACCACCGTGTGGATGTAACTCATGATGGAAAAGATAACAAAAATCTAGAAAAATCCAATCCGTGCAGGTGGGGAGATGGGTTACACACAGCCTCTGGGCACCCACCAACAATATGATTTAGTCAGTCTTCTCAACAAGTCAAAAATGTCTCGTTGGGCAAAGATTATTAAATACTAGCGAACAAGTAATGCAGCAACTTCAAAACGCAGTTACAATTATAAGATGATTAGAAATAAATCTTGGCACAAAACCGCACAGGAGCGTGGAAGATCCCTACGAAATAATAGTTCATCGTGGGTCATTGGCAAGGCAAACTAGTTTGAAAGAAGACCCCGATATAAAAACTAATAGCTCTTAATCGCATTGCTGGCTGTTTGAAAGGGGCGCCTGCTGCTAGATGACGGACAAATCCCCCATACCGCTTATCCACCGTGTTAGAAATAAGAAACGATAAATATATATAGAGGAAAACACAAGCTACGTGTGATGAATGCAAACGGCTTGGCGAGAATGCAGCCCGGTGTAGAGGAATTCCCTGTCCAAAACAAAGCGCACAAAAACGACACTAGAATCCCTTGACGCGCTTCAAAATTGAACAAGTGCGCTGTTAAATCCTTACGTAGGCCTGTTTGCTGGCTGGGAACTGTCTCTGTACTTCCACGTACAGTATACAAACACACACCACAGCCTCAGCATATTGAAGAAGTGTCTCCTCGGTCCGCCTCCTCTTCACATGATAGTAACAAATCCAGTTGCCTCATGAAAGAAAAAAAGCACGTCTTCCACAGTTCCCTCCTAATCCTTCTGCGACCTACATGAGTCAGACGGCACATCGGCGTACTTTCTAAATGAAGTTAGGAGAGAGGGGCAGCTCGGGGTGATACAGGATCCTCATGTCGTATCAGCTACGCTTGCCCCGGCTGATGCAGACTGGCTGGAGAAAGAAAGCTACCGGGGGCGGAAGTCACTATGCAAAATGCTTTGACATCGGGAGGGGTGACCGCCAAGGCTCTCGCTGCTCGTTCACCGACTTTCCCAGCGGTGTTTGTTGTGTCATGCTTTCAGGGAGACTCGTACATCGGTGGGGCATGCTTATTGCTTCCCCTTCAGTTAGGGGCTTCATGCTGCTAGCTCATGATCACTTCTTCCTACTACTGTTTTACGCACGGCCAAATGCGCATCACTGCATCGGAACACACGAAGGCCATTTCAAGAACATTGAAATTTAATATATATACGTTTTATGACAAAGAAGATGTGATCCATATTCATTGTTGTCTGCTTCCTCAATCTGTAATACATCCCTGTTTCTCCTCAAACCGAACGATCGGATTGGATAGCCTGTCCCAACATGGCACTATATGATTGGTGGAATGACGCATCGCTCAATTTTGTGTTTAAAAGGTCAAACCCGCGAATAATCACATTACACTAGGTTTGTTACCACGTAACATCGTTTCAGCATAACTGAAGAATGTTTTAGTAGCCTAACTTGCAGAACAAATAAGGGAGTCCATAGAATTTGCATTAAAGACGAAATATAAGTGTAATTTGAAAAAACATTTGAAAAGTTATTAATGACCTGTTAGATTTTGTCTTGAGACATATGAAATGCCATCTCACTAAAATAAAGAATATTGAAAAAGGTCTAACTTAACAGTGTACTACAAATATATTTTCTAAGTAATGACCAGTGGTTTTATATTTACACTTAAAGTATATTCCTCTTTACTGACCATCTACTCACATCATGAGTCAGTAATCAATACAATTTTGATGCCATTGTATAATGCAGAAACAAAACTCTCTTAACTGATTGCATTTAACCTAGTATTAAACTAAGACTTTATGATAACTCTTATACTAATCATAATTATTAATTAAAATAGTTTTAGTAGCACCCCAGACAGAGGCAATAGCAGAACTACAAGTCATGGCATGTAGTCAGTTAGTACTAGCAGTGAAAATAGGTTTATTTTGTAATTTATGTACAGGTTTTGAACACTATACAGTTATGTTATTTATTTCAATGTATTTTACTTATTTCCATTGTATGGTTTTTGGTTATGCTTTTATTTGATTTTACTAGTTTTATTGTTTTAGGGCCTGTAATCTATAGCAGTTAGAATCAACTTAACAGCAATTGAGATCACTCACCATCTTGAAAAAAAACCCTGAAAACTCACCTGTTCAAAATTGCTCTTGAATAACTGCATCTCTTGTTCTCTCTTTCATTTGTGTTTTTGTCTGTCCTGAACTGTGTGAAGTAGGGTTGTCAAAAGTAATTGCCACTTTCTTTCTTTATCTTTATTTATACAGGAGAACCCAATAAGAGCACTTGGACTCTTTTTTCATAGGTGCTCTGTTCAAAATATAATACAAAAAAAAAAAAATCAAAGTCCATATAAAACAGGGGTGTCCAAACCTTTCTCATTAAGGGCCACATATAAAATCACAGACAAAGCTGAGGGCTGATTGGGGGCCATAGACTGGATGCCAATACAGTGAATATTTCAAATCTGTGTTGTTATTATTACAAGTTAGACTGGACCGCTAGACCTTTATTCATGCTTGCATCCTCAGTGGGACACATTAAATATTTGATGTGGGCTTGTTAAAGTAAATTTTCAGAAATATGCAGTAAAAAGTACTGTTTAAGGTAACATGGGCCAATTTACCTGGAACCTTGAAGGCCAAGAAAAATTGGTCTGAAGACCGCATTTGACCCCCGGGCCACAGTTTGGGCATGCCTGATATAAAACATTAAAAACAGGTGCAGGTGGGTGTATGTTTATCAGATTATTAAATTGCGATGGTGGTAATTTTGTATTTACTTGAGGTGCATTTCTGTGAAGCAAAAGAGCTAAAAGCCCTCATTCCCATCTAAGTTTTTGTGCAGCTAGTCATTAACCTAATGCAGTCATGTGATCTGGTATCAAATGTTCCAATATCAATGATCAACAAGCATGTGAAAAATTCTGGCAGTTTTTGAAGTAGTCCCTTAAAGATAAATTTCATACGATGCTGTTATCTTCTAACTGGGAGTGATGGCCAACCCACTTTTCCAGAGAGAATACAGTGATGGGTTTTAAATCCATCACCTGCAATGAAACGAAGGGCCGAGTGCGAAGAGTGGATCCAATGGTTTAAAAGCAGAGGCTAAAGTCTGCATGTAGACCACATCTCCATAATACAGTACAAAAAGAAAGGTTGCTAGAACAATTTCTTTTCCGTAATTTAACTGGATACAATATTTTTTTCTGTAATAAAATGATCATTTTTATTTTAGACATTTACATAATTCCAAGATGTATTTTAAAGGATACATTTTTGTCAAGACAAAACCCAAGATAAGTGTTGACTCTTTCAATGGATGTACCATTTAGTGTATAAAGATTTATAGCTTGCACATTACTTTTTTTTATTTTTTTAGAAAAAAATCATATACTTAGTTTTATTTGCATTCAATGATAATTTAAGATTTATGAGGAAATTTTGGAATTCATTAAAGTCTTTTAAAAGCACCTCATCAAGAGAGAGAGAGAGAGAGAGAGAGAGCGCTCGCATACAAAACAGCATTATCTGCACATAAATGTATGTGACCTTCTCTTAAATTTCGACCAAATTAATTAATATATACAAACAGTAGTAGGCCCAAAATTGAGCCTTGGCGCACTCCTTTACTTAAAGTTACAAAATCTGATTAAAACCCATTGGCTACTACTGCCTGGGTCCTGTTTGACAGGTCATTTTGGAACCAATTACATGTAGTATTGTTAAAGCTAATATGCTTCAGGTGGAGTCAAGAGGACTCCGTGCGCCGCTGTGTCAAAAGGCTTAGTTAAGTCAAAAACAGTCCAAAGAAATTGTTTTGTTATCAAGGGCTGTGAAAATGTCATTTAAACTTTTGTGGTTGCAGTGACTGTACTATGCCACTAAAAGTATCAATACTCAATACTCATTTGAGCACGTATCGATAATATCGATCTAAAAAAAGTGTAAAAGTGTAAGACCACATAGACTGGTATACTAGTATTGACCACTATGCTACCTACTTGGAAGACTGAAAGATTACCCAGAAATAAGGCCACAGGGTAATATAAAAGTATAAAATTAAAGTGTTTTTTTTATCATCATTGTGGTATCAGAATTGGTATTGATTATTGAGCCTATTCCTTAGTATAAAAATCAAGTTTGAAATTTTAACACTAGTATGAAGTGTCTTTGATTGTCATGAAAAGTGCTACATTACTGTAGGTATTGTATGTATGTATGTATGTATGTATGTATGTATTATTATTATTATTATTATTATTATTATTATTATTATTGTTGTTATAATAATAATAATTATTATTCAGTTAACATGGCTAGGCACAGCGAGGTGGCCTTGGGTCAAATTGCAGCTTAAATAAAGCAATCTGTCAGTGATGGCAGCCTTCATGGTGTTAACTGAGCCAAGGCACACTGTCCTGTAATGTCACTCACCATCCACCAGGAGTGTTGCAGTATGGACAGATTACCCAGCAGGCCTTAGCTGTAACTAGAGGACTAGGTCTCCTGAAGCCAGTGGAGGTGAGGCTGATAAAACAGTCAGCCGTGGGAGTGCTACTAAACAGGTGGCATAAGTAGCAGTCGCCATGGAAGAAGGAGAGGAGCAGCAGAATTCGATATGCATCCAGAGAGAGGGTAGTAGAGAGGGAAACAGCAGATGCAAAGTGTAGGAGGAAGGCCACAAGTGCACAGCAGTAGCATGTTTCCCAGTGTAGATATCTGTCACTTAACCAAACTGCTGTCCCTACAAACACCTGTAGAGGTTAGCATCCAGCAAGCAGCATGCCCTCTCAAAATATTTACCCAGTCACACAAAACCTATAGAATCCTGTAAGTGACACAGAAGAAAGCTGGTCTAACAAGGAGTTGAGGAGCAAACTTCCAAAAATATGCACCCAATTTCACAATTGAAAAGTTTTATTTAAATGTGTGTTTTTGGCAGAACAGTTAAATGGGTTGAAGAAAAAGTATATTGGCATTGACTGATAATGTAAACACTGGATTAAGGAAATGGGTGCCTAATTTATATACCAAAAATTTTAAAATACATTTTTAAATACATTTTTTTTCACATGTCCAAGAACATTATACAGGTGTATTTGTATATGTGAATAAAATATTGTGGGGAAGAGGACTTAATTCAATATATAATGCATTCCAGAGTACACAGATTTGCACCAATGAAATGTCTGAAAAATAAATGCACATTATATTAGTACCATCAGTTACATGCTTTCATTGCACTTCTTGCTCAACAAATGTATCTCATCTAAACATAATCAACAACTGGCAAATTGTGTACTGAAACTATATTTGAAATTAACTACTGAAAGAGGTTTCCTTGATAATCCCACTTATTTATAGATGCTCATGGTACATTTTGAACCCATTGCCTTATCATGCAAGGAAGCTTACAATTTGAGGAGCAAAAGCATCATCTATTATGAAGCAGGGGGTACATTTGGACCAACACTCAGAGTTAATTAAACACAACTGTTGTTCTCTAACGTGCTGCCATTACAAAGACTGCTCCTTGCAATGTGCTAATGAGCCACTCAGCTGATGCGAGCGCACTGTGCCTATCAGCTTTCCTGCACAGCATATGGCTAGTAACAGACAGCTCGCTCAACTCCAGTGGCTATACTTACAGGCTGTATAATATCTAATGACACAAGACTGGCTATTCTATAAATAAATAAATATTTTATATATATATATATATATATATATATATATATATATATATATATATATATATATATATATATATATACACACACACATATAAATGGGGTGTATTAAATGAGAAGTGGATTTTCTTCAAGACATGTTAAAGAATAAATATTCTTCATAAGCCTTCATAAATCCATGATATTCGATTCAATATGGGCAGATAAGAGGTATACAAGTGCGTTAAAGGTGTGGCAATTGGCATTTTGGAGTGTCCCTTCGTCCATCTAGGTGGTATGTAGAGTACGTACCACAACTCATAAACCATGGTCCTCAGATTGCAGTGGCAAATAGAAAGATCTGGATGAGTGGCATGACCTTCAGTGTCGAAAGATCAGCGAGGACGGCCTGGAAAAATGTAGGAAAGCCACATTGTAGAAATTACTTTTGGGATCAATGGTCCCCACCCAGCCTGACCAAAGCATTCCTGACTTCTGCCTAAAAAGGGAAATGGCATCTTGCTTTAGCACACAATTTTTAGCTATTAGTTAGACGAGTGTACTTAAAAACGAAAGATTAATATCTGCATAGCATAATTCAATATGTATACCATTTTAGCTGCTGTGATTAGAATACTTACTGATTCCTCTCTTCAGCTAAACAAAGGCTAAGAAAAGTAGGTGGTACTGGTAAAAATGGTTTTGGGTTAGTTATGGCTTTCAGTTTCCTGTTTATAAGAGCTATATTGAGGACTTTGGGTGATAAAAAACACATTTAGCAATAATAATGAGGCGGGTTTCTTGAGAAGTACAATCAATGCTTGAGATGTGCCACTCCCCCATGTACCCCCTACGCCGTTCTTATGATCTGCCATTGAACTAATTTAGATCTGCTATCATGTTAAAGAAGAGGGGTACCATTTCAACACTGGACCTGTGCTTCTAAATATAAACCGAAGGAGCGCCATGTTATGATATCTGCACTTTGGTTTGGGGCAGGTGGCGCATGAGCAAGCAAATAGTGCAGGCCAGCATCTTTGTCGCCCCCTGTCGCCCCAATGCGTCATATTGTAGTTAACCCCCCCCCCCCCCCCCCCCCCCCCCCCCCCTCCCCCTTCTTCCCTGTACACTTGATCGCTCTCAGAATTAGGCAAGAGGGTCCATGTGGCAAGTCATCATATGAGTTACACTTGGTTTTGGTCATACGATAGGTGACACTTCGGTATGCTATGCGAGCAAGGTATAAAGTTCAGGCATGCACAAGTCATAAATTAGGCGTTACTGTAATGAGTGACAGAAGCCAATATGGTTTTCGGTGATATTTTAAAACTACATTATTATGAAGCTAAATATCTGGTTTAAAGATAGTGAGTCAATCATATTGATTGAGTTGGCAAGCCTTGGCACATACTGGAGGTGAAATCTACTAAGGTGTCCAGCAGTCGGCCATTTTTCCTAAGACATGTGCGGGCAGGAGACGGGGTTACTGGCTCTGGCTGGTCATCAGGAGCTATTTCAGTCCTTCTAAGATTATGTGAGGGACAGTTTCAGGCACACAAGTAAAATGTGAGATACCTCGGCAGATGCCAGCGACGTCACTTCCATCAAGTTCTCAGCTCGGAAGGCAAACACGGCAGCTGCTAATACTGGAGCAGAGGAAGAGATGTGAGATACACATGGGTTGAACGTACAAGATGGAGATGTTGGGTAATGTATGGTCAGGTGTTGTAATGTTTACCAGCGACTGTTTCCAAGGAATCATATCCCAGAATGCGGTCCCAGAGGAGCAGGAGCTGATCTGTGGAAAGGTATCCGGAAAAGGCACGCACCATCCACTTGAAGGCTATCCGTAACCTAGATTAAAAAAAAAAAAAGCACAGTATGACTTTTGAAGGGGAAGTATGACAAAAAAAAAGGTTATTTCCTATTATTTAATTTTGTTTTTATTATTATATTTTTTTTTATTTTTTTTAACAAATAATCATGAATCATTTGATAAATATTACATTTCAAAAAGAGGTTAGCTTCAGATTTATATATTTGGGATATCTTTTTGGGGGGGTTATTAAACTTATCTGGTATTCTATACATTGTGGTTTTGTTATTTTACCACTAGATGGCAGTATTACATTAATGGTGTGTTTCACCTTTGAATGGATAAAACCGTAAGTTTGCTCTATTACCTGCCTTATATAATACAAGAAAATTTTAAAGTTGAAATAAAATTTAGGAAGGAACTCACGGCTGTGCTTCGATTTGTCGAAGATGGTAAAAGAGCTGAGGCAGGTGGGTCTGGAGCAGCCTCTCAAACTGTAGACACAAAGAAACTATACCCTGCAGGAGAAACCATGTTTGTGAGGTAAACAGTAAAGTGTGTACTCAGCGAAACTATATTTACCTAAACTGTAACTTTACTATTATTTCACTGTATAGTATTACTGTGTGAACTGTATGCTGCTCTGCTCTTATGACACCCTTTTTGCATGAGTTGTTATTTTAAATAAGAATAAATGAATACCTTAACTGGCCAAATGAAGACTGAAAAGTTTTTTTTTTTTTTAAATAAAAGCACATAACACAAAAAAATAACTAAATGTCTTGTCCTCAGAGGCAAGGTAATCTTACCGAGGGTGAAGAGGAAATGGAGTGGAGTCTGAAGAAGTAGCGGATGTACATCTCTCTGAACACACTGTAGAGTTTGGATGGCTCATTGTACAAGTAACACAAAGGAGCCACTGTGCAGCAAAGGAAAGGAAAATTCATCTAGTAAGAAACGGTCTTTTGCACTGTGCATTACATGATAACAGGGCTGGGCAATCTGGTGATAAAAACTGAATTGTGATCTCATCTATGTGACAATGTTCTTTAGGTGACATCGTCAGATAGTGATTCAGTGCCGATTGTTGTACATCTATGCCCAAACCCAGACACTTTTCTCCGCTCAATAAGCAGATGACTTTGTTTACTACTTAAAGGCATAATAAATAATAAAAGATAGTAAGTCTCCATGAATCGAGATTTAATAGAAATCGTGATCTGGTTCAAAGAAAATTGTGATTTTCTTTAGCATATCGCTCTCCCCCACATGATAAACACAAATTGCAGTATATAAGCATGTTATTTTTTGCTAATGTAATAATACCCTTCAATCTGAAAATGCTCCATCCACCAGAGGTCAGTAAATTAACAATTATTGGATTCTAAACCCAATTTGCTGATAAGGCAAATATCACACTTCCCTGAGAACAAGATTATATCCAATATGAGTCTGAATATGGTTCTTGTTTGTTTACACAGCACATTAGGAACACTTTGTGCCCAGGAGAACAGAATATAATGATATTAGATTGGGCAAGTGAAATTTGTAATCTTCTAACGGAGCATCCCAATAAGCACTCAACATTTTGTGTTCATTTTTTCCTAGTTATTACTCAACCTTAACTTGAATAAAATTTTATAAAAATAAATACCTACCATACATTGAAAATCCATGGAAGGGGATCACACCTATTCAAATAAAAAAATATAATGTAAATCCAACTAAATAAATTACACCCTTCAGAAGTCTATCTTTTGATGTTTAAAGGTCCTGTACACAATGTTATCCCATTTATTTGAGAAAAATTTGTACTTGCATCAGTACAGATATATTATATATGCAGCTCTCAAGGTCAAAATATGTCCACTGTGTGTTGTTGTCTGCATCTAATAATAATGTGCTTTGTTGTCCAATAATCAGGAAGTGCTCCGCTCTGATCTCTGAAAATTGTGCTTATAAAACTTTTGCAGTAAATAATTGGGATGCTTGGAATGCTTGGAATCCACAGTAAATGAGGAATAGCGCGTGACCACTGCAGACCAATTAAAATTAACTAGTTCTATTTTTCAAGTTTTTCACAGTAAAAATCAGGTACAGTGCCTTTAATAAGAATGTTTAAATAAATGGCTCACCATTGGGAGGATACACCACAGCACACTCTTCCACTCCCATCTTTCCTGCAACATGGACACAAAACATAATAGTTCACACATGGGCTGCAAGGTCAGTGTAGTGGATTGGCATTTGGAACAGCCTTGACCAGGATGTACCAAGACACATGAGCCTTACCTTCAATGTAGGATTTGGGCGGAGTAGCGCTATTATACTTGAAGTGTTCCAAGACTGCTGTGTCACGAGAAAAACACAGCAAAACCTAGAGGAAAATGGTACATGCAATCAGAAACATAATACATATTTCTAGATTTTTGGATTATTATAGATGAAAAGAATGAGGCATAAACCTCATGAATGAACAAAACTATCTATTGAAACCAGCCAGAAGAACATGTGAACATAATGTATATGAAATCTTTCTGGAGTATCTCAAGTGCTTTCTTTTCTTCCTCACGGGATGGATTTTCAAGTGGTTGTCATTTTCCATTACTGTGCCATGTCTGTCCTTTTTGAGAAGCGATTTCATTTCCACAGGCCACTTATGATGGATAATATTGAGGGAAACCGTCTGCCCGTGACCTCAAATGAGACCGGTGGCAGCGCTTATACAGAATTGTTGATGGGAGAAGAACGCTGGGTGGGCTCCCATCTTACCACTGGTTTTTGTATAAAAAGTTGATGGTGTCTCCACTTTAATGGTACTCTTCAGAATATCTTCTGGTTCGTAAATGCTTATGAGTATTCATATTAGATACATAAAAATGTTGTGTAATATCGTTAGAAAATATATGGTTTAAGAAAACAGACCTCCATTAAGGCAGTACACTGGTCTTACAAAAATCTAGAATAGTATAGCTATAATGAACAGGTCTGCTAAGTTTGCTAGTTTGATATTAATCTAAGGTGGTGTAATTGGTCTTGTGTAATGTGGGGTTGCATCAGGGGAAAAATCCAAATGAGCAGTTCATCATATAATTTTCAGCTTTCTTGACAATAGTTTTAAAGATTACAAAAGCCATAGTTGAATTCTTTGGCCATTGTTAAAAGATTACACCATATATATAAATTTTTTTCTGACAGACATCTGACACCAGAACAAAACAAGTTTCATTCAGCAAGCCCCACTCTTTGTCATTCCTTTACAGTTCTCTTTTTGACGTAGCAGGATTCTGTTTCAGTCTATTTTGTGAGTAACCATGTAGTGCTGCAGTGTAAGGTGAACGCTTACTACGCGTCACATCCTCTTTGACAATAGAAACACCATTATAGTTTTATTACCCCATACCCAATAGGCCCATTAGCACATTGGAACCTACTCAGGCCAAGGATATCGGCTAATGATCAAAATGCCATCTTGAAAGTCATCAGTGAGCCATATCTAATAATACGCTATTGTCCATACTGCAATTGGGAGTAGATTCTTGCACTGCTTAGAAGATTTGTCATCTATAAATATTGACAAAGATAGTGTTCGTGCTATCTCAATGTTGTATTATGTTATGGTCTTTCAGGCTGACATTTTCACAGCTGCCAAATAAACCTTGTGTATATAGCCCCATCTGTCATGAGCAGTGAAAGGAAATGGACCAATACCATGTACAGTACTTCCATTCAAAAAGTCACAAGTTCTGTTGGGACCTTTAGCAATCAGATGTCATCTCTGGCATAACGCTATGTTTCGCAAGCAACTTTGTTTCAAGTTCTGCTTCACTGCAAAATATGAACAAGTCTACTCACAAGGGACAAACTATTTCAGTAACTTTAGTGAGATATATTTGGTACACAAAAGAAAATTGGGGATCTAAGTCTGGGCTAGATATAGCTTCACCATTGCAATATAACGCCACTGTAAAAAGCTTTGAATCAATGTTAATGTTTCTTTACCAGCTAATATTGTAAAAACACTAAGAATATTGTTGTTGTTTCTGTGCAGGTTAAGACACAGACAAATGCTGCAGCCCAAGTACCTGATAAAGGTAGTCTTCAAAAACAAAGTAGTAGTCATCGTTGCTGGCTGTTAGTTTGACATCCTGTTAAGAATAGCAGAGAACATGTTATCTCTAAAGCACCATTAACAAACCAGAGTAATGAACTAACACCACTGTATTGTCAGCCGTTACCTTGTAGATGAGATTGTCCACCAACAGGTCGTGATGAATGACACCGGCCTTCAGCTGCTCATAGTACATCACATCCTGAAAGACAAGTAGACAATTTATTTAAGTATACAAGAATACAAATAACCAAAAAATAACTGTTAACCTTAAAACCTCATGCATGTTAGAACAGGTGCATGTCTTTTCCAAGGACACAGCAACAGAAAGTAATACAGCACATAATCAAGAGCTGAATAAGTAATCCATTATTGTGACTTGAAAATAGCATTGTGCAATTAATCAAATTTTAATCAAGATTAAGATTCAGTCAGCATGGGTCTTTTTAATAGAAAGATCCACAACCAATCCTTTGTCACTAAAAGCAAGAAGTGTTGAGTTCAGACTTTAAAGTAAAGTAAAAGTAAAGTATTAAAAGTCTATAATTTTTACCCTCAGAAAATTCATGAGATGTTTTTTAAAATTACTTTTTAATAAGGCAAAACAACATCAAAATTAAATTAAAATGGAACAAAAGTCATCACACAATATAAGAAAAAACATTTTGATTGATTTTTCAGTCACATCACCCAACCGTAACTGAGAATATAAGTTTGTTTAAGGGTCACATTTTTATATAGCACTTTTCCACCTTCAAGGCACTCAAAGAGCTTTACAACAAGGAACCACTAACCCATTCACGCACACACACACACACACACACACACACACATACACTCATCCACCACTGTACGCAGACATTGTGGTGAGGTGGGTTAAGTGTCTTGCCCAAGGACGTAACAATAGTATTCATTTTTCGTGTTTGTGGGTCAGTGGATCTAGCCGCTCAACCGATGATGCTTACGTCAAGGGCGGGATCCAAACCATCTAACCTTCGGATCAGTGGACACACACTCTACCAACTGAACTAGTGTCTTGATTTGTATTGCTATAATAATAATAATAGTAATAATAATAATAATAATAACCTTTAGTTGGAAAGCACTTTACAAAAACTAGAACGATATTATTGAGGTATTTTAAAATACTTTTGGCAGTTTAGTTAAATTAAAGCAAAAAATATACATGCCTTCATTTACTAGTCAAACTGGGCAAAAATAAAGTCTAAGGTAGGTCTTAATCGATACTGAATATTGCTTCAGCCAATATTGCAATATCAATATTTTTGCAATACATTGTGCAGCCCTAAATTATAGATGAACATGGCCCCAGATCTCATTAGAAGAGCAGGTATATGAAGCTTAAGCGACGTTCCTGACAGTAGTGACAGCAGAACTAAAGCAGTGCTAACAGATGGATGCCGTGTTTCCGACAGCATGGTTTAACTCCGAGTGTCTCCGGCCGCGTCAGGCAGGTGGTTACAGATGAGCAGTCGAAGCGAGACGATGGAGCGGTGAAAGTGTCCTCTAAGACACATGAGCCGTGGCCTGGACGTGATCAGAGCTACACAAAGTCACACAGCTCTGAATTGATTTAAGTTGTACATCATAATGAGCTTCTTATTCCAATTTCTTCATTTTATTTTCAAGGTGTCTTCAAGTACATGACTGAACAAGCTGTCTTCAAGTACATTACTGGATAGATGAAAAAACACAAGCACTGCCACAACATTTAAATTGTGAAAAGGTATAAATTTATACAATAAACAATACTAAAACTAGAATCAAAACTAGAACCTTTCTTGAATATCTTTAGAATAATCTTGACCTGCAACTAGTATAAGACCGCACCCATGGACCACCATGGAACCCACCTGGATTACTGAGGAATTACACAGATATAAGGCCACATGGTAATATAAAAGAAAGTACTATGATTTAATTCTGAAAATTACATTCAATTGTCTAAATAAAGAGTGTGTGTTATTATCATCATGGTATTAGAATCAGTATCGAGCCTATTCCTTAGTATCGAAATTAAGTTTGAAATTTTAACCACCGTCGATGCACCCCCCTGCTCCCATCTCAGCTTTGTGTAACGTTGGCCATAACAGGAACAGGAAACTCCATCGTACTTTACACACCAGCACCAGCAGCAGATGGGCTGCTTTATTTGGGTCCACTGTGCTAAAACAGTAGCATTTGATTATGTTACCGTTAGCATTTGTACTCTCAGGGCACAACAAGCAGAGATAGAACAGATCTTCAGGAGAATCACATGGAGCGGTTACGTAACTGTTAAACCTTGAGAGTGAATAAATTACAGGGTCTACTTTTACTTATTTGAAGTATGCAAGAACTAGAAGACTGTTTAATTGCCCAATAACATATATTAAAAGAAATGGCTAATAGGGAAAAACATTTATCTTAAATGGCCCGCATTATGCTATTTTTCATCTATATTATGATGTTTTCTCATCAAAAACACACCCAGAGTTGTGTTTTTTGTTTAACACACAAACTAACTAACTGTGTAATTAGGCTGAGTTCTTCTGTCGAACAGAAAACACACTATTCCACCCTGTTTTGTCACATGTGTTTACTGTGTTCACAAACTCTATACACTTTCACTAGAATCATATGGATAATTTCGGCCCCGGAATTTTCAATCTCAGCTAAACCAGGTACCATGTTTTTGAAGAGGTAGCAACATTTTAGAATGGCTAAAAGCTCACAAGAGTCAACTTTGTGTAATATGGCACCTTTAACAAGCTAATATAGTTGTGTGGTCCACACCTATATTACTAATACAAAAAAAACGGACATTCGACTATTGTCAAGAAACTACTTTCTGAATCACAGCAGGTGTAGGTATGTGACAGGTCTCTGACAAATCACAAGTGACAGGCGACCCCCAGGGGGACAGCTGAGTCATACACACATACACACGTTGGGTTTCCATGCTTTTTGTGGACATTACATTGGCACAGATTTATTTTTCTGGACCTTAGGCTCCTAATCTTAGCCATAATTACTACTTGCCTACCCTTAAAGGCAGGTATAACACTTTTATGGGGTATTAATTGCTAGCACATGAGATATTTAGATCATTTTGCGTTATATTGTTTTTTTTTAAATGCTCCCTGTGATTACACCCCCTTCATATGACTATCACAACACAATCAGCATCGCATCAGGTTTGTGAAGTTATAGTGTACGGTTTTGTATCAGGCTTTTGTATTTTTATAGAAAATTGTGGTGTATGCTCCCACGCAACAATTTTCCATAAATGAACAAAAGCATGATATATATGCAAGTAGAATGTTGAACAGGATCGTACTGCTGTTGATCTAATAATGGGAACATGACTTTTGGCCCCATAAGGAAGGCCCCCATGAACTGAGTGCGTATACTAATTTTAGTCCACATAATGTCATAAATACATAAATACCTGTCTACACAGAGGAATGGTGGGGGTTGTACCTGTGGCTGGTTGGTGGAGTTGAGGATGAGTGCCCACAGGTCTGCCCGGAGCCCAGTGGGACAGCCCTGTCTGCTGTACTGTTGTGCTGCTGCACTGTCCTGCTCCTCCACCACTGCACACACAAAACACATTGGTGTAAAAGCCCAGGCATACATTTTTTATTCAGTCAGAATGTGAGGCTTTTAAAGGTATGAACCCAAGACCACAGGTATGTCTCTGCTGACCTACAACATACTGTATTCTGGGCTTTTTTGATTTGACTGATGGAAGACTGATGGAACTTATCAGGACACAGGATTATTATGATATTTTTCTATGGTTAAGCCTACCTATTTGCCCCACTTATAGTATGATCTGAATTGATGACAGTGCTATTAGACTTCAAAAATTATCAAAGAGCATTTTCTAACTTTACTATAACAATGGTGGGTAGTACAGGTTATACTGAATCAACACATTTATCCAAAACAATCCATTATACCATTAAATATATCATTTTACTTAACTGGTTCTCGAAACACACATTACACAACTTTCCAAAAGTAACACTTGGAAACACTGAGAAATTAACAATTCTAGCTCTATTCTGCCCTAAATCACAAATGTGAATACATGCTGTCATTGATTTCAGATGCCGGGCAGTTGAAACATAAACCCACATTCCTTGTAAATTTCCTATTTGGGAGATCTAAGTCTTTGGACTGGAACAGCAGGAGACCAATAATATCAATGTTTACAGCAATGTAATAGCACAGTGCTGAGTCAAAGAGCTGTCTATTCACTTCATCAAGCACTTTTTAATCAAGCTTTATAATTATGTCGTTCCTTTGTTCAAATTATTTTTATTCAACGACTGACAGGGCAAAATTTAGCTTGGAATGGTATAAATAGCTACAAAAACATATGACTGTCGAATCCCCACATGACTTGCCTAAAACTGTATGCAAGCAAATGCTCAATATTTATGGAAGAATGTCCTGCAGTAGTGCAGGTTTACTTGAAAAGGTAAGTAGATTTTGATAAGCGCTTATTATTATCAGTAGTTAAATAAACTATAACTTGCCATTGCCTTACCTTTCTTCCCAATTTGAACATATTCATTCTCAAACAGATCTTCATAGCAACCGGAAAGAAACAAATAAAATAATCTGGTTAGTTTTGTAAACAAATATCCATCTCCCCGAGTTTAAAAACTCCAACATACTGGATAAGATACAATTTAAAGAGACACTAATACTGTCAATTTCCGAACTTAACAGAGATAGAGTTTGAGGAAAGCCAGGCCTACGTGAGGCACAGGAGCGGAAAAAAGCAGATATGTGCACAATACCCTCTGTACACAATTAACACAGCGAGATTTATGAGAGCAATAATAAAAAGACGTTTTAAAAGACCTTAAAAGGGTCAGTTTAGTTAGAATAACCCCAAGCAAAACAGTATATGTCTAAAAATATATGACTAGATTGACTAAACAAATTTTATATAGTTATATATATACAGTGGGGCAAGAACGTATTTAGTCAGCCACCAATTGTGCAAGTTCTCCCACTTAAAAAGGTGAAAGAGGCCTGTAATTTTAATCATAGGTGCACTTCAACTATGAGAGACAGAATGGGGGAAAGAATCCAGGAAATCACATTGTAGGATTTTTAATGAATTAATTGGTAAAGTTCTTGGTAAAATAAGTATTTGGTCACCTACAAACAAGCACAGACCTGTAACTTCTTCTTTAAAAGGGTCATCTGTCCTCCACTCATTACCTGTGTTAATTGTACCTGTTTGAACTTGTTATCAGTATAAAACACCTGTCCACAACGTTCAACAGCTAACAGTTCAACATAAACAAAACTGTCGACCTGAACCAGGCTAGAAAGACTGAATCTGCAATAGGTAAGCAGCTTGATGTGAAGAAATCAACTGTGGGAGCAACTATTAGCAAATGGAACACATTGGGGCTCCACGCAAGATCTCATGGGGTCAAAATGATCATAAGAACAATGAGCAAAAATCCCAGAATCACATGGGGGGACCTAGTGAATGACCTGCAGAAAGCTGAGACCAAAGCAACAAAGGCTACCATCAGTAACACTGCGCCACCAGGGACTTAAATCCTGCAGTTCCAGACATGTCCCCATGCTTAAGCCAGTACATGTCCAGGCCCATCTGAAGTTTGCAAGAGACCATTTGGATGATCCAAAAGAGGATTGAGAGAATGTCATATGGTAAGATGAAACCAAAATAGAACTTTTTGGTAAAAACTCAAGGAGTCTGGAGGAGAAAGAATGCTGAGCTGCATCCAAAGAACACCATACCTACTGTGAAGCATGGGGGTGGAAACATCATGCTTTGGGGCTGTTTTTCTGCAAAGGGACCAGGACAACTGATCCATGTAAAGGAAGAATGAATGGGGCCATGTATCGTGAGATTTTGAGTGAAAACTTCCTTCCATCAGCAAGGGCAATGAAGATAAAATGTGGCTGGGTCTTTCAGCATGACAATGATCCCAAACATACCGTCTGGGCAACAAAGGAATGGTTTCGTAAGAAGCATTTCAAAGTCCTGGAGTAGCCTAGCCAATCTCCAGATCTCAACCCCATAGAAAATGTTTGGTGGGAGTTGAAAGTCCATGTTGCCCAGTGACAGCCCCAAAACATCACTGCTCTAGAGGAGATCTGCATGGAGGAATGGGCCAAACTACCAGCAACAGTGTGTGAAAACCTTGTGGAGACTTACAGAAAACGTTTCACCTCTGTCATTGCCAACAAAGGGTATATAACAAAGTATGGAGATGAACTTTTGTTATTGACCAAATACCTATTTTCCACCACAATTTGCAAATAAATTCTTTAAAAAATCAGACGTGATTTTCTGTTTTTGTTTTTTTTTTCTCATTTTTTGTTTAAAGTGTACCTATGATGACTTTACAGGCTTCTCTCTCTTTTTAAGTGGCAGAACATGCACAATTGGTCGCTGACTAAATACTTCTTTGCCCCACGGTAGAAGTAAGGGCATTTTAATTATGTACCTGGATGAATGTGAGCGTGATCTTCAATCCCCAACTGTCCAGTGTTTAAGTTCAGTTCTGAAAAGGCCTGTCTCTGGAATTATGGGAAAAATAAACAGAAAGGTTTAAAATTTTGCAAACATTCCACATAAAAAAGAGCTCCTACCAGCTTTGGGATGTCCCGGACATTGAGGGGAACCTGGATCAGACCCCAGTGGCTCCTAACATTTACCTCCTCGCTGCTGTCATGGTTGGGGTTTCTAAGGCTGACTACTACCTGAAAAAGAGTTGTACAAATCTGTGTTTATTGCAAAATATAACCACAAGTGATATGAGCTAATTACATCTAGCTTTGTCATATAGCATCTAAGTGTGTGTGCTGTCAGTGCGTACATGTACACCCAAATCTGATTATTATCAGATTTCTGGACATTTAAAGGGCTCGTATTGTTATTTTTCTACGTAAAAATGTTGTTTTCTCATCAAAAACCTACCCGGAGTAGGAACACACAAACCCTGCATATTTAGTTTTGGTTCTTTTCTCAAGCGGAAACACTCTATTCCACCCTGTGATATCATGTAGTAATACAGGAAGTGCTCCCCTGTGTTTTTAAATGCCATAGACCTTCACTAGAATCATTTGGATCATTTCAGCCCTGGAATTACCAAACTCTACTGAACGAAAGGTAGCCATTGACTTGAAAACTACCACTTTATGACATCCCAAGGTGGAACATAGCATTTTGAGCTTTGGAGATGTAGCCAGACTAATAATACAGGATTACTCAACTCCGGGGATGTTTTTGATGAGATAACATTATAAAATGGCTTAAAACTTACAAGAGTCAATTGTGCATTATATAGGACCTTCAAGATTATTTAAATTACATGTAAACCACAAAACCTGATGTGAGCAACCAGAGGGATATAATCAGAAAGAAATTGTATGATTTGTTGTTTAGACATCATTTTAATAATTCAACAATCATGACGCAAAACATTTGGGTGTGCATGTAATTGCAGACAGTAAGTACATAGAGCACATTAGCAAAATAGAGTAAAAATATGCATGTGTCTATATGTATGGTGTAATAATTATGTATGTGTAATATGTCTTGCAAGCAAACGCAAGAGGAAGACTACAGATTCCTGCTTGCAGAGTGGTCTATTGGCAGACTTCTAAGTTTCACATAAATTAATGGTAACAGCAGGGGATGCACCTGTATAAACCAATGCGTGGACGTTTGTACCAAGTGTCAAGATTAGAACATGAATTGATTTCTAAAGATAATCAACAATGGAATGGTTACCTCCAGAAAGTCTTTGGGGGCATACACAGGTCTGAAGCGGCTCAAATCTGTAGCAAGATAAATCACAAATGTAGTTTACAAAAATACCAATTGTTTACATCAGCAACTCCGGGACAGATGGGACGGCTCTTATATGTAGACTATACAAATGTGTTGAGGCTTGTACAATGCTTTATCATTTGTGCATTAAGAACAATGCAGTGTCTTTTGGTCAAAGGGGAAGCGAAGTAGGACTTTGTGCACCCTCAGCTGCCACTAAGTGGAACTTACAGAAAGCGGCAGTAAATCGACGTGGCGTGTCAGCCGTATATGAGGTCAGAAACGGGTTTGGACGGAAGGAAGGGTGCTGCTCGGTCCAAGAAGTCTGGACAGGCTCGAGATTGAAAAAGTCAGTGTTTACAGTCAGCCGACGGCACAGAGCACACTGTTATTGCAAAGAGTGATAGTGCTGTTTGGATCGGAGAGTTACCATGCTCTTTGTACTGGATTTACACAGAGACTACTCATGAAAGATAAAGATATATATTTTGTTCTTCTTACGCAATGGGTGCTTATACAATGATATGTACTGGCCACCCAAAGGTCAAAAGTATTTGAGATTCAGTACAATGCTGGGGGCAAATAGGATTTTATTTATTTCAAGGTTTTTATTGTAAAATATATCAATTGTAAGGTTGTGAGCTTGTTCATAGACTTGTAATAGTTAATAGACTATATTACATATGTTTTTTTTTATAATTCTACTTTAAACCAGTGCATCTCTAGCTGAATGAAGAACAAAGTCAACAATAGCCTTTCACTGCTCAAAACCAAACCCCCTGAGCTCTGTTCAGACCTGGCTCGTCTGTGCCCATCTCGTTCCATTTGTTGGTCAGCTCCTTCTGCTCTACTGCAGGCCTCTGTGTGGGTGGAAGACAGGGAATTCAACAAATAGATGCTCTCAAGTCAAAACAAATCATAAAGAAGTGGAATACAAAATGTTCCTACCGGCAAATTAATAAACTTAACCTATATATAGGGCTGTAGTAGACTAAGGAAATTCTTGGTCGACTCAAGATATGTCCTGTACATTGATTAATTGCCTAAAAATTAAAAACGCATCTCTAATAAAGTATCTGACGAAATGTCAGACAAAAACTGTATTCACGGCACCACAAGCTCACTATTTGTACATAAAAGTTCTAGCTCTAGTTGTTACATGTAAAAAAAAAAAAAAAAAAGGTAGAATTAATCAAATTTAGTCACATATCTTCATAATCCCAGTAAAAGAATTGGTCGATTAAGCAAAATTGTAAAACCCCATTGACCGATTAATCGGCCTATGCTCTCCCTACTATTTCAAAACAGCGGAATGGAATTCAAATTTGTAGACTACTTGTCATCCTCTCCCATTTATTTCCCAGTGTTTTATATATTATACAGCCATTTGACTGGGATAACAATGTATCTGCAGACACTCTCAGTCTATGTATATCTTGTTCTATCTTGGTAGTTGCTTTAGTACATACATTTCTAGACAACATATATATCAGACGGCAAAATAAAGGCTGGAAATATGGGAAGCATGAAGAGGGGCTTGCACTAGAAAACAATGTGCCAGCAAAGCTAAAGTTAGGATATTGTTACCATTCGAGCCAGTGGTACTCCCAGCTCTGTGCTCATGCTGTTGAGGCTTTTGAGGACACGCTTCTCCCAGCTGGCCTGTGGAGAGAACACCACACACAACACATTATAGACAAGCACAGTGCAGGAAGAAGTGGACGCGATCTTAATGGAAGCATTCATTTAGTATTTTACAATATTTTAGCAGAAACAAGATGCTAGATCAGGAAATGGATTGCCATGTTAATGTCTGCTCTACATATATATGCATCTCAAAAAACTTTATAGTTTTTTTTTTTGGTTTGTTTTTTTTAGATAATGCAAAATACAAATTCAACAAAAAGAAACATTTCATGCATTTGAGTTATAGATATTTATTCCCAAAAATATCTAATCCAATTGTAAGCTCTTCTGTTTGCCATTCACATATTTAAAAAATTCCCACAAAACAATCACTGGTAGTTCTCCCTGCAGCTGTTCAGGAGTCTCCTTGCAGCTGTTCAGGAGAGTTCCAAGACTTTGGCTAAAGTTTGGATGAAACTATGCATTGGACAATTCAGCCTGTTTGCTGTTCAAATGTATTCCTCACTTAACACATTCCTAGAATCCTAATGTGAACAGTTTATAAACTTGTTTCTCAACTTTCAGAGGCCAGAGTGGAGTTTTGCTGCCATGGTAATGGAAACAGCAACTAGCATTCTAATGGAGCACCAGTGCTTTATAGTTAGATGCAAAGACAGTGGTCTCATTTTGATCCTCAGAGCTGCTTTCACAGTATATCTACTGGTCAAGACAAATTTGACTTTATTACAAGAAAAAATGGGTATAGCTCCTTTAAATACATAAAAGTTATTATTAAAGTTAATATTAATTTCCTGAACATTTACAATACACACTTTTAATAATTGCTATTTAAACATAAAATAGTCAAATACATTTTTCCAATGTCTGATCTCTGCTGACAAAACTGACATTTTTGAAAGTGTATCTGGTCGGGACACACCTGCTCACAGACCTTCAGCACTGCTTCAAATACAGCCTTTTACAGCCTTTTACAGCCTTTTAATTATTGGACAGTTTGTTGTTTTTCTTGCAGACTAACTTTTGCATATTTAGCTACGTGTTTGGTGCCAAAATGTCGACATAGACTGTACTGACCCCGCCTCATAACACAAAAAACATACAGGTTTTTCTCCTCAAAGCACAAACTTGTATTCACCTTCACTTTTCTTCCTTTCAACTTCGTTCCATGCCAACAATTTTCCTCTTCATGAACATTTTGTGATGATTATTTGCAAATATTTCTCAGTTCCACTTGCTGGGAAAGTCTCATTAGTTTATTGTCAGTGCACATAATAAAGCAGTATAGACTTATATTAAAATGACAGTCATGCCTTTTAATTTATCTTCTTGCGGGCCACATAAAATGATGTGGCGGGCCACATTTGGCCCCCAGGCCTTGAGTTTGACACATGTGTTCTAAGGGAAATTTACTTCAGAAATAGCTATACCAAATCATCACTAATCTCCACATTTTCACAACCCATTGCATTTAAAATTCTAGATCCAACAAAAACATATACACAACTGAATCCTGGCCTCCACCGCTTATAGATGTATGTGACTAAATGTGCTGTGTTTGTAGCTAGGTGACAGACTCAGAGTGAGGAAGGTGATGAAGGAGCAGTGATGAGGATGTGAGCAGACAGACTGACCTGGGCCTTGCGCATGTAGGCCAGTGGCTCTTTGAGGTGCTCTGGGGGTGCCGCAGGGTGACAGGGGGGCTGCTGCCTGGAGTAAGCACAAACAAAACATGTCAAGAGCAGAGAGACGAGTCAATCACAAGAGGAGAATGGACTTGCACAACTCGGTATTATAGTGTGCAGAGGTTGAAGGATGACAGAAATATAAATGCAATTACAGGAATGTCTAGTACAGGAATGAGTACTACATTCACAACTTTACCAAGGGGTTTGCCAAGGTGAAGAGGTTTTACCTCAGAGGCTCCACTAGCACTTATTAATGATTGGCTGTAGGTCCTGGGGTATAGGAAGTGAGGATTCAGATCAGAGACTCATTTTAGGTTTTATCCAGCTGAATTTAACTGGCAACCCAACTGAGAGACTTTGTGTGAGACTAATTCTGCTTTTTGATTGGATAATCATCTTGAGAACCAAAACACCACATTATGACATAAATAGATGGACACCCTGTCCAATGTTGATGTAATTAACAATAAATCAGTACAGAATAGAATTATTACCAGTAAAAGCTATATTTGATTTGAATATTTTACATTTTAGTTTACCTCATATCTGGATTCATATAAAATTTTACATACAGTTTGTTCGTAAGTTTTGTAATTTATTTATTTTAACTTTCATGACATTTTTAAGAGCATGAAATTGAAACTAAATAAAGAAAATAGATATCTGGGGAAAAAAAAAAAAAAAAAGAGTCCCAAACACAACATTTATCTCCTGTCTTCCCCGTAAGCATGCTTAAGACATATTGAATGACTCATGGCCCTGGTTCCTTAAACAACATTCAGTGTAACATAAACAAGTATAAGAGCACACAAAGCTGACTAATGGCAAAAAGAGAGGCAATGCATTAAGAGCCAACCTCCAGAGACGGCAGGTAAGAAGTCTTGAGTACTGTGCTTTACTTCACTATAGAGGGAACAATGTGTCTTCACAAACAGAAGGATTCTACACTCACACAATACACGAGGAGGGATTTCAACTTTACAGATGGATGAAATGTGATGTCATAGCACAAATAAAACAACAAAGAATAAAATACTTGCGTTATCATCCACACAAAAATATTAAGACAAAGTTTTCACACATAGTAACCTAATTCACACAGCCCGCCTGTGTCAGTTTACTCAGTTGTTTTGGCTAATGCCTTTCTGGATATTGACGTTTGTGGTCATGCCATGGAGGATATTTCCTAAGGCTTTTTCAACAGTAACAGTGAGGCTTGTCATGATAATTACTACATCATTCAATATATGAAAGCTGGGGTTCCAGATTTTTGTTATTTTATGTAATAAGGTAAGATTTTAGCTGTAGAGTTGAATAAATATCTTCTATAGCTTATAACTGGATAATTCTGCCTTTTATATTTTGATGCACAATATATCGCAATATTTATCTGTAGCAATATACACACATGGACAAAATTGTTGGTACCTTTCAGTTAATGAAAAAAAAACACACAATGGTCTCAGAAATAACTTGAATCTGATTCTATGAAATTTAACCAATGAAAGTTAGCAAAGGCATTACTTAATAAAAAAAAACCTCATGAAACAGGCCAGGACAAAAATGATGGTACCCCTAGAAAAGATTGAAAATAATGTGACCAAAGGGAAACACAATCCAAAGTGTGTCCACTAATTAGCATCACAGGTGTCTACAATCTTGTAATCAGTCAGTGGGCCTATATATAGGGCTAAAGGTTGTCACTGTGCTGTTTGGTGACATGGTGTGTACCACACTCAACATGGACCAGAGGAAGCAAAGGAAAGAGTTGTCTCAGATTAGAAAGAAAATTATAGACAAGCATGTTAAAGGTAAAGGCTATAAGACCATCTCCAAGCAACTGTGAGCAAGCAAGTGATTACAGTTGCACATATAAATCAGAAATTTAAGATCCATGGGACTGTAGCCAACCTCCCTGGACGTGGCCATAGGAGGAAAATTGATGACAAATCAAAGACAGATAATACGAATGATATCAAAAGAGCCCATAAAAACTTCTAAAGAGATTAAAGGTGAACATCAATCTCAAGGAACATCAGTTTCAGATCGCACCATCCATCGTTATTTGAGCCAAAGTGGACTTAATGGGAGACGATCAAGGAGGACACCATTGTTGAAAACAAATCATAAAAAAGCCAGATTGGAATTTGCCAAGCTACATGTTGACAAGCCACAAAGCTTCTGGGAGAATGTCTTATGGACAGATGAGACAAAAATTGAATTTTTTGCCAAGGCACATCAGCTCTATGTTCACAGATGGAAAAATGAAGCATATCAAGAAAAGAACACTGTCCCTACTGTGAAATCTGGTGGAGGCTCTGTTATGTTCTGGAGCTGCTTTGCTGCATCTGGCACAGGGGGTCTTGAATCTGTGCAGGGTACAATAAAATCTCAAGACTGTCAAGGGATTCTAGGGAGAAATGTGCTGGCCAGTGTCAGAAAGCTTGGTCTCAGTCGCACATCATGGGTCTTGCAACAGGACAATGATCTCAAACACACAGCTAAAAACACCCAAGAGTGACTAAGAGGAAAACATTGGACTATTCTAAAGTGGCCTTTTATTAGACCTGACCTAAATCCTATGAATCCTGAAACATGTCATCTGAGACAACTGGAGCAGTTGGCTCATGAGGTGTGGGCCAAAATACCTGCTGAGAGGTGCAGAAGTCTCACTGACAGTTACAGGAATCATTTGATTGCAGTGTTTGCCACAAAAGGTTGTGCAACAAAATATTAAGTTAAGGGTACCATCATTTTTGTCCAGGCCTGTTTCATGAGTTTGTTTTTTTTAATATAAATTTTTAGATTTTATTCTGTTGAAGCATGGTTGAAAAGCAATGTCTGTCTTTCATTGGTTAAATTTCATTGAGCCACATTAACCAGGTTAAACTAGTTTGACAAGGATGAAAAATTAGCACAGTGAAAACATCAACAGCAACTCAGTTAGGACATGCTGAATACTTTTCAAAAGAAACTAGTTTTTGAACCTTGGGAAACTGTTATGTATGAGCTAGAAGAGAGACCCTATAAATCCCTTCTGTATTCAAAAGTGTATTATACTACTACACTGTTTGTGAATGTTATGCTTGGCTTTTTATTCTTAACACACAAAGTAACAAAATGCCAATACCAATAACAATATGAATATGCAGTGCACGTGGTGTAGCTTACACATGTAGCTCTCTGTACACTGCATTCTGAAGCCTCCTTTCCCAACCTGTATGGAGTAAAGAAGTAAAATGGTTAGCAATAAGAAATACTTATATTTTCATAATGCAGCAACAAGGGCTGAAAATCAAAAGGTGAAAGTGACACTAAACCGTGTAGTCTTTTCTTTAATAGTATACACAACATTATCAGAATTCATTCAAGCATTTGGGATGCGCACGCTGTTATTGAAAATATTACAGTATTTCGACAGTAATAAAAGCTCATAAGCTTTTGTTTGTCAGAATGTCACTGTCATCTGTTTGATTCTCAGCCCAACAGCCCCCACCTGAGGTTTTGAGGAAATTGCGTACATCTTCTTTAAGCGACCCCAGTTTTATCTCGGGTTGATGTAAACATTCCTATTTAATTTGAGAAAGAAATCAGTTCAAACATGTCATGCATTCACTGATCTGCTGTAGTCAAGAGCCCCACGCTGCAGCAGTCTGATTGACAAGCACCTGCTCTGCTCCTCCGCATCTTAGCCACATGCTAATGCTACTTACTTTGGCTTGTCGCTCTATTTGCGAGTGTAAATGGCTTCCTTTCAGGCGTTGCACAATTTGAGCAATTGTCAGCGATAATTCGGTACTCTCGTTCATTATTTGTGATATCGGTGCTGCTTTACTTTTATTTTACAGAACGTTTAATGATGGTGCAACATCCAGCAAAGCAGCAGCAGTAGCAGCCCCCTGCACAACTACATAGCAACGGGATCTGAGGGAACAACATTCAACATTGGTTCCTTGGACAAGTTGGTTCCGGTCTGTTTTATAGAAATTAAGTTTAAATCAACCGTGTGGTAGTATAGAGAGCTTTATACCTACTTTGTTTTTGTTTTTTTATTCATGTTGGACTTATTCTATCTTATTAATAGGCCTAGTTAATTTTTTTTTTTAATTATTAATTTTGGACTTATTCTCTCTTATTAATAGGCTTGGTAAATTGATTTTTTTTATTCATGTTAGACTTATTCTCCCTTATTAATAGGCCATGTATATGTATATGTATATGTATATATATATATATATATATATATATATATATATATATATATATATATATATATATATATACGGGAAAACCTGTAGATAAGAAAAGTGTTTTGTTTTTGTTTGCTTTTTTATTATCAAAGAAAAAATATTATGATTTTGAAAGACTGATCAATTTCAATTCAATGCAAACATGCACATTTGGTTAAAGGATATAAAAACCTGAGATTTAAATTCCATCTCTGCAGACTTGGAAATAGTTGTATAACCTCAGGTGTTGTTTTGTTTATTGGGTTAGGCTATAGTATATTTATTTATGAAAATAAACCACTTTCCCATGCCGACATAAATAAAACCATATTTCACTAGTTTCCTTTGAGATCTGGAGTTGGTTAGGATATACCAGGGAGCCACACGGTGCCACACGGGATCCTATTCACGTGAATGAAGACAAAAGAATAGGCCTGGTGATCTACGGCTCCTAATTGCAGCATATCTCTAAAGTCAAATCAAACAACATAATACCACAGCAGCCAAAATGCGTGCATTTAAATAGGCGTCATCTTTGTCATTTGTGTTCTTTAAAGGTTAAGCTAAATCATATAATCAGATAGGCTTACGTGGATTGTAAGGTTTTTAGTTTAGTTTTAGTTTTTTTTTGTTTTTTGTGTGTTGTTGTTTTTTTGTTTGTTTTTTATGTAGACTGGCAGATGCTGACTAGTGCTGTGCCTGAAGGCGGGCTGCGCGCTCGAGAGTGCGCCCCTTCCACATGCTGTGCGACACTACAGAGCCAGGACGCACGGCACACGAGGAGCGCACGGACACTCTGCCTCACAAACACACTGCGATATTCATCAAAGTCCCTTTTCTTAAGTCGTGAAATAAGACTCACTTTGTGTTGATTTTGTTTGTAGCATGTGACGGATTTTTTAAAAACTCAATTTACCTGGTTTTGTTGCAAGAGGACGCGGAATGGAGACGTTTACAATCCACGACATGCTGGTCAATTCTACCGATCTGAATAAGATTTTGTGTAATTTGGGAATTAAGAATATTTCAGATTGTGAGAGCGAGGAAGTCCCTTCACCCGAACCTAAAGGTAAAGAAGTTTTGTTCAATGCTCTTGGATATCATAATTCAGAGATTCGTTCCTTTGAGCCTGATTTGTTCCAAAAGAGAATTTTGCTTTGGGCATGTTTGCGCCAGCGCGCATTACGCATATGCCTGCTGCGGTGGTCTACTGTATGTCTAGTAGTAGGCTACTGATACAGACACCGCGTTGTTTTACAACTTATAAAAGAAGACGTCAACATTGTACCTAATAGAGTGGCGCAGAAACACGTAAAAATGTGTTTTATAGTGAAGGAGAAACATTGTGGCCATACCACATGCAGAGCTGAGACAATTCATGTTTGCATTTATGGTGTGAAGACCACTTCATCATAGCTATCACAACAGTAAGAACTATAGGGTACGGCATTCACATTCAAACATTTCTATATGCAGCTATAGACAACCAAACACATGGCAGCAAGATTCATTGATCTCTATTATTCATTTTCTTTCTTCAAAATAAATTGCTCTTGTTTTATTAAGAATGTAATAGTCTCCTGACATGAAATATTATCCAGGCCCCAACATATTATTCATTTACCAAAATGAATGGTTCAGATTCAAAGAATGGTGAAGAGTGGCTTCATAAACTGTTAGTAAGAACAATTATTATTGAGGCAGATGGTTTGTGTTTGTAGAATAAAAGTTAAAAAAAAAATAAAAATACCATAAAAGTCAACATTACTGGCACAAGTCGCTCTTCTTCCAGACGTTCCACTGTGAAAGTGTGTTTTACAGCAGGACCTATGCTATCTCCTGTAAATGAGTTTGTAATAAGACCACCATATGCCCGAACATGTATCTGTTATGTACTGAGAGATACTAAGCAGGTGTCAATTTTAAAACATCCTTAGACAACTTCAGTGGGCCAACTTTATAATGGCATGACGTTTGTAATAATGCTCTGAAAAACAGATGTTTCTTGTTTTGTTATTGTGATGCTCATACATTTATCCCATCCCTTTGCATTGAGCTGTTGTTTGTTTTGCCCAATGCAAGAGAGACCAAGCAAGACAACATTTTGTTAGTGCTATTTTATCTATTAAAAGGTAAATGTAACTTTTGTGGTGGAGGGTCTGCCACCTACTTTTCTTCATGGAGATGAATGTTCCACAGTATGTCACTAAACTCATCTATCTTCCATTCATTCGATTACAGGTGTTTTAATTTAAGCAGTTTTAATTAATGTGATCCACGGATCTAATCTGTAACTTGCCTGGTGGCATTAGCTACTTGTCTCCATAGAGATAGATGACTTTGCCTATTGTGGAACATTCTACACAAAGCAAAGGACATCTCCATGGAGACAAGCAGGGAGCAGAACCTCCTACAGAAAAATAGCATAGTGTACCTTTAAACAATATTCTGCAGAGTTTAACAATTTCCCTCTAGCTTATGTTGTCCACGAATCAACTTTGTCCCTATGTCTGCTGCTGACCCTGATTACTAATGTTCGCTATCCAGTCACTTGTAACCCATTGTACAACAACTGTTTGGCTTTCCTCCGTGACAAAACAATCAGTCATGTTGAAAAGTTTGTTTACTAAAATAGATGAGTGCCATTTTTAAAAATCATTAGAGTTTTAAACTTCACTCTGTGTATAGTGATATTTTTTAAAAGTGATGGGCGATAAGCCAAAACATTTATGTCACAATTTTCTTGGAGTCAGATCATTTCAATTTGATCTTCTTCTTTTGAGAGTTCACACTTTATAGCAGCTGATTAAATACATCTGTCACATTACTAAGGGTCATCAATGGGAAATGTGGTTGTAAAAAAGTGTATTTCAGCTGCATAAAAAAGCGTGATAATATGACAATTTTACAAAAATAACCTTCCATAACAGGAACACGATTTTTATCACTGTATGGTCTAGTCAAACATCGCTCCATGATCAAATCCATTATCAAGTTAAATGTGACAGAAAAAGATATCAGATAACCCAGTCTGATCTTTGGTATGTGTTTACATGCACAAAAGTCAAAGTACAATGAATTTTTTCAGTTTCAATCTTTAACATTTTGTCTTTGCATGATTTTTCTTATCAAAACCTGCATAAGTGTGAACACTCAGAAAGAAATCTGATTACTCATACCAGATGGAACAGTTTACATGACAATCACTCAAGTAAGAGTAAAAAGTATTTGGGGAAATTAGTACTGCCTAATCTTGTGTGTATGAGTACTGTGTGTTCATACAATATAACAACACACACACATATACACAGATACACAACCACAAACTATCTGTGTAGTAATCATTTCCAATGTCACCTGCTCCCTCCTCCTAAATAAACATCCCTGAATCATACAAGTGGAGTTTGCCTGTTCCTTCTGACCAAGGACAACTCAGTTGAAGACGGGTCAGTTATCAGTGCATGCCAGATGCACACAGTACCTTACAGTAACACTGTATGAAATATTACTTGAGTAGGAGTAAAAGTGTGCAGTCCAAAAACTACTCCAAGATGTATAATTGCTTTAAAAAGTTACTCAAGTAAATATGACTATGTACTACCCATCTTTGATGACCAATAATGTGATAACTCCAGAAATCTGTTAATGTCATATCCTATTTTTGCTATGAAACTCTTCTTTTCTCTCATTGTGGCAGACATCAACCAGACGGTGCGGATTGTGCTCTACAGCCTGATCTTCCTCTTGAGTGTGGTCGGCAATAGCATGATCATCGCCGTTCTGGTGAGGAATCGGCGCATGCGGACCGTCACCAACTTGTTCCTGCTGTCTCTGGCTGTGAGCGACCTGATGGTGTCCCTGGTCTGCATCCCCTTCACCCTCATCCCCAACCTCATGAGGGACTTCATCTTCGGCACCGGCATCTGCAAACTCGTCATGTACTTTATGGGTCAGTCACAGTGCTTTTGTCCCTTCATAGGGTAAATGGGTCTTTTAAAAAGGGGGCATTACAATTCTATGGGGTATTAATTGCAACATCACCATGTTTATTGTTTTGAAAATGCTATATTCGCTGAAAACATCTTATTAACATGTTTAATAAGTTTCACTTTCATTTTAATGCTCTGAGCTGAAGTCCCTTTGCTCTCTGCGCAGTCACACCCCCTTCAGAGCACTTTCATAATACAATCGTTGTACATTCCACTAATGAAACTACTGCACATTGCATCAGGTTTGTCAAGTTGTAATATATTGTTTTGTATCATGCTTTTGCTCATGGAATATTGCTGTGCCAGAGCATGAGTGACGTAGGCATGTGGGCTGAGCATTGGACATAATCGTACTGCTAACCACAAGGCTCGAGAAGATCGTTAAATTACTCATGCATGCATACCTCTTCAGGCATGCTTTAGATGAGGGAACAATGTTATAACATGATAGAAAGCTTGATTTTGCTTAATACCCCCTCTTTAAAATGGAAGCTTTTTTATTTTTAATGCTTTTGTAACAATTCTGATTTATCTCTATATTATTCATGACTTGCTTTTGGGCATCAAGGCATGACTTTTCTACAAAATGATGGTCTGAACAAAATGCTGATTTAGGACCACCAAGACAGAAGCAACAGAATGGAGGAAAAAGAGGAGGAAATATATATATATAGCACTTTTCAACCTTCAAGACATTTTACATCAAGGAACCACTCACCCTTTCATACATACATTTATACACTAGTGGACACAGACACTGGGGGTGCGGGGGATTAAGGACAACAACAGCATTCGTGGGAACTTTAACAAATAAGCTACTGTTACTATGTGACTATGATGTGGTTTTTACTATTACTACTACTACTACTTCTAATACTAATACTAGTACTAATATTACTACTATTACTAGTCTTGCTTGCTACTAACCCCCGAATTTAGAAGAAGTCTTGTCTATGATTTTCATGCATTTGTTGTCAGGTGGAATTGGAAAGGTTATGTATGATTCTGCACTATTACACAACAGAGAGCTTCCACAAGATCTAAGTTTCATTGAAATACCAAGGTTATGCACATTCCTCCCGTGGACCCACCACCTGCGGGAGGAGCCATGCGGGGCGGGTGCAGAGAGATCCGGGCGGCAGTCAAAGGCGGGGACCTCGACGACCGCTCTGAGGACATGGAATGTCACCTCGCTGGGGGGGAAGGAGCCTGAGCTTGTGCGGGAGGTTGAGCGTTACCGGCTAGATATAGTCGGCCTCACCTCCATGCACAGCTTGGGCTCTGGAACCCAACTTCTTGAGAGGGGTTGGACTCTCCATTTCTCTGGCGTTGCCCGCGGGGAGCGGCGGCGAGCTGGTGTGGGCTTGCTCATTGCCCCACAGCTCAGCCGCTGCGTGTTGGGGTTCACTCCGGTGAACGAGAGGGTCCCTGCGCCTTCAGGTCAGGGACAGGTCTCTCACTGTTGTGTCGGCCTACGGGCCAAGCAGCAGTGCAGAGTACCCGGCTTTCTTGGAGTCCCTGGGAGGGGTACTAGACAGTGCACCAACCGGGGACTCCGTTGTTCTCCTGGGGGACTTCAACGCCCATGTGGGTAACGACAGTGACACTTGGAGGGACGTGATTGGGAGGAACGGCCTCCCCGATCTGAACCCGAGCGGTGTTTTGTTATTGGACTTCTGTGCTAGTCACAGTTTGTCCATAACAAACACCATGTTCGAGCACAAGGGTGTCCATCGGTGCACGTGGCACCAGGACACTCTAGGTCGGAGATCGATGATCGACTTTGTTGTCGTGTCATCTGACCTCCGACCGCATGTCTTGGACACTCGGGTGAAGAGAGGGGCTGAGCTGTCAACTGATCACCACCTGGTGGTGAGTTGGAGCCGCTGGCGGAGGAGGAAGCCGGACAGACCTGGCAGGCCCAAGCGCATTGTGAGGGTCTGCTGGGAACGTCTGGCGAAGCCCTCTGTCGGGGGGGTCTTCAACTCCCACCTCCGGGAGAGCTTCTCCCTGATCCCGGGGGAGGTTGGAGACATGGACTCCGAGTGGGCCATGTTCTCCACCTCTATTGTCGATGCGGCTGCTCGTAGCTGTGGTCGTAAGGTCTGTGGTGCTTGTCGCGGCGGCAATCCCCGAACCCGGTGGTGGACACCGGAAGTAAGGGATGCCGTCAAGCTGAAGAAGGAGTCCTATCGAGCCTTGTTGCCTCGTGGGACTCCTGAGGCAGCTGATGAGTACCGGCGGGCCAAGCGTGCCGCGGCTCGGGCAGTCACAGAGGCAAAAACTTGGGGTTGGGAGGAGTTCGGGGAGGCCATGGAGGAGGACTATCGGACGGCCTCAAAGAGATTCTGGCAAACCGTCCGACGCCTCAGGAGGGGGAAGCAGTGCTTCACCAACACTGTTTACAGTGCGGGTGGAGAGCTGCTGACCTCGACTGGGGATGTTGTCGGGCGGTGGAGGGAATGCTTTGGGGATCTCCTCGGTCCCACTGTCGCGTCTTCCGGGGGGGAAGCAGGGGCTGGGGACCCAGAGGCGGACTCGTCCATCGCCCTGGCTGGAGTCGCTGAGGTGGTTGGCGGGTTCCTCGGTGGCAAGGCTCCGGGGGTGGACGAGATCCGTCCTGAGTGCCTCGGGTCTCTGAATGTTGTGGGGCTGTCTTGGCTGACACGTCTCTGCAACATCGCGTGGCGATCGGGGACAGTACCTGTGGAATGGCAGACCGGGGTGGTGGTCCCTCTGTATAAGAAGGGGGACCGGAGGGTGTGTTCCAATTACAAGGGAATCACACTCCTCAGCCTTCCCGGTAAGGTCTATTCCAGGGCACTGGAGAGGAGAATCCGACCGATAGTCGAACCTCGGATTCAGGAGGAGCAGTGTGGTTTTCGTCCTGGTCGTGGAACACTGGACCAGCTCTATACTCTCCATCGGGTCCTCGAGGGCTCATGGGAGTTTGCCCAACCAGTCCACATGTGTTTTGTGGATCTGGAGAAGGCATTCGACCGTGTCCCTCGTGGTGTCCTTTGGGGGGTGCTCTGGGAGTATGGGGTCCGGGGCTCTTTGCTAAGGGCTGTCCGGTCCCTGTATGACCGGAGCAGGAGCTCCGGTCATACAGGGACTCACATTTGTATGGGTTATGCACATAGACCACAGAAAAGGCCTTTCTTTATATTCTGAGGATCTATCATTAAAAGGCCTTGGGATGGATATGGTTTTATACATACACAAGTACAATACCTGTTGGCTTTCTGGTGTCTCCCTTATAGAGTGATTTCAAAAGCTTTATGGAAGGTAGAAAACATATCCAAAATCCAATGATAAATCCAGTTACTGAAGATGGAGTAAGTAATGTGAGTAATATTATTTTTGAATGACTCTCTAGATAGATTGAAAAGAGAGTTTGATTTGTTTCATGAGTACTTAACAGAGCCTTCAGAGTGAAGGGTCACTGCAATCATTTATGGGTCAATCAAATAGTCCCCTCATATCTTTTGGTAATCTCTGGACCCATTCATCTCAACTCAGATAGATAAGACTATTACGGACTAGTAATTGGTTTCTACTTTTTGTTTGAGGCATGATAATTGAAGCCATCATGGGCCAGGCCATTCAAAACATTCATTTCCTTTTCATTTTAGACTCTTCACTAGAATGTCAGGTTGGTCTAATAGATTTGACCTAGAAAAAAATGTCCCAGAACAAGAGCGCTAATGTTGACTTAATGAATTGTCGCTCACTTCACTGTAGTTGTCTATCTGTGATCCCAATTGTGATGCTCACGGCGGGTCACACTGACAAATTGTTTGAGGAAATATGGGTGCACGCCTCACCCAAAGAGCACATGAAGCAAGCAGAGTGGAAGCTAATACAAATGACTTGGAAAGAGTGGCACAGCAGGCTGTAATTAAAATGGTAAATTAAGGAGCACGTATGATTAGGAAAGGCTCTTACTGAAGATTAACACTGCACATTTACAAAGGATGACCACAATAATAGCCAAAACACTGTCCAAAGTTTGTTTATAGCGGTGCAGTCATTGTCACCGTGTCCCCCTGAAAAAACTACATTTCAAATGTCTCCAGTGTAAAGGTTGAAAGGATACAGGACACAATACCACTGAAATGACACTACAAACATGACTTGCCAGATGGTCTGTTAAACCAATTGTTTAGAAAGTAATTGTTGAGTTGAAGAGCCATGGCACTGGTGTTCTAACGCAGGAGAAGTTTATTTACCATCAGTACAAGGCCCAGCACCCGTAGACATAAACCCTCAAGACATTATGATATTATTGTCCATTCCAGTCTAGTAGAGTCAAGTCTGGCTATGCTTCTGTTGTAGGGAGTATTATACCTCTGATGATGCAGGCTAAGATTAGAGGGACTGTACTGGAAGAGAGAGCCCTTAGTACAAACAATTCTCTCCTCTGAAAATGTTACGTTTTCACCAAAAAAGGCAATTTTTTTATTTATTTAGGAAAACTCAAAATGTAACCTAAATCCAAGCTGGAAAAAAAAGAAAAAAAACCCTCAAAATTTCTAAAAACAAGTTAAAACCAACAATAGAAGCATACGCAGACCTTTACATTTAACATGGAGATAAAAGTAATATCAGAATGACTGTCACGCCATTGGTGCCTTTGTTTGGCACCGAGGGCCAAACAAAGGCACCAATGGCAGCAGCCAATTAGTTTCTCCCATAATGACGATGTAATACTTCATATTTGTTCTAAAACAGACAACATGCAATGGAAATATCTCAGTTCAATGACAACAAAAATATAGTAATAATAAAATAATAAAAATACATAATTTAATAATCAGTTTATTGCTTCTTTTTTTTTTTTTTTTTTGAAATATGGGCATTTCATTTCACTGATCAGCTCGGTGCCTCAGTGACGTATGATATGTAGTTGATTGTGGACAGTGAAATCCATGTGCCATGAAGATCTCTAAGGGCCATGGTAGACTGCCCTGCACTGAACTCTGACCCTGAGGTGTATCCACCATTATTCTCAATAGACCCATGATTATTCTGCCCACACACCACGAGTTCCCTACAGTGTCCATTTTTGTCTCCTTTGGTCCTTCACAATCTTCAAAAACTATGACTCGTACCTCATTCATGAACCTTAATATTTCTAAACCCAAATCAATCATCAAACATTTCAACAGAATGGCTTCCTGTTGTTTCCCCAAATTAAATAATAACTCAACTCAACGCAACCGAATCACCCCACTCCAGAGGGCAATTCATAAACACCTTGGGGATAAATAAGTTAATCAAATTGAAGTTTTAACTTATAAATATGATAGCTAATTGATACAAAAATGACTAAATATTAAACAGTGAGTGAGTTAAAAAATAACAGTGTAAATGAACATGTTAAATGCATCAGTCCAGTTTATTACCAGAGACCTATCCTAAAAAATATTTGAAACTAGCCCAAACTTACACAGCAAAAATGTATGTTTACTTTTAATGCAATCAATTATGTGTTATTGCTTATATATTTCAAAATTATAAAATGATCTAGATCTAATTTTGGAGAAAACAATGACCTAATTTCTCTCTGTCAATCACCTCATTCACTAGGGACACTTCTTCTTCCGTGGCCCAGCTGTGGAAGGAATGTTCTGCTGCAATTCAAAGAACCACTCAAACATTAATATGATCACTCTTCTCTGATAAGACCATTTGTAATATGTAAATGATGTGCAGTAGTCTAAAAATATCACGTCAGTAGCCAACTCATATCAATTGTCAAATAATTTAGTCTATATACATTATTTAGTGTCCTTGTCTACCCAAAAGCATACAGGTGTTAAAGATGCCTCTGGGCATCTGGAGTGGCCCGCTAACGTCTTTTTTAGCTGGATTGCGTATGTGAGTGTTTAGTCTCGCTGTAAAAACAATAAAGACACACAATCCAGCCATGGCCATATTATTAGTATCAGGCTGTGTCTTTTTTCTCAACCTGGTCAGAATAATGGATTAGAACATGTTACACACTGAATATTATGGTCATGCATGTATTCTCTTTCAAAGGGTATGGTCCTGGTCATGTATTGTTGAGGCCCCAGTCTATTTACACACGTCTCTCCTGAGGAACAGCTGGGTTCTGTTTGAGACTTTAGCTAACTCTTTCCCTGTGTTTAATAATCTAATTTTAATTTTAATTATTTTTTAAACTAAACCTTCATTCACAAAACCTGTCTTAGACTATACACAAATGAAACCTGTCTGGGACTATATGCATTTGGGTCATAATTGTGACTTCATGTGACTCTTGTTTAATTAAATACTCCCTGTTATTTTGGTGCATTTTATGACCTCATTTTAAAATACGTTCATATTTACCAGCAGACAGCAGCCCCAAGCATTCAGCTCACAATAATGTGTAATGTTTTATATTAGATTTATATGGTAAAGTAACACATTCCTGTGGGCTTAATACTAAAGAAATGTAAACAAATATATTATGTAAACTTGATTTAATTTTCTTTCTTACTTATGTGGACAACCTTTGGGGCCCCCTGGGGGTTCCCGGACCACTGAGCTACACAGTCAGACCAATCAACAAATCCAGTCTGTATGGGACAATTTTAACAATCATTGTGTGTCCCAGGGTGCGGTAAAAGCCGAAGGATCTCCAAAAGTCAGTGAATGTCCATTATGTAAATCCTGCGTAAAGTTGCTGTCAAAGGTGTTATCATGTGATCCAACATCATCCATTGAAAAAATCATCCATCACAGTTTCTCCAAGTAAAGGTTCAAAAGTGTCTTCTCCTCAGTATAGTGTGGTCCAGAAAACATCATCAAAACCAATGTGCTTTAACTGTGCTACACTTGTAAACTGTGATCTGAAAGTGAAAGTATTTAAGTGATTTGATATTGTGGCATCTAAGTATTTTCTCATGTGGTGTTTTGTGTGAGAACTACAGCAAAACCCATCATCTTCCGTAAGCACAACATTCACTTTCACTGTTACGTGGATGACACCCAGCTCTACCTTTCCTCCAGGCCCTCGTCATCTCTCCCACCATCCTCACTTATCCTCTGCCTACAGGAAATCAACACATGGTTCTCCACTAACTTCCTCATGGTAAACAGTTCCAAAACAGAAGTCCTCCTATTAGGCACCCCATCCACATTCTCCAAATCTAACAGCTTCTCAATCAACATCAACAGTACACTTTCCTTTCATTCACACATCAATAATATCACCCGGTCTGCATATTTCCACTTACTCAATATCTCTCCTCTTCACCCCTCCCTCACTCCTCACACCACTGCCATTCTAGTCCACAGCCTTGTAACTTCCTGCATTGATTACTGTAACTCTCTTCTCTTTGGTCTCCCCAATAAATCCCTCCAGAAACTGCAACTCCTTCAGAACTCTGCAGCCCGGGTCATAACACGGACCCCCACTATCCACCACATCACCCCCATCCTACAACAACTCCACTGGCTCCCCATAAAACAGAGCATTAACTTCAAAATACTAATTACCACCTTCAAAGCAATACACAACCTAGCCCCTTCATACATATCTGACCTCCTCCACATTGCTGCTCCTGCCCGCACTCTCCGCTCCTCCTGCTCTCTCCAGCTCACTGTACCCTCTGCCCGACTTGTGACCATGGGGAACAGGGCTTTCAGTCGCTGTGCCCCCCAGCTTTGGAACTCTCTCCCTCCTGATCTCCGCAACTTAGACTCTCTTCCACTCTTCAAATCCAGACTCAAAACTCACCTGTTCAGACTGTCCTATCTCTTGTAATCAAGCACACATCTCTTATCAATCAGTTTTTTGTCATGTTTTATTGTATTTGTATGTTTTTATCTAATTTTTATCTTGTTCAGTGTCCTTGGGTGTTTTGAAAGGCGCTTATAAATAAAATGCATTATTATTATTATTATGAAAACCTATGTAACTACCAAATGAGTCACGATTTCAATAAATAGTTTGGTAATTTAATTTGAATATGGCTTTAATGTTATTCATTGTAATAGGTTAAGATGTATTTTAGATACTTCACCATCTCTCAATATTTATAAACTGAATTGAGTCAATGTATCACTTTTAGCAAGTCTATAACAACAGAAAACTATTTATTTTTTCAAAAAATATATGTTTTTTAACATAACTCTGCAAAGCTTTAAAGAACACATATTATGCATATGCTTATTATATCATGTCATTCACGCTGGTTTCAATACACCTCTGTAAAAAGTCCTTTGCCCTTGAGCCTCCCCAAACACTCATTTGAAAAGTCCTGTGACTGTGATGTCACAGATAGAACCCCTGTGTAGTCCATAAATCATTGCCAGACTTGTTTTAAGAATTTCTGTGGTGAAATCACAGTAAATCAAATTCATTACTCCTGTTACATTAATATGTCCAGACATGTTTGTCATTTTGTTGTCACTGCTGTGGTAATTCCCTCTGTAGTAGATGGCAAGCAGCAGTATCTGAAAAGAATGAGGACAAACAAAGTTGAATATAATAATGAGCAAAAAATGTCCAAATGTGCTGCACATTCATTTTCTGTACGTAACGATACAAATGTGAGTCCCACGACACGGAAGAGAACAATGTACTAAAACTAATGTTGGTGCCAATTACTGACCTGCACAGCAGAGAATGATCTGCTTTTTAAAAAGTGTTTTAAAATTTGCTTTAAAATCAGAGAAATTATCAAAAATATTTTATATTATTTACCCTCACTTATGCTATATATTATTATTTATAGCATAAGTGAGGGTTAATCTTCTTTAATGCCATTATATCTATAAAATGCATAACTTCTAAGCAACCAATTTCCAGTGAGTCTACGGTTTACTATTCTGTGTACACAACCTACCCAGCCCCTTCCTCACACATTGTTACTCTGTGTAAGTTGTCTCGCTCCCGGAGACCTGCAACAGCACTTTTGTGTTTTAGTGAGAGTATTTTGACTATCTTCAGTATTATATGTAAAATTATTATTTCTGCCACAAGATGTTTGGCTGTGGCTGGTGTTCCATGTGAGAATGAGAGGATATACATTGCAAAAATTATGTTATGTATAGAATATTGTACTCATGACTGAGTTACAGTGGAAGAATACTTTGAAAGTGTATTTACTTACAGAATACAGAATACCTGAATTTTAAAAAAAGTGCTCCAGTGACCACGGACACCACTGATGCCTTCACCTTCCAGGCCTTCTCCAGCTCTTCTTTGAGCCCCTGTTATTTCACTAGTTTCTCATTTTCCTGACTTTTCCATCACTTGGTACTGCAATGTCCACTACAACAGCTTTGCTCTGTTGTTTATCCACCACCACCACAATGTCCGGTTGGTTCACCATCACCATTCTGTCAGTCTGTGTCTGGAAGTCCCATAAAGTCTTGGTGCAATCATTCTCCACTACCTTTGTAGATGATTCCCACCTTGACCTTGGGGTCTCCAGTCCGTACTCTACACAGATGTTTCTGTACACTATACCCACCATTTGGTTATGCTGCTTCATGTATACTTTCCTGGCCAGCATCTTACACCCTGCAGTTATGTGCTGGATTTTCTCAGGGGCTTCTTTGCACAGCCTGCACCTTGGGTCTTGTCTGGTGTGGTAGATCTGGGCCTCTATCGCTCTGGTGCTCAAGGCCTGCTTCTGTGCAGCCAGGATGAGAGCGTCTGTGGTGTCCTTCAGACCAGCTCTCTCAAGAAATTGGTAGGATTTCTTGATATCAGCCACTTCTGTTATGGTGATGGTACATCCCATGTAGGGGCTTGTCCTCCCATGATGATTCCTCCAGCACCTCTTCTTCTGCATTCCGCTGTCTGAGACATTTGCTGTGCACATCATCTGTTGGGGCCTTGTCCTTGATGTACTTATGGATCTTGGATGTTTCATCGTGGATAGTGGCTCTCACACTCACTAGTCTTCAGCCTCCTTCCTTATGGCTCGGGAGCTTTCATGGCTTAATGTCTGTGGTCTGTATCTCCTCCTTTGGCCAACTTATGATTCCTGCTGGGTATCTGACTACTGGCAGAGCGTAGCTGTTTATTGCCTGGGTCTTGTTCTCACCATTGAGCTGGCTCCTTAGGACATGATCGTTGGAGGTATTTGGCGATGGCTGCTTTCTTTGTTTCCTCTTCAAGGTTGCCATTTGCTTTTGAGATACCAAGGTTCTTGTAACTGTCCTCAATGTCTGCTATTGTTCCCTCTGGGAGTGAGACCCCTTCTGTGTGGACTACCTTCCCTCTCTGGTTGTCACCATCTGGCTACACTTCTCAAGCCCAAATGACATTCCAATGTCTGTGCTGTAGATCCTGGTGATGTGGATCAGTGAGTCGATGTCTCGCTCATTCTTAGCGTACAGCTTGATGTCATCCATGTAGAAGAGGTAACTGATGGTGGCCCCATTCCTGAGTCGGTATCCATAGCGAGTGTTGTTGATTATTTGGCTGAGGGGGTTCAGCTACCATGTTGTGGAGATACAGGTTATTGGTCGATAGTTGGATGGGACTGTACCCTTTGGATTGTACGGCCTTCGGTTAGCCAGGGTGAGTCCCATCCCTTAGCAGATGGTTCATTTGTGCTGCCAGGCGCTCATGGAGAGCAGTGATTTTCTTTAGCCAGTAGGCATGGCTCATGTCAGGGCCTGGTGTGGTCCAGTTTTTCATACCTGAGACTCTTTCCTGGATGTCTGCCACTGTCATGGTGACTGGACTCTGTTCAAGGAGGTGGCTACGGTCTTCTCTCAGAGCCACCAGCCACTGTACATTCCTGCTATGTGATGACTCTTTCTCCCACATCTTTCCATTACCTTTCAGTAGTTCATATATATATATATATATATATATATATATATATATATATATATATATATATATATATATATATATATATATATGAAGCTGTTGAAGCTGTTTGTAGACTTTTTTGTTTGTGACGCCCACTATAAAATAAATTGCAGTAGCCTGAGACTTCAAAAGAAGAGGGATGAGGCTGGAGTTCTAACGCAGAAGTTTATATACTATCAGCACAGGATCCAACACCTGGAGACAGGAACCGTTAAGACATTGTGATAGTGTTCCATTCCAGTCTAGTGCAGTCCATTCTGGCTATGCTTCTTTTGTAGGAAGTATTATACCTCTGATGACGCAGGCTAAGCTAACTGGGACTGAGCTGGCAGTACTTAACAGCAATGTGGTAAATAAACCACCGCAAGCCATTTAATGCATCTACTGTGCACAGAAGAAAACAGGAAAAGAAACTACTTCAAATCTTTCATTATTTGAACAGTTCATCTCTCAGGCTTTGAGCAGTGGCTCTGCAACACAAGTGTCACTAAAGAAAAGATTTGTCTTTCTATCTATCACCAGGTCTATAACGTGGGCTACATCATTTTCACCTAGACATGATCCATGGAATTAACCAAAGGAGGACAAACAAGTGAATAAAAAGAACTCTAAGTGAAGCAAACCCACTGGTGTAAAGTATAAATAAAACCAAAGGCACACGTTGGCTCTTATTCATCCAGAAGCTAATGAGCAGTAGGATTCACGTCAAGAAGACTCACTGCTAGTATAATATTTATTCATATCTTAAACAAATCAAAAAATATGTTCTAATGAGTCTTGAGCAGTTTTTTTTATCGCCCACCGAGATATTCATGACATAAACTACATACACAGGTTTAATAACCAAATTTCAGCAGTTACTTATTATTTTCAGATAATGTGATTAGCAGCATAAGACATTACATCTTCTTTTCCTTTCTGTGGACAGTAATTAGTACGTATGACTTGCAGAGCCTGTGGTTTAGGATAGCGACTCATCTGTGCTGATCAGATTAGTGCATTTTCTGCATTACATCACATTTTATAACCTCCGAATATTTGTTTGGAGCTATGCAATATGTTACAATTAATACAGATGCTGTTTCATCCTAAATATTTCTTTTAAATCTAGTTACAAGTTTAATTTTTCTCTGGGGCGGGATGAGATGAGGAAGTTGTCATGGTGCTTATTGGCTCATTCGTTTTGGCGTTTGCGTGTTTATGCGATGTTCCTCGCTAGTTGATAGAATTGAAAAGTATTTATAGACCATGATGTTGTTGTTAGAAAGAGTGTGGTGGAGGCAGATGACGTTTAAGGTGAGCACAGGAGCGTCTGCAGCATTAGGAGCATTACAGTGAGCACAGGGGACATGCACACAGGGACACATGAGGAAGGAAATATTGGTTTGCAATGATGAACACAACAATTGTAGTAAATGGCACAGAAAATGAACCAAAAACACAAAATCATAATTATCTGAATAACTTGTGTTAGATTGTATTGCAAAAAAATGTATTTACACTCACTATTCGAGGCTTCAAATGTAGTGACTGATTTTGATACAGATTTGTGCAGAATTTTGTTCAACAGAAATAACTGAATCTTTTTTTTTTTCAGTAGCTGTTTTTATTTGTATATTTTTGTTTGTTCAAACAACCAAAAATACTTTTACTTTTCAGCCCTGTTAAAATATGTAGTGGAATAGAAAGTACAGATACATGCTCTCAAATGTGGTGAAGTAAACTGTCCACTTTAAAATCTACTTAAGTAAAGTACAGATACCTAAAATTTATAATGTAATGTATGTCATTTTGTTATGATAGGAATGGGTTAAATTTTTTCTTTTTCCCACTCATTTTCAAGAAATAGGCTTTTCCGTTGTACAGTTTGTGATTATGTAAATGATGTTAACTTTTTTTGGCACAATAATAATAATACTAATGATAATAATAATAATAATAATAATAATAATGTTTTTGTTTATTTTATACATATACAGGTTAAGCTATTTATTCAGTACATAGTGGTTTCTTGAGTCCCTTTCCTAGTCCTTATGTGCTGCTTATTTCAGTCTCATAATAAGGCAAAACCTACATACTATATAAATATTATAGATGTTCATTCCTCTGCACTGGCAATAATATAAATGACCAGGTGCATATAGGACAAAGAAAGCTCCAAAAGCCCCTGACAGTGTTGCTAACGTATTTGTGTCTCACCTCATTTCACAGGTGTGTCTGTTAGCGTGTCCACATTCAACCTAGTGGCCATTTCTCTGGAGCGTTATAGTGCCATTTGCAACCCTCTCACCTCTCGGACGTGGCAGACCAAATCCCACGCGGCGAAGGTAATTACGGCAACTTGGGTGGCGTCCTTCATCTTGATGTTGCCGTACCCCATCTCCAGCACGCTCAAGCCCTTCACGCGCCTCAACAACAGCACCGGGCACATGTGTCGCCTGGTCTGGCCCAATGATATCACCCAGCAGTCATGGTGAGGGGACCTTTATGGAAGCGTTTGATCATTTTTGTGAGTCTGGAGAAGGCATTCAACCCTGGAGTACAAACAGTCTTTAGAGAGCCTGTATTACTCTATTTTCTGACCTGTGTTATAATGTTGGCTCTTCATCAAAAACAATTGGAGTAGTGTCTGTGTAATCCCTCATTCGTCCAGGTCTGATCCATAGTAAAAGTCAATAGAAAAATCTGTCAACTGGACAAAAAAGTTGTAGGAGTGAAGATGTTTCGCTGCTCATCCACTGCAGCACAAACTTGGAGTTATCCTTACTCTACAAGACAGAGCTCAAGTGGTGCCCACAAACACAGAGGGAACAGTGAAGGAGGGACAACACATGGAGAAAGCCCTTTCGGCCTGTGGATATCCAAAATGGTCCCTCATTAGATTTAAGAGAGCTAAAAAACAGGGCAACAGGGAATCTGAACCTGGAAGGAAAGGCCTAACTATTCCTTACACAGCTGATGTGTCTGAAAAACTTCAGAGAATTTTCAGATAGTTTGAGATTCCGGTCTATTTCAAACTTACAAACACTTGAAGACAGAAACTGGTTCATCCAAAGAATAAAACCCAGAGCCATAAACAAAGTAATGTGGTCTACTCCATTCAGTGTAGTGAAGAGTGCAATGAGTGGTACATTGGAGAAACTGAACAGCTACTCCATAAGAGAATGTATCAACACTGTCGAGAGAACTCCTCTGGACCCCAGTCTGCCGTACATCTCCATCTCAAAGCCACTAACCACTCCTTTGAAGATAGTGAGATACAGAGCTTAGAGGGGAGTTAAATGAAGCTATTTTTGTTAGAGAAGACAATCCTTCCTTGAACAGGAATGGGAGCCTAAGACATCACCTATTCCCAATATATTACGTATTATTGTTATATAACTCCATCCTCAGACCCAAAGCAAACAAAGGAAACAAAGACAACAATAGAGCGAGCCAATAGGACCATTAAAAGTTGAATGGGGGCCATTAAGGCTGAGATTGTTAATGATAGCTGTTTAGTTTCAGTGTAACTAGCTCCTTCCTTCAGATAGATATAAGGCAATGTTCACCAGCAATCTGACCAGAACTTAAGAATGGATGAGCAGCAAAACGTCTTCACTCCTACAACATTTTGTCCAGTTGACAGATTTAATTTTGGCTTTTACTAAAGAAAACAAAGGGAACTATACAGTTAGCCAGGATGCCAATAGGTGTGTAAGCACCCATTAAGAGTTGTATGAATATGCTAATTATGACTGAAGCACAGTGCACATTTAGTGTAGCTCAATAGACCTAGCTTACATACAGAAACTGTAACCAATAGTAGTTTCCACTTTCAGTGTAGTTAGCTCATCCCTTCAGATAGATATAAGGTCTGGTAATCTGACCAGAACTGAAGAAGCGGCTTGGATGAGCAGCAAAACGTCTTCACTCCTACATCTTTTTTGTCCAGTTGACAGATTTATCTTTTGGCTTTTACTATACTTGGAATAGTGTTTTGCTTTATTCACATGTTTGTCACAGGAGGAGTTCTTCTCTCAAACGTAAAACACTGTTTTGTGATGTCATGTGGTAATACAGGAAGTGCTCCACATTCACGTTCATTGCCCGCATTAGATCATACTTGTTCCCAGCGCATGTTAGGGTGCATTCACAATCGTGCATTCACCACATCAAAATTATGGCTAAACCTGGACTAAAATCTAAATTGATACTCAAAAACTTATTTCATTGTTTATATTTTACTTTTATTATTAAACACTATATCGCTAAAACACTTTTCTATTTTGTGAATTTAGCTCTGTGACAATAGTAATATTTTCTTCTGATTTCTGAAAACTGGGTCCAAACCAGAAACCATAAACACCTCTTCTATTCTTTATTTGTATGGACAGAATTTCTAGTCGCTTTCAGTAGGGGTTTGAGAATCTTGAGGATCTTGTCTTGACCAATAAATGTACATTTTATTACGTGGGAAAGAAAATACATGAATTGTGGTTCTGACTTGTCCATTTTCTGACTGTGCCCCCTGTAGGTATTTGTCCCTGCTGCTCATCCTCTTCCTCTTCCCAGGCATAGTTATGATGACTGCGTACGGCCTCATCTCTGTGGAGCTCTACAGAGGAATCAAATTCGAGCTGTCGAGCAGAAAGGCCAGTCGGGGTATGAAAATGAAACGCACTCATAACAAAAACACTACAGTCTCTGAGTGCATGACCTACATATTGTTTCTTGTGGACAAAATAGGATAAAGCATCTACTTACAGGAACCTATAGTAAAACATTGATGAAAACAGCGTGGGTAGAGATTTGATACTTCAGTTTATTGTTTCCAAAGAAAATCTCTGAACTAGTAGTATAGTGTTATTCTTAAGGCTACATTATAGTGTTGTATATAGTGTAGGTCTTTTAAGACGTGAGGTCAACTTCAGACCACACCAGGGCCTGAAGCTTGGTAAGAGATGCCAGGAGTGAGGTCAACGCAGACAGACATGAGTCACAGCTTCTTATGGCATGCATACAATATTATATAGATTAAACAGTGGGGTATTAAGTGTTAATTCATAACACATTTAAATCACCATGTTACCTTTTATTGTTCTGAAAATCCTAAATTATAATATTATACGTTCATTTTGCTCCCTCCTGCTACCCATGCAAGAAGTGTGATAGCACTTCAGAGTGCTAACGCAACACAATCAGCGTGTATCTGCTAATGAAACTACTGCACACTGCATCAAGTTTGTAAACTTGTAATGTAACATTTTGTATCCTGGTTTTGTACATTCATGAAAAATGGTTTGAATAGTTCAGGCAGAGATCACAAGATTACTCAAACATGCATGGATGACATACAAAGCGACTTCAGGCATGTTTTAGATGAGGAAACATTATGCTGTATTGAATCCAAAAAAAATGTACAGGTAACAGTTGTGTAAGACCAACAAAACATAATTTGCATCTGACTGGTTCATTTTCCTGGGGGGAATTCCAAAAACTGCCTAAGCTGTTACACATCAAACTGACAACTACAGCCTCAGAACTAAAAAGCTCATTCTAAAAGCTGACCTGAACAACGACCATTCATTTTCTACCAACACTCTCACACAGAGGAATGAAAGAGTGAATCAGATCAACCACTATTTTAGCTGAACTGGGCAACATAACCCATTTGTTCATATACAGACTTTTCTTTATGTATGACAATGACAAAGGTATGCCCAAGGAAATCAAAACGTTTAATTTTTCCCCTCTCATCTACAGACCGCCAATCCAGCAGTGGCAGCATCAAACCAGGCGACAGCGACGGCTGCTACCTGCAACCCCCCAACAAGAAGAAGAGTTCCACACACTTCTCCAGCTCCAAGTCTGTGGTTGGCCGAGTGTGCAGCACCAGCCCCACAGCCAACCTCATGGCGAAGAAACGCGTCATCCGAATGCTCTTGGTCATTGTGTTCCTGTTCTTCGTCTGCTGGACCCCCGTGTTTGTCGTCAACGCCTGGCAAGCTTTCGACCGCCGCTCGGCCTACCAGCTGACGGGTGCCCCCATCTCCTTCATCCACCTTCTGTCCTACACCTCAGCCTGCGTCAACCCCATTATCTATTGCTTCATGAACAAGAGGTTTCGCCAAGGCATGCTCTCCACCTTTAGCTGCTGCACGAAGAAACAAGGGGGCGGGTCTCTTGGGAGGTCTGCCGGGACAGTTAAAGGAGAGGGGACAATTCGGGCAAAAGCAGAGCAAAATGGTCACACGCAACCAAGTGGGGCCAGCACAAAGTTTACATACACCGGGGTTCGAACGTCGACCTGGAATGAGATGACTTAAAGCATTTTATTCATGCAACAAATGACATTTAAGTGAGGGCGTTACGCATAAGATTGTATACGCCTTGTGAAGGACAGGCATCTCAAGACAGAAAAAATGAAAAGTTGTGTAAAAGTGTCTAGAAACTGTGGTGTTTACTTAAAGGGATTACAGAAACAGGATGTTGTTCATGTAAGCAGCTACAAAATGAATGTCGTCTCAGTGGGTCCAAAACTCAAGTTTAGCATTGTCAGCAGTTTAGAACTTCAGATAGCAAAACCAGTAAGACCATTTTTTTCTTTTCTTCTTTTTAGTAATGTTCGGAAAATATGAAAATTTGAATTTTGTTTTATTGGCATAATTTATAGTAATTGGCCAGTATGAGAGCACTTATATACAGATTTATTTTTTTATTTTAATGTTGATTCTCTTGGTATTACTACTATTACTTGTTCACAATCCCATTATTTGGTCCATGAGATTTTTACTTAATAGTTTTATCCAGTACAGGATGCATTCATGTTTTAGAATTTGATGTCATAATCTCAGATGGAGCGCAAGGGTCTACATAACTTTTAAAAGACATATCCAAACTTACGTATGATCCCGAAAATTTTAATCTTTATCTATCTATTATCTATAATTATCTGATTGAGGCTGATTCCGCAAACTTACCATATTAATCTTGAGGTTGAACAGTTGCACCACTTCTGCCCTGTCCTCCTGCTCCATTTTAAACTATTCAGATTCTATCATCCGTTGTAATGTCGAATGACCCCCTTCTGGCTAAAACTTTTTATGTTAAAGCATAAATGTCTTTGGAAAATGTTTCTTATTATGTTGATTACACAAAGTTTCAATATAATCCTGGATAGAAGATGAGTTTTGAGCATGGAGTGGCCCAGTGTCAGATGTTATACAGTAAGTCTCAAGTCATGTTTCCTGAAGGCATTTGGTCATCCCATTACTCACTTCAAAACAAGTGCATCTGGAGTTCAGCGGTTGCCCTTGACCTTATGTGTTGTGTTTGTGTTACGGGAAATTGAAGTAGCCTTATCTTGTGGGACTCAAAACACCTGTGCGCTCTACTTGAGCAAATTCTCGGCATTACTATCTGATTTCCACCTACTGGAGTTTAAAAATTGCAGCATAAATGTAGCAACCATGTTTTGTTTTTTTATTTTCTTACTCGCTGAAAGTCGTTCTATTTTAATGTGTTCAGTGGATTCTTCTATAAAGTTTGTGCATGTGCCTATTGCTATGTATTAAACCTGCAGGCAATGTGGGATAGAAGTGACATGACGGCAAACGATAAACTCATGTCATCTCGTCTTGAATGTAAAACAATAGTAGCCATTTTAATGCTTTTTGTAAACGTCTTAATGGATTTGTGTTCATGGTACAGGTATATAGCCTTAACAAGTGAATATATTTAAAAATTCCTTGGATCTAGTGTGTGCCTATGTGAACTTTTAAAGGGATAGCACATTATTATTTTATATTTGTAAAATATATGTCAGGTTTTTTTTTCATTGGAAAGGAAAGGGGGAAAAAAATAACACCCAAGGCATTGATTCTGGTATATTGTATAGACTAGAACCTGGATGGCTAGTTGAAGGGTAAAGGGCATTAAACCTATCTATCACATCTTTATTCAATGATGTGTTTTTATTGTTCAAAAAATCTTTAAAAACTCAAACTGAGTGGAATCATCTCTCCACAGATGTGCCCTTGAACGTTCTGCAGTATGGCATTGTGGCTTTAATTCCTTCTTGATTACCTTGGGATAAGAATTTAACATTTTCCAACTTAAAAATAATGTCTGAAAAATGCTTTGTTCCCAGTGAAGTATTGGAGGTCCTTCTGCTGTCGGCAATGGGAATGAACAATGAGAAAATAAACAAAATAAGTTCATAGGCCTTGTGAATGCCAAGCTAATAGAATTACACGTTCACTGTGAACATAATTTGACTGTAGAACAAGTCCGGTGATGGTTTATAGGCTTAATAACTGATTTTTACCTGTGATGCTACAATCCAAGCAAAATGCAAGGAGAGCATTTTTGACAGCTCAGAAAAGTTCACTCTGGATTAGTGGTTTAATGAAGCATGAATTAAGCAGAATACAACTCCAGGTATACACAGGGGACAACAATAAAACATGGTTAAAAGCTCAAAAAAGTGTATATATATTGCATATGTGTAAACTCAAGAGCTTAAAAGCGGGTGGCAGACTACACCTGAAAATTTACATTGTGCACCTTTTGTGGCAGATTAGCGTTAGCATTAGATTAAGTGTTCAGAAAAAGATTTTTGGCATCATGGTATAACCTTATCAGTGACTTGTGAAAGACTGACCTATCCCTTTAAAATACTCAACTGAACCTGGAATTCCGTGCAAAATTGTGTAAATGTAAATATCAATTAAAAACAAAACACTTAACATTTTATATCACGTTTTTATTCTCATTTTTATGCCAATATTGCAAGTTTTTTCTCATTTTTTTCTTCTTTTAATGACATACAGATTTGAGCATGATCTGGAGCTGCAATATGTACAAAAACAAACTAATGTTATAAAAAAAAAAGTCCCCTTTTGTTTATTTATTGCTAAATGTTAACAAACGGCACAGGTTTCTACCATCAGCAACCCTTTTGAGAATATCTACCACAATGACACCTCTGCGCACCACTTTACTAGTTCAATACATTATTACAGTGAGTGTAGGAAGTGAAGAGCCGGAACATGGAAAAAAAGTGAATCCAAGCTATGCAAGACAGGATCGGAAGTGTAGGAAATAAGCGAGAGTATCCCAAATGTACACATGAAAATATTGTTGAAAAGTCTGGAAAGAAGTTAATGGTAGCGTATAGTGCAAACAGCCATGAAAGTCTTTAAGGAGAAGTATAAGGCTGAGTGCGACACAAGGGCTCCACACTCTTTAGTTTTTTTAATAGTTTAAAGCTGCCACTCACTCGGCCCTGTTTGTTTAGCAGTGCATGAAAACTACATTATAAAAAGACATTTGGCATATTAGAGGATACATACATTGTTCAGAGCTCATTAAAAATAAACAATAACACAAATGAACAGCTGCTTTCGGAAGTAGAGTACATGATATAAACGCATGGAGCGAGAGAAGCGGTACGTGTTGCGAATACAGCAAAAGGCATGTAACATAATCACCCCTTTTTATATGGAAAATTCCAGTACCACTTTCATAATAATTGCAGTTTATTTAGCCTTAGTATAGCATGAACAACCACATTAATTATATGAACAAATAGTTTATTAAGAATGGTTCAGGCTTAGTAACTATTTAATAAAGGAGTTAGAAGTGGGAGAAAGCTAGTAATTAAGTAATTACTATGAATGAAGTCTTTGCTCATGATATACTAATACTAATTAAAGTGTGGTTATTATAAAGAGTTACAGAAATTCCTTTATTTCAAACTGTAAACCAGCTCGGATTGTCAGGACAACGCACTTGAACGCATCGCCCTCAGAGAGCCAATGTAACCATGTGTCCGAAACAAGTGTGAAGAATGGGGAGGCATGACCCTAAAACACTGCTCCACATGTAAACAACAGTTACTGAAGGTGGAGGGGAAGTGGTCAAATTGAGTTTAAATGAAACAAAAGACAAAAGTTTGTTTAAGGTTTGGAGACCATGTGCAGAGTAAAGGGTTCAAATGGTTGGCCTTGTTGTAAAGGTCAACGTGAAGAAGACTTTATGTTTAAGGATGCTACACTTGTGCTGCAGCACCGACTGGAGTGGTCTACTCAATGCACTCCCAGGCCAAACTAGGCAGCGAGGGCGATAATGCACTTCTTTGTGACATAAGACAAGGGGAAAAGGGAGTACCAATAATTTAAAAATATACAATATAAAACATATAACATTAATAATTGACATGTGGGGCATAACTTAATCTGACTTTCTTTTTACAAGCAAATCCAGTTTGTTCTTTCACTAATTTTCAAGGCTTGGTTTGACGGATTGAAAGACTTCATTAAACAGACATTCAAGTGACAGCAGATCTCGTCCCATGGAGCTGGACTCCACAGGTGGACATAATACTGTGGACACATGTATTGCCTCTGAATGTGTGTTTGCCTGGAGCAGACATTTAGGTTCTGGTGGAAGACACAAGTCTCAAGTTTGTTTTTGGGATTCACACTTTGAAATGGAGTGAGTCTGACTCATTTTTCCATTACAGCAACTATGCAAGACACACGCATACGCACACATACATATATATATTTTATATTTATATTTGCTGGCTGGTGAACTAGTGCTCAGGCGGACAAACAATGAAACACAAATGACCTGTACAGTATTGCTGTTGGAAATGCAATATTCAACAATACAGTTAGAAGGCTTTTTACTCCAACAGGAGGCGCTGTGAGTGCAACTACGGAACAGTGACTTTACATGTACATAGTGTAAGTTTGAGCAAAGAGAAAACCACAGGAGCTTTGTAAAGGCTAGAAGGCTGACTCACAGATACTGTACCAAAGTGAAGGTGCTGCGCACCACATGGTCATAAAAGCAGGTTTGACTTTACACTGAAGAGAAGGCTGCTCGGCACAACAGCACTGAGAAGAGGCCAGGCCACAGCGTGTCTGTGCTACGCACAGGTTCTTCCGCGGTGAGTAAACAGCAGATAGAAGGTGACACATTTGGAAATTGAAGTTATCGGTAAGGCCACATCAAATTGAAAAGTGTCTGTTCATCACACCCCACTTTTGGAGAAGAGAGGCTGAAGCGGAGCACACTGGAAGACCCCCTGCAGGTGCAGTGAGAGCGCCCCCTGCAGGCGCAGCGAGAGCGCCACCACAGTCCTCCTTGTTATTGATACTTGTACAGTGACCAACAGAGCGACAGATACAGGCCATTAGATATGTGATTGGGTCCACTGTGTACACAGTCAATATACAGTACTAAGGCTAGTTTGAGTCAATGACTACTTATTACATTAGTTTGAATATGTCTCGTAACCATGGAAGTCTTGTTCTAGGTTCTGCTATGGCTCCTGTCAGATGGACAGCACTTTAAGAGACATAGCCATGTAATAGTATTGCAGGCAAGGCAGAGGCATTGCTTAAAGCTTTTCTTTTAAAGACTTCATAAAAACCAATGATAAAAATAGGCCCTCTGAGGTTATTCCCCAATTATAAAACAAACAAAACAACCTTTGTTTATGTAAATACACAACCAAGACTTGAGATTTCCCAACAGAAGAAGAGAGTATCAAAAAGAAAAGTGAACTTCTGAGCACTGGGGGAGGTGTTTGGAAGTTCACATAAAATACAGGCTGGGATTCTGGACCAGGGAACAATGCCCGAGCTCAGAGGAAGAGTAGAAACTATTTGGTAACAAAAGTGTACTATATGTTTAATACAAAAAGGTATGGAGAAAAATGTACCTTTACTAAAGCTTATACAAGATCCTTGGTCCATAAAAACTATGCAATCGGCACATTTGTGTGTCCCTCTGCATCTGACAACATCACATCCACCTGCTTGGGAAACCACAATGGGAACAGTATAAAACAAGTGGTAGGCGGGGCTAAAGCGACATTCCCAACACGTGGCATTTATTTGGCGGCAGATGTTCTCACAGCTGTAAAAAGGTGCTGGTGCTTTGAGCCCGCCCCCAACAGGAAGTGGATGGGCAGGAGCGGGATTCTTTCGCCCCCTCCTGCTCCACTGCCCCACCTTTTCTTTGCATCCAAAAATTCAGCACTTTGAGGGAGTCTGTTAGTCCTTTGCAGTCTGTGTGTGCCGAGTTGTGCGTTAGGAGACCACAGCCGCAGCGGTGGATGACGTGGATGTGACCCCTGGGTTGGTGCCCGTGGGGCCGTACACGTTAGCGGGTTCCTGGCTACTGTTGTTCAGGAGGCTGGAGTTTCCCGCGCGCAGGATGGCCCCCGCGGCACTGCAGTGTGGCCGTGGCCCGGGCTCTGGGGTGTAGGTGAAGGTGAGAGTGGTGGAGTAGATGATACCGTCATTCCGGACCAGAGTGACAGGCACCTGCACGGGCTGCCTCACCCAGCGCCAGCCCTCACGGAACGCAGAGATGTCGGGCACCACGCACAGCATGCTCTCTGCACACCTGCAGGAAACAGTGGGGACAGTCAGATATGGGATCATCAAATAAATACAGCCTAAAATATTCAAATGAGTACTGTTAGGCTGCTACAAATTTCTATTTAACTAAAATGTTTTGGCTCAGTACTTTGGCAGAGTTACACATGTGTAAATAACAACTGAGACATTCAACTGGGAGGACTATGACAGGGTCAACAGTTCACACTAAAAGGATGTGAGAGGACAGGGGACTCACCTGTACATCGTCTCCGCCTCAACGTCTCCAAACCAAACCCGAAGCTGTGGAGTGAAGTTCTGCCCTGTCAGCTCCAGCATGGCTACGTCCCCACCACCATTTAGCTGAAAACAAGACACACTTGGATTAGCATGCTGAAAGATTCTGAGTATTATTATTATTACCATGTAAATGTAAATCTATGATGTACCTGTAAGCTCTCTACCACAGGCACAGGGGTGACAGGAGAGTGGACTGGGCCCATTCCCTCATAGAAAGTGTATTCAGCTTTATCTGTGCTGATGATTGTCCAGGAGGCGCCATCATTGATCATCTCCTTGTTTGGTTCCTTTGGGCATGGAGTGGCCTGAAGAAAACATGAAACCCAGTTAAGACAAAACAACAGAACACATTTTGATGATTGTTCTTTTGACAGAGACACGAACTTGAAACTGGATGATCCTTTCTTGGGAAAGGCACAGGTACATGCGCTCAGTGTCCTTCAGGTAGAAGGCACACTTGTGGAGCTGGGAGACAGGGTCATCGGCGTCCAGCAGCGCCGTCTGCTTGTCCACCTTACGGATTATCTGAGAAGGAAGTAACATGAATAAGGCAGAAACACTCAAACAAAAATTTTAAACTTTGTTCAGAGATCCCAAAAGGTAGACATCCAAAAGTTTTTCTTAAATCTTTTTATTACAGTATATTACAGGACATTAACTTTATCATTTCAATCACGTAGCAAAAACGTATCCTAAAACAATGTCTTGTATTTACCAGTCTGGGCAGGGCCATGCCAGTGACAGAGCACACAAGCTTGACCGTCTGTCCGTAGTGGATGTAACCATCTCTCACAGTGAACTCCTCACCCTCAGACTCCTCGTCATCCACTGCAACAACACAAAGGCCACAGCTTTAGGGCCATTTCCAATCACATGCAAAATCCAAGGTAACTTTTAGTCTGTGAATCATTATTTTTTAGGTAAAAAAAACAAACATTTAATAATCATTAGATCCCAATGAGTTATTTTAGAAGGACAAAATGCATGATCCGAAAGAGTTAAGTCTTTCTGTAGAATATTTTCAACGAGCAACTATAAATTAAATGTGCACTAGAACAATTAAGATATATATTTGATTGAAGTGGATTGTGGGGTGGTATACCAAAGTTTGCCAAATAAAAACTAAAACAAATGTTAAAAAAGGAAGAGAAATATAATGCAGCTCTTCTTATTTCTCATGAATATCTCTCATTTCTTATTTAAGTCCCTATAGTACTACTAGTCAGAACTATATTTTAGATTAGTTCCACTTTCGGTCCAAATAAACAATACACTTTTTGTAGGTGGTGTTTCAATAGAACTGTGTACTGTTCCAAGTGTTTTTGGGTAATTCTAGTGCAAACTAGCTATATTTGCAGCTTTGTGATTGTCCTGGCTTCAGTGGCTACTGCAATTTTAAGTGCTTGGTGACATCACACAAGCCTGCCCTGATTACAGCCAGGCGTGTCTGATTACAAACAGGTGACTGCAGGCACTGGGTTTGAAGTGTGGATAACTGTTAGACCAATTACACTGTTCTTCATATGTCCAAACACCACCTCCTCTCCCCCCTCACTCTCCTCCTCCAGTCCTACAGATACTGCCCAGTTTATCAGCTCTATTTGAAATGTGGTTGTGGGAGGAGGTGTTTAGTCACACTTAAAAAACTACTGCTACTGCTGCTGCTACTACTGCTACTACTAACCAACACTTTTGAGCATTTGTGGACTTACACAGATGGATGTAGAAGGCGCCCCACTGCTGCGAGCTAGCATGGAAGTTGCCCCCCTCCACGTGCAGATAACGTGTGCTGACGGTCTGGGAGCGCAGCCGGTTAAACAGTGCCACTTTAGTCCCTGATGCGATGCACACTGTCATAAAAAAAAACAGGAAGAATGTAATGTACACATCAAGACTAAACATGGAGAGTCAACATTTCAGTTCTATGTAGTTAAAATCTGGAAACAATCCTTCTGAAGACGTGAGACAGGCCTGTACTTTGACAATGTTTATATACAGGTTCAAAACTGTTCTGTTTAGCTGTGCATACGACTGAAAGGTTTTTATTCTGCAGTCTTCTTTTAAATGTAATTTTATGATGATTTTTTTTTTTTTTTTTTTTTTTTATTTGCATGTATTGTGATTTTAATGCCTTCCCTATTCTATAAAGCAGCCTGAATTATTGGGAATTGTCCTAAACAAATAAATTTGCCTTGCCTCAACTTGTCTTACAAGGGAAACCTGTGGGGAGGACAGGGGAAGAGCAGTCATGAACAGCACTGAAATCACTACAGGAAATACACAAGGGCACAACCTTGTCAGAGAGCACATAGGCTACAGTGCCCCCTGGTTGACAAATGAGAACATACACTTAAAAGATGTCAGTTTTTAATATTGATGTGAATTTGGTTGTGTGTTTTGTTTAGGCATTGGACATTTACTTCAGAACAGTCAGAAGTCAGAAATGTCTCCTCTCCATGAACCGCCACCTAATGTGGTGGGGGCCTCAAATTCTGGCAAACTGTCCAATATCTCAGGAAAGGGAAGCAGTGTTTCACCAACACTGTTTACAATATGGGTGGAGAGATGGTGGAATGAATACTTTGAGGATCTCTTCAATCCCACCGTCATGTCTTCAGGGGAGGAAGCAGATAGTGAGGACTCGGAGGTGGACGCACCCATCACCCTGACTTAAGTCACTGAGGTGATTGGCAAGCTCCTTGGGGGCCAGGCTCTGGGGGTGGATGAGTTCTGGCCTGAGTATCTTAAGTCTCTGGATGTTGTGGGGCTGTCTCGGCTGACACGCCTCTGCAACATCGTGTGGCGATCGGGGAGAGCACTGCTGGATTGCCAGACTGGGGTGGTGGTCCCTCAGTTTAAGAAGGGAGCTGGAGGGTGTGTTCCAGCTACAGGGGAATCACACTTCTCAGCCTCTATTCCATGGTAATATCTCTTCCAGGGTACTGGAGAGGAAAATCCGACCGGCAGTTGCACCTCGGAGCCGTGTGGTTTTCATCCTCCTGAAGAAGAAAGATGGAGGGGGTCCGGTGTTCTGCAACTGGGTTCGGAGACCACAGGATCTCATCTTAGCTAATTGCCGTTTCAAACCAAGACCTGCAACATGCACTGGGTGGTTTGCAGCAGTGTGAAGCGAACTGCTGCGGTGAAGAAGGAGTTGAGTAGAAAGGCAAAGCTCTCGTTTTACCAGTCAATCTACGTTCCTACCCTCATATATGGTCATGAGCTTTGGGTAATGACCAAAAGGACAAGATCGAGGATACAAGCATTCGAAATTAGATTCATTCACAGGGTGGCTGGGCACTCCCTTAGAGATAGGGTGAGGAGCCCGGTCACCCAGAGGAGCAGCTGAGGTGGCTCGGACAGCCCTACCTTCTGCACGCCTCCCTGGGGAGGTGGTGTTCTCGGCATGTACCAATGCTGATTCCAAAACCATAATGATAATAAAACATTTACTTAAGCAATATAATAATTTTCAACATTCCACCAATGCTTACATCTGTACCGCAGTCATCCAGTTATGTTCCATAAAGGTACATGGGCATATACTAGTCTATGTGGTCTTATACTTACACATCTCAAGATCATTCTTAAATCTATTCAGAAAAGGTTCATTTTTGTCCTGTGAATGTGACTTTTTTAATATCAACACTTGCTCAAATGAATATCTAGTTTTGATACTAGTTTTAGTATTGATTAGTATCTGATATCCAATACTGTTGACAACCCTAGGCTGGTCAAGATGTTTAACAGTTGAGCAAGTGTTTTTTCATGCATCTATGTTACACACTGTATACTCATGATGAAAGTGATGTCACCATTTCTGTGTAAACTTACACAGCAATGGATGGATGGTAAAACTTACAATCTGCATTCTTGAGGGACTGCTTCTTTTTGGAGGGCTTGGAGATGACTTTGATCCTCTTGCTGAGGAAGACACCGATGTCTGCGCTGTTGCCGTAGAACATTTTCACAGACAACATGAAGTGCTTTCTCTTGTCGGAGTCGGATATGTACAAGGTTTTGGCTGTGCAATAGTTCTGGCAAAATACACAATCCACAAAATCAGATCTCAAAAGTTGACATTAAAAGCCCCATATTAGGCTAAATTGACTTGTGAGGTCTTAGCCATGTTAAAATATTGTTACCTTATCGAAAACATCCCTGGAGTTGTGTATTGTTTCATTCACCCATGCTTGAGTAACCCTGCAGGACTTGTGTGTTAGGTATGTGTGAATGAAACAAAGCACGACTCCAAGCATGTTTTCAATGAGGATATAACATTTATAATGTACATAAATCATTTGAGTAATATAGGCCCTTTAAACTCTATATTAAAAGAATAAAAAGAAAATACCTTTCCTTCCAAGTTGAGCTGCTGCATTTCCTGGTCGCTGTTGCCGATGCCGATGAAGGCACAGGGTTGGGACTCCTGTTCGGAACAGCCGTCACGCTCCATTTGTTCCTTCTTTTTCTTCCAGCCGCTGCCCATCAGGTATACACAGGGAGGGGGGCAAAAGAACCTGCACCAGAAGAAAAAAGCTCAGATTTTGTGTCCAGTAGAATCATACACAAACATAATCATGACAACCCCGGTTAAATGAGCACTAGGGGTGTGTAAAAATATCAAAATATCATATTGTTTAATTTGATGATACAATATCGATATTGTGGGCTGCTGTATCAGTTTTTTTTAAAACATTTTTTACTAAAGCATTTTGTGACAGTGCTACAATTTTGTTGCTTGTTTAGAGGAAAACTAGAGGAAAGTCGTTTATGTATTACATTTGAAATATTTCATATTAATTTTGTGCAGGTGGCAGTTTAACAAAGACTTTTAGTATCAGATGATTTAGTAGTGATGTTAGTCTTTAGAGCAGTTACACTGCATACATCCCTGCGTAAATTTTGAGCTGTATAAACTGTGGATGAATAAGCAATGACCAATGTAACAGTTTTATGTATTTTTCTAGTTGACCACATGCACTAAACAAAATGCACTTATGTTCATCCATCTTTAATAAAAAAAAAGATAAAGATAAATGCACCATTGTTATTTTTTTCTATGAAAATGGGGTTGACCATTAAGGGGCAGAAAACCTTTATTTTTCACTGAACTGCATCACCCCGATTTGAAATATATCATATCGAATTATAACAAATCCAAAGTGCACTGTATCAAGATTCGTATCAAGGTATGTACCATATCTGCAACCTCGTAATGATACCCTGCCCTAATGAGCACTCAAACTTGTCTAGTATAGGGCCTGCCATAGATGAGATCCCTGAAATGTTCCATAGTATGATATATACTCATCCTCTCAAGAAGAACACAATAATATAATAGAATAATTGAGACTTTTTGACAAGTTTAAACAATCCAGTTTAACATGACAATTTTAATATTTCTCATGATTTATTTGGTGTGTAATGTTTGGAAAAACTTGCATCATCATCTCAGACCCCTGACAATGATCACATTACCCTGCATGTATTGCTTCACACCAGAAGAGGGCAGACTTGTACAAGGGCCAAACACATCCCTGTATGACCAAATACTGGATCTGTAACACTCTGGAGGCTGACATCAGTTCATCCTAAGGTAAACATTTCTTCATTTTTAAGGATTTACTGTTCTTATATCAGGCATGCATAAAACCTATACCTATATTTTTCTTTCCACTCTCAAAAGTAAAAAAAAAAATATATATATATATATATATATCAATAAAATGCTTTTGAGATAAATGTGTGAGCATGGAACTGGAGTGATGCTATTTCACCAAACTATTTTGTGTGGGGCTGTACTGTGGGTGTGTGGTCTGTTTCAGGAGGTGAGAGTGGACAGACAAACCAGCTCATTTGCATTTGCAGCGCAGCTCACTTCTGTGCTGTTTATTAAAAGACACAGACAAGACATCGGAGGTGCCAGACAAGACACTTATTTTTTTGCCAAAAGGATAATATTGACTGAAATTCCTTTGGAACTTGCATACAGTACATAGCGATTTATGTAGCTGTGGTATTTGGTGTACTGTGGTTCAGCAAAGTCAGTGTCTTAGTGAACCCAATAAAAACACTTTTGTCTTTGCTGAAGTGCCGCCATAAAAAGGTGGCTTTGATTACAAGCTACACTGCAATTAGTATTAATTGTGGCAGCAGTTTTGGAGTGGGTGTGGTGACAGTAGCTGCACTTTTAGTTCAATAAATTGAGTAATCTATGATTTGGAGAAAACGCATGAGGCTGGACTTGTCCTGATGGTAAATAAACTTCACCTTTGTTACAAGACCCAGCATCCGGAGACATGAACCCTGAAGTCACTGTGACAGTGTTGTCCATTCCAGTCTAGTACATTCTAGTCTGGCTACGCTTCAGTTGTAGGGAGTATTATATCTCTGATGACATGGCCAAAATAACAAGGACTGAGCTGACAGTGAGTGCCCTTGTTACAACACAGAAATGTAATTTCTCCAACAGCAATAGTGGTACGGCTGCACAAGATGTCACAATTCCAATAGATTTCGGATTATTGAGCGCACCTGAATGTAGGTCTCACCAGCGAAATTTTGAAAGAAAATACATTTGTACATATATAGGCAGCACTTGAATATAAGCCACTGGTTTTTATGTTGCAACATGAGATATTTACACAGAAATATGAGGTTTTTTGAGTTTTAATTTAAGACATGCTTTTTTTTCAAACTATGCCTGAATGTCAGCAGTACGGCACCAACACGCCATCAACACAGGATGAACATGCCTGCATGTTTAGAAAATGAAACAGCACCAACATGGGTCATCTGCTTTTACTTCATCTGAAAGCTTTTGTTGCCTTTTTACATTGACTAAGTTCTTCCCGCTGCCGCCTCCAACAACGGACCATTGATTCCTTAATGCCAAGCTTATTGGACAGAGCAAGCTAAACATACATGACCATTCACAAAGACAGTGGCTCCCTCTTTTCTGCATCATTCGAGGAAAAACCAAAACTAAAACACAGCTCTGCATGTAATTGGTCCATTTCCTTCTTTGATGGCCAGATCCATCACCTTTAACTTAAAATCTGCATCATATGCATTTCTTTGTGCGTTTTCCATGATGTGGGTGTGTGCATGATGGGCAAAATGACAGTTCAAAATCAAAACTAGTGTATTCTTCATCGCATAATCTTTTCCCACTTTTGTCTCACTTTTGCATTTATTGATAGAGTGCCCCCCCCCAGTGGCTGTTAGCCAGTAAAAATCTAAAATCAGCCTCACCGTTGTATAAGTTGCAGGGTTTAAAAGTGTGGGAAAAAAGTAGTGGCTTATAGCAGCTTATAAATTTACGGTAAATCAAAATTATAATAGGCACAATTACAATTACGTAATTGCAAAGGCTGGAATTGTTTAGATAAATGAAAATATTATTGTACCTGTACTTGAAACCTCTGAAAGCATGTTCTGAAATTCATGGGATTCTTGTATTAAATTATCAGGCTAAATTTCAGTATTTTCTCAAATATTAATGATCTTGGAGTTGCCTACATCATGCACTCTATTAGGGATGGGACAATATACGATAATATCGTTAATCGCGATAAATAAGGTCCGCAATTAATCGTTCGTGGCATTTTTTTTTAATAATCGCGATCATCGCGCACGATTATAATCGCCTTTACGGCACCACACTGCCGCATGTTTCCAGTTCCAATACAACGTTTAGATGTTAGTTTGTGGTGTTTGCCCACTCTGACATAGCAATGACACTTGTAGCTTCTGTGCTTATCTATGTCTGAACTATATTCTGTCAGATATCAACAATAAACAAAGTCTGATCCGTAACTCTCCACAGGAACGTACCAGTGCGCGCCTCACCCGTGCGCACAGATGAGACGCTAATGTGTGCACATCTTAGATTTTTACCTACAATAATGCAAACTGCAGAATAAAACAACACCTTTTAAAAAATAGACAAATTAAGTCTAATTCATACAGCTGAACACAAATGTGTCAGAGCGCATGGTCCGAATGTGCACTATATGCACAGAAGCAAAGCTAACGATTATACACGGTATATTTTACGTACAATTAAGTCAAAAGCAGAATAAACCACGCTTACCGATCGAGAACAGCATCCAATCCATCAAAAAATAAGGTCCTTTACTCCTGAGTCCACTGTGGGATCTTTAATCTTTGCCATGAACCTCTCCAGGTCCGAGATGCCTCTAGTTTAACTTGTACAAACATCCACAGTGTCCTCGATCACGTACTCCCTTTGGTTTGTCCGTTTCGTCATGTTTAAAACGCAAAACAACAGTGCGTAAAATGCGCCATTATGCACACATTTCTGCATCCACTCGTTTCCCAATTCACCCAAGTGCCTTAATTAAAAAAAATAAGTGTTCGTCGACGGGCACTTGCGTCACTTCCGGCGCAACAAGGACCGGTCCATTTCGCCAGCATGGCATTGAGGAGTACACATTTTCTTCCGGGTACGTCTGTTTACGGAAATGCCATGTGATACATCATCCTGTCCCGCTGCTCATTGGCTGTAAGTGGAAAACGTCACTAAATGTGTGTGATGTAATTGGTTGATTGTACAAGGGGAAGAGTGGGGCGTAAACTTTCAGTCATCTGTAGCACTGATTCGCTGTCTGCGGGCTCAGTAACCCACAACCCCCACCTTATTGGCCAACACTGGTGTCAATCACAAGCTAACGCGTGTGTTTAGCATTGGGGAACAAAGTTGGCGCTGTCAGAAGTTTATTATGCGACTAAAGAAAGGCAAAGAAGTGACGGAGCAGATTTCATATTTGGAGTACTTTCCTGCAGCAGATTGGACATGGAGGATCTTATTTTGTGGACATAATTTCTTGACTAATATATTCTCTGGACCTTTACGGAACAAATGAGACCAACTTTGTGTGAATATGTTGATGTTTGACAGAACCAGAGCGCTCAATGGTAAGTGAAGTCCAGATTCACACTTTGTGACTTTTCTATAAAAACGTCTTTCCTGTCAGCGCCGTGGTGATTGCAGGTGAAAATGGTTTGCATATTCAGAAAGACGAGCGCCGCAGCTTTCATTTGATGTGTAGATTGTTTGTGTGGGTGACGCAGAAGTGTATGTACATTGCTGTAAAGTTGTAAAGTAGGCCCGGGCCGTCGGAACGTTAACAGGTTAATAATTATCGCGATAATATCGTTAATCGCGATTATTTTGGCCACGATAATTGTGAGTCTAAAATTTTATATCGTCCCATCCCAACACTCTATACCCTAAATAGTGGTAGTAATTGAATTTATGTAAATATGTTTCATTTTTTAGAATACCATGAAGTGCAAAAGATAGTAAATGATAATAACACTGACTTTAACAGAGGTGTATACAGTGACAGTATATGTGTCAGTCTACTGCCCTCCTTGCACCTATGCGGTAAACACATTGTATAACTGTACAACAAAAGCTGGACAAACCTGTAGAAGCAGACACATGGTGCACTGTTTGTACTGCAACTCAACTGTGTCAGTCTATCTAAACATGGGAGGAATTCCACTTGCCCTCCCTGCATCTCTTCGCTGGTGAGCTACAACTCTCTGAGGTGTCTCCCAACTGGCCCGCTCTCACTGATTCGCCCTCAGATAGGCCTGATGAGATTGCAAGCAGCGCTGTGCTACGCAGCCAGGAAAACAGAAAAGGAAGAGATGATGGAGGAGGAGGTGACAGAGAGGAGTGAAGAAGGTTGCCATATAGAAGGAAAAAGCCAAAAAAGTAGTTCCTTTCTGCATAGAACTATATTATACAATTCACAATTGCTTAAGAAACAAACAGCTGTGTGAGTTAATTTACTTATTAGGGTTGCCTAATGTATAATTCTCCAGAGATACTAATTGATGCTAAAACTCGTATCAAAAAAGCCACTCCTTTGAACAAGTACTGACATTGAAAAACACAACAAAATTGGACCCTTTCTAGATAGTTTCAGAATGGCGTTAATCTATATAAAAACTAGCATGATAATATTAAAGAAGCTACTTTTTTGTTGAAACTGAGTCTGTTGTCTAAAAAAGCGAGTGTCTATCATCATATTGGCAATTGGTGATGAGTATTGAGCATTTTCATTAGTATCAAATTAGAGTTTGAATTTTTTGTATTTAAAATATTAGTAAAACAGGACTATTGAGTTTTGAAGATATTTGTTCACATATTCCAGCTTAAAACCTACAATAGATCCTAAAGTTTAGAATCTAAAACAAGAGGAAACCAGAACTTCAGATTACACAACTGGATGTAACTAAAAACAGCATTTGTTTCTCTGCAAGGTTCCTGGGTACAATAAAAAAACAAGAAAACATCTTTGTTTCTTTGTAACAAAAAAGAAACCAATCACAATTACTCACTTCTTCAAACATTTCTGACTCAGTTTCTAACTCTTTTGCAACATAACACTGTACTTACCTACAGTGTTATGTTGAAGTGCAATTCTTTTTGGTCACCGATTCCCTTTTTATATCCGTTACAAATACGCTGTGTTTTCCTGAATGCACATATCCAGTCAACTCTCCCTCTATCTGTAGAAATCCCTGCTCTGCCGTGGATTCGGTGACCTTCCTTTGCGAGGTGGATGGGGATTACAGTCCAGGGCCAAGTTCTTGATATCTCATTCAAAAGCAGCTGCCTCTTGCCTTTCACTCACCTTTTTTCATTGCCGTAGGATTTCTGTGCAACTTTCGCGTGCAGGATCATAACAGTTTGGTCTCCTCGCTCTTTTAGGTAATTCCGCATGGCTTCTCTGTAAATAAAAAAGTAAAAGTATAGTTAGTATTAGTATCATAAGTGCGTTTTGTGAACAGAAAACACTGTGACATTGTATAAAGATGCTGATTGAGCTAGGCCTGCAAAGATTTAAAAAAAATTGCATTAATTATATTATGATACTTTATGCCACTGACACAATAATAATAAAGCAGGATAATCCCAAAAATATCTATTATTAAAAAGACATGCAACAAATAAAAAAATATATAAAAGCAGAATCAGCCAATAATTAGCCAAATAAGTTACTTATTCAACCCTGTACTGCTCAAATCTTGTCGCATTACACAAACTGTTACAAAATCTCCCCACTATTGCAAAAAAATGTACACACAATAAATATTGAACCCCAAAATACATTGTTCCAGCTCTAATATTGAACGATAAGTCAACATAGTAATTATCATGACAGGCTTAGAATGAGCACAGTAACATTAAATGAAAACACATAGCAGATGGATTGTACACTTGCAATGACCTCTGGAAAGCTTGTTTAAGATATAAGCCAAAAAAGTCACATCTCTGCGGACCGGGCTGAACCATAAATGACCGGCTCAGAGGGACTGCGAGGTGCAAAGGGGAAGCAACGTGAGGGAGCGTGGAGGTCCAGAAGAGGGAAAGAAAGGGGGAAAGAAAACGGTCGGAAAAAAATTCAGCTGAGCTCACCAGCAAAGAGCTCGCCGCTGGTGTCAGAAAGTTGCAAAATCTGGGCTACATCTACTCAAGTACAACCAAAGCTCATGAAAATGTCAATGGAATTATGAGTTCAAGTTCAATTCAAATCTAACTATATGAAGTTAAATAGGGAAGTTATTGATTATAGATTTACATTATTTACACAAAAAGATACTCTGCCTACAGGCTAACTTAGAACATCAACCAAACTTTGGATGTTAGCTTTGGAAGAAATAAAATGTGTCAAATGTATTAAGCTTTAGGGCTAAAATGTTGATCAACTTTTTGAAAGATCCATTTCTAAAAGCTACATTCTACAACAGCTTGTCAGTTCTTGTCTGGATGAACACAGCTTTGGGGGGAAGCCAGTATGCCCTTATTTAGAGTTAGACAAAGTTTATAGAACCGCATGGGAAATTATGACACAGTAGCTCACACACATATATCAAAATACAAAATTACTAGCAAGCAGAAAAAAATGTAGTTGATGGTGAATTTTACACAAACATTTTCAGTTTGACCAAAAAAAAAAAAAAAAAAGCCAAGTCAAAGCTTGAACTCTGCAGCCTAATTAAGACACTCACGACGCGTAGGCATAATCAAACGGCTGGGGCTGAGCAGAAGCACATATGTCCATGACACCTGACACGCGAGCGGCGTACGGGGCGTCCCACTCACCACGCACTCTCCCTCTGCGTGCTCATTCTGGACAGAGCCTTTGTTATGAAAAGTGTGGGGCCTCTGTGCGTGTCTGAGATGGAAGGGGGGTGCAGCCGGGGGTCGGAAGAGTTCGATTTCATAACCAACTGGCTCTGATTCCTCACTTTAGACGGAGATGACACGGAAAAATGCTATTACGCTGTTTAGACTTGGCATTTTTCAACCACACATCACCAGCAAAACACGAGAAGGAATGTGCAATTTTTGAATTCCAAACACTTGAGGCCATTATATAGTAACATGATAGCATCGATTCACCACATGGAGAAAATCACTTTGTTTCCCTAAGCCAAGCCTGAAAAAAGTGCACACAATTGCACTAGTTAAAAGGAAATATGAGACACATTAAGTAAAGCACACTTGATGCTTGGCCGCTTCCTTCAGGGCTCAAGTGAAACAAGAACTTAGTGTCAGAAAAACAGAGGGACTATTAGTGATCCCTGGGGAACTCCAGAGACATGATGAAGAGAGGAATGCACACTTTATCCCAACGGTTGACTCAGTAGAATATACACTTATACAACAAGGACATTATACAATTTTGGCAGAAAGTATAATCCATAATTTCATTCTGTAGCCCAACAAGACTTTTTAAAGCTTTAGAAAGCAGTGATGAGATGGGAAGAAGGAAAGATAACTGACAAAGAAGATTGAAACTAAAAAACTCTGGATTTTGATTACATAACATTTAGTTCAATTTTTGGTCAACTGTTGATTCTTTGTTTTAGATTGGAATTTAAAAAGTGATTTAAGGTCAGAGAGCGTAGGGGGCCTCAGGAGAGAAAAGAGTGTTCCGGCTCTATCCTTTAAACTCGTGCCAACAGTGCCACTTCATATATTATTTGTGATGTCCTTTTGAACTCTGATGTGAACCTGACTGCTGCCTTAAATGACCTTTAAAATAGGCTTTGCATGTGACAACAAATGAATGCAACTCTTCAGCCAAAATTCAGCATTGTTTGTCAATACAACACATAAGGTGCCACATACAAATTTTTATTGAAATTCTAGAGAACCCAATGTTTACAACAGAAATGTCAAGCCAAAATATATGTACGATGTATTGAGTAAATATATAATAAGATCCAAAATTTGCCATACCCCCAATATTAAAAATGAAAATTGAATTAATCTAATTTTGTGTAGAGAACTACAGCAACAATCAGGCTGAATGCCTAGAAAAATTGTCTGCAACCATGTGATATTATAAGTTTTATTTCCATGATAAATTGAAAATTGAGGGGAAATACTCCACTGGGATTTCCCCTTATCATTTAATATAAGAGCTACAACGTACAAAGATAGTGCTATAAAAACTAAATTTATCCTGGTGGGCACCACCATTTAGGCGGGCACCTCTAGTTAGGCAGGCACCTCCAGTTAGCAAGTGCTAAGCACTAAGGTAAATATATGTTTTGCAAAAACAAGCAATGCTATAAAAATGTAATAAAATACAGATGAAGAAAAAGAATGTCTAAAAGAACAGTCATCTCACTTGTGCCAAGCGCATGACCCACAACAAAGCCACAGAGGCATTAAATGCTGCTTTAACAGCTGTGTAATACAGCAGCATGACTGGCAAGTGGTTAAAACCTTGTTGAGGACATACAAATACATGTAAGTAAAATCCATTTAGTGGAACCAAGAAAATGAATTTGGCTTGAGAAACCAGTATATTCAAGTTATGTATAGTTGACACTTTGCACTATGTACAGTTGACAGATGTACGTTATCAATCATAAACAAGGGAAAACACTGGTCACACTTACTACACATGAGGTTTCATGATGAAAGAAGTGAGAAAGCACAGCGCATCTCCTAGGCAACATAAACATTGATTTCCTGTATGGGCATGTGACAAAATGCTACACCAAAGTATACCCCAACAAACTAAATTATTACACACAGCCTTAAAGAATACCTTCATTAATATTAAATAAATTGATAACAGTGATAAATGTTGGAAATAATAATTCACTCAAGAAAGTTTTTACAATCAAATTTGAAATAGAGACTGGAAGTCATGTGAGAGGGGTTATCAAAAGTGTGCATGAGCAGACTCTTCAGTTATGTGTGTGAGAATGTGTGAAAGCACTACAGATGCAGCATCTGTCAAGTACATCTGCCACTGGTGTACAGCACAGAGTGCTGACACAAGACCCCTATGAACAGAGTGGGGAAATGCACGCATCAATGAGAAGGAGGAGAGGCCTGGTAACATTAAACAGGGGGTATTTTACTTGTATGGGGCATTAACTGCTGACACATAACATAGTTAGATCACCATTTTAATTTGTATTGTTTTGAAAACGCTATATTCGCAGAAATCAATGTATACACACACAGCAACAACATACAACACAATCAGGCTGCATCCTGTTAACAAAACTACTGCACATTGAAACAAGTTGCTGTGTTCATTTTTTATATGGGAACATCATGATAGAAACATGATAAAAAGCTTAAAAAAAGGATTTTACATAATACCCCCTCTTTAAGAGCATGTTTTTGTAGTACTAAGTTGTTCTGTTCATAAATCCAATTCAATCATAACATGAAGCATCACGACTCTAGGACTGTTAATAATCCTTAGGGAACTCTGTCATTCTCTAAACTGTGGTCACCAAAGAAAATTCACTATACACAGATCTACACCTGCTGACTATACATAGTGTATAGTCCTGCAGACTATACATTATACACCTGCTGATGTCAAAACCATAGGCCATATTGAGAAGAAGACCATGATATTAAATAAACCCTCATTGTGTGTAATGATAATTTATGTAAACATGCTTGCCTTATCTGGGCAAACAAGTATAATATTTGTGATAAACCTTAAAAACAACTGGAAAATTCTCTGATCAGCTTAGGAGAATATAAAATTAATCAGTTTGCGCTGAAGACCACATGTTAATATTGATATTTTCTAATTGTATTTAGTAAATTCCAAACATTTGGCTTGGCCTTTAAAATACAAAAACACCTAAATCAGGCTGCTAGCTTTTTTGCATTCACAAAAGTACATCCTCTGCTGCTGAATTAGGAAGTGAAAAGCAACACCATATTTGGCAAAAAGCTAAAGTTTACATTATATTTCATGTACAGCTAGCAAAATGCATGTTAAATAAAAAACACACAAATAGTAAGGTTCAGAAGGCAAGTTCAGTAATTTGCTTAAAAGTAACCTCCAACATTTATGTGTCAGCAAAGGCATGCTGGGTCATTGGCCAGCACTGGTCACTTCCCTTTCAATTTAAGGTTCATCATCAGTTCTGGTCATGCCAGTGGGCACATTAGGCCTCTTAATTCAGTGTTGGCTTCAAGTTATTTTTTAATAATGTTTTGTTTTTTTGTTTTTTTTTTTATGTAAGACATTCTGAAAATGTAACTAGAATCTAGGATCAGAAAGTTCACCCTTTTATAAAATACTGCTGATGTGAGTAGCTTTTCACACTTCCACACAGGGCTTTCTAGTGCATTTGAGAGTGAGCCCAAAGGCAGAAAGCATCTTGTCCTCATGTGCACAGAATGTGTAAGTGCTGCTCTCCCTGGACCCCAGTGTGTGCTAGTGCATAAGCTAGTGCATGTGCTTCTTTCACTAGTTGTGTGTCTCTGTATTGTATTTCCAGTCGAGTAGCCTCCCTGACAGGGCGGCCCTGCAGGACCCCGAGCTTTAGCTGCCCTAAAAAGCCCCAGAAGGACTGCCTGTGCTGCTGCCTGACAGAAAGTGGTGGAAGATGTTGAATGACCAGAGACGAGGGAGTGTGAGTGAACAAGCAGCTCAGAAGAGGACAAAGAAGAGAAACATGATGCACTGAGGAGATGTGTTGTGTGCCTCTTAGCCACAGTGTTGGGTGACTGTCATATTTCTGGCCATCAAGCCCGTCCTACTGGCAGGACATGAATGAACCAGCAACACATCAAAAGACGCTCAGGGCCCCTCCATCCAGAACGAAACAATATGCAACCATTCATTTTACCCACAGAGGGCCACGCGTAAAAAGAGGCTAGCTGATTCCCAGAAACAATGACAAACACCAACAAGCAAACAAGTACGTGCAGAGGCTTCCAGAAGCAAAACCACAACCATCTATCAACATTCAGCATCCATCCAACGCTTCTCCCACTGACTGAGAACAAGAGAAGTGTGCCTAATCAAAAACGTGCAGGAGGCTGGTCTGAGGAAAAGTGAATGCGCCAACAGTACAGGGCAGGGAGAGTTCATGCTGCCAGACCAGGACACAGAGCTTTGGGATTGATGCAACAGTGTGTAAAAAATAGTAATAGTTTAAAAATAGGTAGCATTTTATGTAAGCACAAGTAATACCCAAGTAATGCCGAATCATATTTAATTTTAGTAAGTGTGCCATTTGTTGCGGTGTCGAATTTCATAGCATGTTTCATATCAAGCCAATGTACTCGACTGGTGTGTTAGAAATTATCAAGCAAATGTAATGCTAACAAAGTAAAAATACTCATAATTAACTCTTTTTTTTTTACATTTTGACTGATGGATAGATAAACTTGTGAATAATAAACCTACCTTCACACTTAATAAAAGCATATTAAAATCATATCTAGGCCAGTGGTTTTGTGCTGGTCTTATTTTGAGACCCATTTTTACATTCTGACCCAATTTTCATTTTCTCATTTTTAAATTTATCTTGATAACATGAAAACAGGAAAGCCAAAATCACTTTTAACAACTCCTCAAATAATGCAATGGCATGTGCATCTATTGGGTTGTGTTTTATGTTTGCGGACTCACCTTGTTAGGCGCTGTGGCTGAGGGCGCTCCCCGAACTTCCTGTAAAGACACAGCGAAAAGAACATCATGAGTGGGGGTGCTTATCGACCACAAACACACAGAGTAAACACCAGCACACACTCGGCCTTCAACACATTTATTAGCTTTTTTTAGGCCACTTCAACAGCAAACTTTTCTTAGAGGTTTGGCAACACAGGTGCACACTCGCTTAATCACCCATAGAAAACCCCACTTTGCCAGTACGGCCGTTTCCTGGTAGGGTTGTCAAAAGTATCAAAAATCAGATACTAAAACTAGTATCAAAACTAGAACCTCATTTAAGCAGGTATCAATACTAAAAGTCACATTCACAGGACAGTAATGAACCTTTCTTGATTAGCTTTAGAATGATCTTAAGTTTTATCAGAACAAGTAACACCACATAGATCATGGACGACTATGAAACATACCCGGATGACTGAGGGATTACACAGATACAAAGCCACGTGGTAATATAAAAATTGTGGTATCGTAATCGGTATTGAGTATCAAGTCTATTCCTTAGAATCGAAATAGTTTGAAATGTTAGTATCACGACAACACTATTTCCTAGATGAGCAGCCTAAAGGAAAACAATAAGCCTCAGCTGATTTACAGTGAGTAAATAGAGCAATTGTCAACACCCATCCATCTTGGTTGTCTAGGATTTTACAACCTGCTGTTATAAAAGGTCAACCAAGCTCAACATGTGGTTACGATTCAGGCACTAATGTTGACTGTGGCTCTGTAACTTTTAAGTAGCGTGCTCATAAAATATGGAACAGATACAGTAAGTGTTCTGGCTTCACGAGGGGCGATCTGAATTGTAAAAATTGGACTGTTTGACTTGATAATTTGCCGGTGCTTCTGCCAGTTCGACAGTGCATAATGCTGTAGCTTGGGGGTAGAAATGACTGGAATAGGTTGAAAAGAGCTTCTGGATATCAGTACAGAACTGTAATGAAGAAAGAAGACTCACAGAAAGAAATGGGCTACTTAGGATGTCAAGTTTAGGCTCAAATATGCAACAGTGTGAAATCTTAAAAGGGCCCATACTATGCCTTGTAAGCCACACAAACGTAATAAAACTCAATGTAATAAACCCACAAACGTAATAACCGAGTTTATTATGTTTGTGGGTGCAAACATGTTGTCCCGCAAGCATAACTACTTTCCACAAACATAATACTATGTTTACTGGTGAATTAAGAACTAATTCAGTTTATATGGTTCCTTACCCACTGAACTATAAGTTCACAGTTTGATTCATGCTACAACAACTGTCCATACTGCTTTGGGTATTTGGGAAAGACAGTTAGGATGGTATTCTTTTTGAACTCCATCAATCATAAGTCTGAAATTAGATTACAGTATCCATTACTAGTTACAGTAATATTACCTAATCCTAATATTACTGTCCAAAAAATTTACTTTTTGTCCTTAGAAATTTCAATCTACACATCATGGAATTTGTCCCCTATAAAAGTGCACATGTTTCATTGTTTAAGAGAATTTAGGCTTAGACTCTCACGCAGTTTGAGAAGCATATTGCTCTGAACCAACTTTCACTTGCACTTAACACATAATAGCATTTGAAAGTTTTCAGTGGCAATACACTCGTTATAGCATTCATAAAACTTGAGCTATTTCAGCCAATATTAACGATATACAGTTTAATATTAACTTTAAGGTTGTGTCGATCATGCAGTGCCTCTGCACAGCTCCTCTTGACAAATTGGCTGCAGCCACTTAGTAGGCCTACACTTGATGAAAGAAAACTACAACAAAGGAAATGTCTGGGTCCAATGCTGGGACACCAGCAACTCCCTTCTCTACCAGCTGAGATTTTATCCCAATTTAGACCGCACACACTCACTCAGGATAAGTCAATGTTAGGTGCTCTGAACAGACTATGTGAATTGTTCAGAGATTTCACTGCCAGGCACCTATTCTAGTTCTACTTCTACTCATCTATTTACAACAGTTAATTGAGCAACTTAGCATAAGTCAGCAGCATGTCACTGATATCAGAATCCTTAAAATATGACAGCAGCTGGAGATGGCAGTGCTTAGTACAATAGACAAAGAATTTATTTTCCAATAATAGCGGCGGTTCAGAGCATGATGATCCTTACTTATCTTAGTTTTGGCCACTATGTTGTAGTATTGTTACAACATTAAAATTTCGATTTTTCTCAATTTTGATACTAAAGAAAAGGCTTGATACTCAATATCTATTTTGATTCCACAATGATGAGGGGAAAAAAAGAAAAACACTTTCATTTAAGTGCTTTCATTAAGTTACCATTTGGTTCTATCCTGATGCTGATAAAAAGTACTCTGAAACTGTTCAAGAAAGAACAAATTTTGTCATGATTATGGGATTTTTTTCAGTATCAATATTTGTTAAATTGAATATCTATTTTCAAAACCTACTGGGCTGTGAAAGACTTGTGGAAGCAAGTTTCAAGATTATACATTAAGGCCAAACTCCCATTATTATTATTATTATTATTATTATTATTATTATTACAATCATCATTATTATCAAACTGTTTAGAATACATTTTCCATCTAATTTCTTGTAAATGAAGAAAGATGTGTAATCTTATATCTGCATAACACATTTTTCATTTTTTCCTGTTCTGTTCTGATGTTGAGATTACAATTATAGGAATGCTTTTGAGACCAAGAAAAAAATGTAAACATAAAAATAATAAGGTAAAGTAAAAGTTAAAATACAGTTTACAGTTCAAGACAAGACAAGAAAGCCAACCTTTGTTGTGCATTAAGTTTTTTTTTCAGGATTTGGCAAAACCAACTCTTCAGAAGAAAAATTGTCTATTGCAAGAAAATATTACTCAACAGGGTTATCTTATTTATTCATTATTATTTTATTCATTTTTTCCTGATTAACCAATATATTCAAAATAACTATTTAAATAATGCTTGCTCGATCACTCCCACAAGTATAATGGGTGTAACGTTTGTGGTGGAGAACTCTTATTATGTTTGTTGTAAATGCTTACTTTTGTCAGTTTATTACATTGAGTTTTACTATGTTTGTGGGGGTTATTACTTTTGTGGGGTTGACTTTCCTAATGATGGGTTTTGTTTCATTCACGTATGTCTGAGTAATTCTGCATACTGGCTGTCTTGTGCTCATTCTCTGTCATCAGGTGACACCTTACTTCTCAAACAAGTCCATACACCTTCACTGAATGTTTGAAACTTTACAGCGGAATCAACACATAAATCACATTTTGTCCTACTCAACCCATAAAAGTTAATCGAAGACATAAATTTTAATAAATGGTTAAGGATTAGTATGGACAACAACACATAAAGGCTTGGGGTGAGTTAGCTGAATTAGAGTAAATGATGCCAAAAAGCTTAGCCAAGTACTTTCAAGTTCATGGTGTGTTGTATGCAGAGAAATACAATTTCTTTTAAGCATAAGTTAAGCACAATATAACAAACAAATTCATGATGTAAATCATAACCTTTGATACTTGTTAAACAAGGTCTTGACTTGACAAAAGTAAATGACAACCTGCCAGAAGGTTTGTGAAATTGAAACCCAAAAAAAAAAAAAAAAAAATCACATGGCTAATTTGCATAAATGTTAATGGTAGCAATTTTAAAAAAGTGCATGTGAACACTCACACACCTAATTGTTATACCTAATGACACACCCTAAGCCTGTCGAAAATTTGCATTACTGAAACAAATTCAGCAATCGATTTGCCCCCAGAAGGGTAATTTATAGAAGCATCCTTCATGTTTGGAAAATAAAACATTAATACAATCAAAGTTAAAACATTAAAATTAGGTATTTTGTTTAAAAAATACTTTAGTATTAGCATTATATAAAATATACTAAATATTAGTATTTAGTATTTTACGTTTTAGTCCTTAAATTATTCTACATTTGAATTAGTAAAGCCTAAGAAAGCCCATTGGTATAAATGTAGGTGGGTTTGCCCAAAAGTATATTGTATTCCAGACATCATTTGAACTTACTTTAACAAAAGAGACAAAAGAAAGTTTCATTTAGTGTAATGTCAAGAGTATTCTACAGCTTGAGTCATGCCTCCACATCCTTGACACGTGTGCAGAGGAAAACCACAATACAAAAATAACAAGCAAACTTGTGACACATCAAAGACCAATAAAATTACTTTTTTGCTTAATTTCTGCTTTTTGTTCTTGACTGACGTCTTTGAGCTCATAACTTTTGCTGAGTGCAGTCATAATTTCCATTGTCATATCCTCAGAAGACACATGACAAAAAGGTTACAGTTGTTCAAAGTTAATGAGATGGAGACTTTTACAACTCACTTACAACTTGGATTTATCTGCAGGAGAATGCCGATTTGAGTTTTCGTTCTATTCGCTGTGACCCAGACAAGGACAAAACAGGAAGAAATGTCATTAATGCAGGATGTGTCTGTTTTGTTGACCGAGTGCCAGTGACTGATGTAATAGCTGTGAGAGGGCCTTTGACCTTTTTAACCAGAAAAGACAAAATTCTGTGTAGAGGGCGTGAGGAGTGAAGCTATGGCACACTTGATCTACTCCTAGAATATACCATATTATTTTCAAACTTGTCAATTCCCATTAGGAGATTTCTAGTCAGCTATTCTATTACGCAATATGTCAAAGCCCTCTGCCAAGGCATCAGACCTGTCTTACTAAAAATAGACAGTAACTCATTGGCAGCGGCATATGAAGTGAGCAGGCTGAATGACAAAATAGTTCTTTGGCAAAAAAAAGTCACCCAAGCAAATCTGACCTGTGTTAAAATGTCTGGAAAATAAAAAATTGAAGTTTCATATCAATTATGTCAACTCCTACAGCCATTGATCGCAGTAGATCAGTTTGTACTGGGTTTTCTTGAGCATTGCTGTTGCAAACTCTTTAGTCATGTTCCTTCCTAATGGCAGCCATGATGGACAGATTTTCCCCATGTGGAGGAAGTGGAAGCTGCGCCTGCTGCTGATAAGTGTGTCAGAACATCTTACATGCCATCAATAAACACACAGATAGCATGTCACGCTGTCGATTAAAGTGTTACCGTGTGGACGTGCTGTGAAATAGTGGGAGAGGCATGGAAACAAATAAAAGGCATGAAAATAGCTGGGAAGAAGCCGAGGGCAAGAGAAAGTGAGAGCAAGTGGATGCGTGATTGGTGCAAGAGGCAGAAAGAGCTGGTGGAGGTGGAATAATTATAAAGCAGGGCAATCGATAAGGTTCCCACAGTGAAACAGTGATGCCTGGGATGGCTAATGGATTCCAGAGGGCTCTGCTCTCCCCCGCCTGCTCCTTCTGTTAAACCATAGCCCCCTCCGACGCTAACGGCCCGTGCGGGAGGAAGGTTACTGCGGGAAGCCTGAATTCAGACCAAGGAAGAAAGACAATAATGGTGGTGCAATGAGGATGTACCATGCAAACGGCTTGGCGCAATTTGAAGCATTTATAGAAAATATTGTCACGATTCTGAATTTTCAAACTTTCAAACTCTAAAGAATATGCACAATACTCAACACAGATTTTGATACCTAATTGATATTTTTAGATAATATTGCAATTTCAAAACAAATTAACATATATATAATAAAATAATGTATGTGTTTATTATACTATGTGGTCTTACACTAGCTATGCTAAAACACAAGATAAAACTGTTTAGGAAAGGTAATATTTTTTCTAATTATGTAATTTTTTTAAAAATGTCAACACTAGTTTTAGTATCAATTAGTATCCGATTTTCGATATTTTCTACTGATTGAGTTGGCAAAATATTTTATTTTACAACATGGCATGAACTTCATTTTGGTATACAGCTCATACTTCAAAATCAGTAGACCACAATTTCAGATTTTCAAAAGTGGTGATAGAAATGATGGAGGTCATGGGTGTAAGACGCTTCAGCGAAAAACCACCATCCTCTTCACCTCTGAGAAGTCACACCTTCACAACTTCAACAAGCAAACAACAACAAGACAACACAGGAAACCACAGCCATGTGCGTGGTTCTGCTGCAGCTACTATTTCTTCTAACACTGCTCCATGTCACACCTCTGTAGGCTATCTGAACAAGCGCCTAGGTCTTGATGCAATCCAACGCTTTTAACTAGCGATGTACTGGTGCTGGTATCAAATATTAGCGAATATTTGTGGGATGAGGTATCTGTTAAACGATATCGGTTCAAGCAGTATCCTGTTTGGGCCTTTAATTGGGTGTAATGAGACTATTTACAGGCTGACTTTGGCCTATAACATCTCATGATGTTTTGTTATTATATTATATTGTGATGTGTGAGCTAATGTGTCGAAATTATTTCCCTTGTGGGTCAATAAAGTTTGTACTTTTATTCTTTTATTCATACAAAGTTGTAGTTACTTGAAGTAACAATTGCATAAAACTAATGGATCCCTTGTGTAAAAAGTTAACGTTTTTTTTAAGGAAATGAGGACCATTTTCTGTCCCTTCACTGGTATCGGTTGATATCAGGTATCGGCAGAAGTCAAAGTATCGATAACAACACTGAAAAAGCTGGACTGGTGCATCCCTACTTTTAACCTCCATCAGGTTGTCAGTCATTGCAGGTCAGGGTCAATGGAGGGAAAAGGAAGCTCCAAGCAAAAGGGATTTTTGCTCCATCCGCCACAACAACTCTCTCTTCCCTGGCTCCTTCCTTTGACTATTTCCTGCTTACTATGGACATAATAGGAGAAATGAGATCAGAAGGTAAACACTATTAGGTCTATTAAGTCATTTGTCAAACTTTAAACTCTGGAATCCAGTTCTTCAGTTAAGGAAGGAGTTTTATGAACCTGGTTCAAAAACAGGTCCTTCGCAATTAGCTTTTTTGGTTTTGTTTATTTTATTTATAAACAAATAAAATGTCCTCCAATATTTATTTCCAAATTCATTTTCAATCATTACCATTAACACAAATAATATTTTTTCCTGAACTCTGCCTTAAATCACATGTTTTACTGACAGGGAACTGGCTTTAAACCCATCAATTAGACCCAAAACCCAAACATATCATCAATGATCACAAATTACTAAATCTTGGTTTCAATACAAATTTTATTAAATGCACAGTTCTATCCAGACTGCCCTCTCACTCACAGTATGGGACAGGTTGTTAGGCACAAAAGACTAGCCAAATCATAGTGCAAATCACTCAAATTACTTATATCACTGTGCATCATAGAATAGCAATTATAAAAAATACTCTAACATGCAGGACTTTTACTACAAGCCGGTGACGTTTACACATTATATTTTGTTTCCTTTCAAAAAGCTAGGTCCATTTGCAGCACCAGAAGATCAGATATAAACTGCATGTTCCTTTTGATTTAATTTCACACCCCTGGGTTGGCAGAAGCACCTCTTTTTGTCAAAAGCCTGACTGGTTTGAGACTGACAGAAGAACGCTCCAAATATAAGCGTGGCGAGTGTGAGTGCAAGTTTCTGACAGGATTTGGAAAAGTTGAAGAATCATGTTTATGCCATGTCAACAGTAAGTCTCACTGTGTGTTTATGGGGTGATGTTTGTACCTTTTTGTAAGAAGATGGCTGGTATCTATCACAGATTTGGATAGTTTTGTTTTTGTTGTTTGTTTTTTACCTCAATGGGAAAATGTATAAAGTGCTGTTATTCCACAAAAAACATACTGAAAGATTAACCTTTAACTCAAATAACCCAATGCAAATAAAGCCACCAGTAATTCCAAAGCAAAATCAATATTCAGTTACGAAACACGCATGAACTCATATTTTGTTAGCTTATAATAAGTCAACACCTATAACAACTTGCAGATACAACTTTTTGACAGAGAGAAACTCCACACCCAGCCTCCCCTCAGGCCTGTAAAAAAAAAAAGAAAACACACAACCACAAGCTCCCCAGTCAGAAGAGCATCGACAAAAATAATAAATGTGCTTGTCAAATCATACAATCCAAGGGGAATTCTCTTCATTTCACATAGGGAATAACATTGACACTATGTTTCCATGTTGATGTGCAGTTTTGTCTCCAATTTTTATCCCTCTGAAAAATCTCATTTAAATGAAAGGCTGCATTATCAAATACATTTGGCATTTACGTATTTGTACAAACATACAGTATTTTAAAACTTTTTGTTTTGTTTTAAAATGCTGAAAAAAAAATGTATTGCACAAATCTATCAGTTGAGAAACACTGTTGTTCCTGAACAGAAGCATGGTTGAAGATGATAATCTCATTCAGACATATTTTTTAATAGTGAAATAAATATCCCTGCATGTGTAGCCTGAAGCCATTATTTTGAACAGACACCAATGTTGTATTTCCTATTCAGAATAACATTACATTTCTTATTAACCACTTTTGTACAAGGATGGAAGGTACTCTGGCATATGAGACAGTGGTGACAGGGTGAGCTGGCAGGATCTATGAATAGAGTAGACCACACACACCTCCCACTGCTGCCTGTTCCATGTTAGTGCAGGGCGATGGGGGGCTGATTGAGAGAGTGTGAACCCGGGCTGCTGTTGAGTAGCCCGGGCGTCTGACTGCTGTGACTGACAGTCCAAACAGCACATGGGGAAAAATTATGCATCAAGGCCCCAAAGGCTTCATGACCCAAATACACACCCAACATGTCCACGACACATCTAACGCAAACGTCAGCAAACCTGCACTCATCACTGTGGTGCTCAGGCAGGTGTCTGAGAATAAAAAGTGCTGTATTTCCTTGACGTTATCATGAAAGTTATAATAAGCAATTCGATGGAAAGAGGTTTAAGAGAGGTTCAAGCACACTGTGTCATCTTGAACCGTTTTTTGCAAATGAGTTGATGCCCAAGAAAAAATATGCACTACCAGACAAGGTATGACAATTCCTGTATCCATAGCTGCCCATAAGTAATTCATTAAGTAAAAAACTGAGAAACGTTTTTTTTCTTTACAAGTATTGAGAATAGAAAAAGACGTATTGATGAGCAGAATACAAAGACTACCAGTCAAAAGTTTGTTCATACCTTCTAATTCATAAAAAATTGTTATGGTACCTTCAAAATTGTATAAGCATATGTGAAATGATATATATATATATATATATATATACACACATACACACATATAAACACACAGACAAACAAAATTTTGATTTATTTTATACATTTATATTTTATATTAAAATCCTCACAGTAGCCACCCTTTGCTTTGTTACCATTGCTGCAAACTCTTGGCCTTCACTCTTGATGGTTTTCACTTATGCCAAAAGTGCACAGCAAAGTTTGGCTATTAAAAAAAGTCAAACGAGTTTTAAGTTATGTTGAGTTTATTTTCAGAGAGGTAAATAACAATGTACAATGTAAATAAATAATGATGGAAATAAAGAACCATAAATGAAAAAGTGGGTCCAAACTTTTGACTGGTAGTATGGGTGCAATTACATTTAGTGCATAACAGCGTGCCATTGCTGATAAGAATAACAACAAAGATAACAACTAAACTGCTGCTGAATTAATGTGAACATGAAAGAGCTCCCGCTCTAATTACTTTATGTATCCACTGCTGTCAATAAACACCTACGGCCAGAGAAGGAACCGCAAATCTACTGAGGCCGATCAATCACACGCCCTGTCTGTAAACATGTTCACAAATCTCATACTCTTACCTGACGTAGCCATGGTGTTTTTGTGCAACCACCAACCATCCAATCAGAGCACTCATCTGGCAGGCAACCTGAGGGAACATCAACCACCACAACCGCCGCACCAACTGTTTACTGGAACAGGCAGACACCACCACACAGGACTTAGTAATTATGTGCACTGCAAGCCTTTTATTAATTCTCTTAAGCGGAACTTCATAAAAAAGGCAAGAGAATTATTGCAGTCATGTTTTATAATATATTACTGAAAAATAAGCAGTTTTTTTTTTCCTCCTAATCTTAAAAAAATCCCCAGAAGGCCAAAACACAACATGCACAGATGCCAGATGCCTTTCATTAATATGCTCAAGGTCAAGGGTTAGGGTTTGACCTCTGAGGTCAATTGGCAAGCAGTGGGAGCAGGAATGGAACAGATGAGTTTTTACACATTTAAACAGAATATTTGTGATAGCATCATGGGCTGCCTGTCTATTGACATTAATTAGAAAAGGATAAATGGCCTAGCAAACAACAGGATGATATGACAAAAATCATTGAAATTATGATTTTTACTCATATTGATCAATTTTCAGTAAGATTTTATTTTGTCTTATTATAAACAAATAAAAAAAATTGCTTCCAATGAACTTGAGAAATGGAGACTCGACCTAGAGTATGTAGCATACTTTACATGTCTTTTTCCTAGTTCACCAGTCCATTTGATTTCCCTCTTGCGCACTTACATGATGCAGCAGTGACTGACGGCACATAGACTTTTGGACACACAGCCCAGGGACAGTGTGTGCCTCAAACGGCACTGTGAAGGATTAGGCCTATAAAAAGGTGTCTGGTTTCCTCGCCTGAGGGCTGATGGCTGATATCACAGCTCATAGAGTGTGGCTGTACACCTCATTATCAACGCTGGTGCTCCCTGGTGCTTCCACTGGCCTAGCATCGCCCAGGGCCACTCCGCTAACATCAAACACATGCACCTAACCTAAATAAAACCAATTGGTTTTGGAAAAGCTTGTTCCAGGGGACAAATTTGTCCAATATATCGAGTATGTTAGAAGAAATTGTCAGTTAATTTCAGTCAACAGACACCTGAATGCCTTAAGGACAATGGAGCAGAGTAATAGCTTCAAGTGTAATAGGATCTTAACCAAGGCATTAAGTCCTGAGGGTCTTGATAATATTTTTATTTGAAATTGCAGGACACCGTGTTCCACAAAAGTGAATCTGGTGTTCCTATTACTCACACCTAGTGGCCGGGGTTTGCAATTTTGGTTTTGTTGTGGTCCCACTTTAAACTCACAAAACTTGAATCATGGATTCAAACTGTTTTTTTGGCTTGACTATTTCTGAACTTTTCAATATCTAAATCAATATCCAAATATTACTAACATCACAACTGTGCATATCCTTGACAAAATAATAATTAAATTCACGGACACAGAGCCCCTTATTAAATTTATGTACTCAAAGGTGCATTACAAAGAAAAGAAAAAAAGATGGTGGAAATAAAAAGTCTCGCCAGGCAACGTGTGTGAGGGGACATGATTCTCACTGAAAGAAATCTGGAAAAGTGTGCCCGCTAGCTGCATTTGTACTGGCAGGCTGTTGAAAAAAAATACCTGCATACTGATGTCACAAGCACAACGCCAAGGGGTTTGCTGGCTTTGGGACACGCTCACTTCCTCGGATGTGCTTGCAATTCTGTGTGTGGCTTCTATTACGCACGACATCTTTCAAAGCACATATTTAATCATTGAGAAAAACTGCAGGTACATTGCCAGCCAAGTGGGCACTAAAGCTTGTATCCTAAATCAACTTTGGACGGGAAGCGTGGCAGAAAGAGGGAATCTCAGACAACATGCACGTTAATAGAAAGTAATGGCGAAAGGTTCTCTCTGGGTCTGATCTAGACTGGCAATTACCACTTTGTACATAACAACCAGCAGTAGAGGACAAATTAATCTATGGCTATAAAACAGCAATATAACAACGCAAGAAGGCACGATATGCTAGTAGTGATTGATAGTGATAGGAACTTTTGTGTTTGACTCTGTTTTGACATTGGTGTGTTTTTGTCGCATTTCTTCTGATTCACCTCCAGATTTACAGGGCTCTCCCTCTCCCCCTCTTGGCTTGGAACCAAAGTGTGTCCCCCCAGGTCCCATTAAATCACAGCAATCCAAGACAAAGTGACGTAATTCTGTGCAACAGCCTCAGGTCAAAAGGGAGAAGCAACAGGGAAATTGGGATAAAATGTGACTTCTAAGAAAAATACAGAAAAAAGATGAAAACTAAAAGAACGGTTGTGTTTTAGTTTTTGATTCATCATTAAAAATCTAAAATCATCAAAAATGTATTTGCTCTGACACTGATTCATTGGATATTTTGCAGAGCAAGTATCTTTATTTAGACCGCAGACTGTATATATAAATGGACGTCGCTAAGCTGCCAGCCGCCGTGTTCCAAAAAGGAAGTGAGCATGGTCGTGCTTCCGGCTACATCAACTCTGGCTGCAATTCACTTTCTATTGAAAACTGTCCCCCTTCTCTCTGTAACTGCTATACTCTATATTTCAATCCTATGCTATATTTCAATCCTAACATGTTTACATTAACCCAGTCTAGATGATACTGGTATTTTTATTTTACTATTTTGTCAGTAAATTGAGAGATGAACAAACCTGCATTACCTTCAACAACCTTGCTCCAGATTGGCTCTTTGGTTACTACGTTACTTGTGGTGGTTATCCCAAATATGGAACACAGCTCCAAATTCTCCCCTATAAGTGTTAGCCTTGATGAGCTTCATTTGACATGTCACTCTCCCTTAGTTCACTTCTCTATACAGTCTATGATTTAGACGTACAGGATGATGTGTGAAGAGAACCGTATTTGTTCCCCAAACATTGTTGTGTGCAATACAGTAGAAGTACTATTAACAACTTGAAAAGCATTTTATTTGGCTGCTGCATGTAGAGACCCGGCCCCAGATGAAGCGCAAGAAAATGGATGGATGAATGTACAGATCAACTAAAGTGTTTGGTTTTTTGTTTTGTTTTAAATGGCCAATTTCAATACCTGAATACCTAATAAAAAGATGGCTGATAAGTTCTGCCAATATTTTAGGCTATGTAGAGCTGCTTTTGATAATTTCCTCAAAATGATCTTATTTAAATGTACTACAAACCAGTCATGTTTTACCACAAATCTATAAGAGAACATTGTAGTTACATTTTGTGTCCAGTCCTCTTCATACTAAAGTGTTCAAATAAAGCTTTGGGTGTATTATTTTGGCCAGGTGATTGTTGCCAATCACAGGCAAAAAGGGACTTATACTTGCAGTTATATTTTTACAGGGCAATGGGCATCTTAAATCTACCTATGTGAACTATCACCATTTCAACGATGAGGAGAAACAGTTAGAAAAGACTCAAACAAGTTGGCTCTCTGTTGATGAGCTGTCCAACCCTGGAGGCTGACAGAGGGGCAGATACCAGACCTCTGCCATCTGTAGTCAATGTCCCGCTGGGGGCAGAATCAAGGGCAGGGTGTGTGTGTGTGTGTGGCAGTGTGTGTGGGTGTGTGTGTGTGTGTGTGTGTGGGTGTGGGGGTGCGTGTGTGTGTGTACTCGGCTGGGTGGATCACATCAGTGTGCAAAGTGGCTACTACACACACACACACACACACACACACACACACACACTCAAAAACACCCGCTCCATCTGTCTTTGACATGGGAGAGCTTAATGACAGAGGCAGAAAAGCCAAAGAAAAGGCATCCATGTCGGGTCTCCCTCCCTTCCCTTCTTGACCGCATAAACATCATTGCTCCATATGGACGACCTCCTTAAAAACTACTTCTTGGCCTGGCACACAATCAATACAGACATCTATACTCTGGCACAAGCAACCCACTCTATCCTCCACTGCACTAGTATATATTATATGTCTCAAATGTAGTGAATAATGAAATTTCCAGTGCATAGTTTGGAGCCGATCCGGGCATACAGACACGCTCCCTTGATGCTTGTTCTATCTTTAATGAAGTCTCCTTTGTGAATCCTGTTTTCTCCACACTGCCTGCCACCTGGCTCCATTCAAGCCTCAGATAACACTGGTCCAACAGGGAGAGGCGGCACACACAACACTTTGAACATGCATTAGAGTCTACGCCACACAAGAGGAGTGGGACCTTTGAATTAACTGACATAAGAGGTCTCATTTTATGCAAATGTATTAGAAAGTGTTTGAGTCTAGACCTTGGTAAATTTGCTCCACAAAGCAAAAAGTTGTAAAAACACTAAAGTAAAGGTAACCTACATTTGTGAACACAAAACTACAACAACCCTAGAGGTTAAAAACAAAACAGGTCTTTAAGCTCAGAGACTAAAACCCACAACCACAGTATAGTGACAGTAAGCTAAGAAAGGTCATATTTCAATTTGCGGTAATGACGCATCATATGCCAGCTGGAGTTGAACAATACTCTGCATTTGACTCTTCAGTCATAGATCGGCAGTACATTCAAACAATGAGCTTAATTAAGTCTATAACCAAATTTAACACATTTGCATTTTTTTATTTATGTAAAAACTGGAACTAAATCAAAATTTCCTACAAGCCTAGTTTCAAAATGAATACATGTCTTTCAACACCTCAGAAAAAGTGGTAAAAATTTGCTAAGACAGTGACTAACCAAACGTTGCCAAAACAAGCAACTGGTTGATATGTGGGTGCAACTTCTGCTTAAATCTGCTCTCTGCCCATGAACAACTCAGGCACCAAACCAACTTATTTTAGGTTCCATTTCTAAATTAGATAAACTCCATTGCAGGCATCATCCAGAATGGATTTTAATGTAGGAGAAGTGTGTTTAATTGGGTCAACCATTCACTACAATTGTATTTTGTTTTGAATGAGAGCAAGGGTTGAAAAAAATACCTGGCAGTGAAGCTCTTGAATCCTGAACAGCTCACACTGATTGCAAATCTCACATTAGCTATGCAGAGAGATGAAAGTGAGCGATGGAAGGAAGACATGGGGTCGCTGTTTTAAATAAACACAGCCACGGGAGACATGAGATACACCGAGACCAGAGCGACCCCCCTCCCCCCCGAATTAGACGTTGGTGATCAAACAGGAAGTCTTCTGGTGAAGTGACAAGTTGACTGCAGAGCGGCTTGGGATTGAGGGTAAAGATGTCATGCGCCGGGGGAGAGTGTCAGGAGAGAGAGCGCTGTGAACCCTGAATGACCCATGCTTTTCGGTACCCCCCCACCAAATCTTAACACTGTCGGGCTGATGAGTCACTGCTGGAACCAGAGTAGGGACCTGAGGGTGGGGGGGACAGTGTGTGTGGGTGTGTGTGTGTGTGTGTGGATATGTTTACTCTGCAAATCGCCTTGAGCTAAAACTCAGGTAGCATTTTGGGACAGATATACAGCAGTGACACCCACAACAGAAGGTGATGTATGTAAAGCTCCTGTAGCTGTAGGGCAGAGGGCAATGCATCCCATTTATGCTAGTATGAGTCAGTCACAAAAAGTCATGTGTTGATAGCTGACCCTATTAAGAATGTCACAATTAAAATAGGGCTTAAAAGGGCTCATATTTCTCTATTTTCTGATACATGTTATAATGTTTCCTCTTCAAAAAACATACTGGGAGCTGTGTTTTGTTTCATTCATACACGCTTAACACACAAACTCTGCATATTTAGGCTGTGTTCTTCTCTCAAACAGAATGGGGATGCCATGTGGTAATACAAGAACTGCTCCACCGTGTTTTTAAACTCTATACAACTTCACTAGAATCACTTGAATGATTTCAGCCCTGGAATCGCCCATCTATACTGAACTGAAGCTAAAAGGTAGCTGTTAACTAAATTACTGCTTTGTGACATCACAAGGTGGAACAGAGTATTTTGAGCTTTGGAGATGTAGACAGACTTCACACAGGTTTGAGTAATCTTGCATTATTAGACAAAACACAACTCCAGGTATGTTTATGACGAGGTAACAACATTCTAATGGCTTAATTCTCATGAGTTAATTTTGCATGATATGGGACTTTAAATCTGACATTATGTGTAAAATGCATGTTACCTCAAAAGTTGCATTTTTGAGAAATACTGTTGTCCTGCATTCAAGGCTGGAGTATTCAGAAATTCTGTTTTCACCTACCCCTATCGCTGCCCTCAGCTCTACCATTACTTGGGATCCTTCCAACAATTCCAACTCCAAGTTGCACCAGTAAGATTGACATATACTCAAAAAGTATATGTCTTCTTTAATCTACAGTTTGAAGATATGCTACATACACAAAAAGACTATACAAAAGACTGGTAGCATTTAGTTTTGAAGAAATGTGAACTGCGTACTAGTCTAATCAGAGACATGGCTAGTGTTAGTAAACCACAGAAACTCTGAAGTTCACACATCGTCCTGTTCAGTTGTGTTAAATTAGCATGCTGCCTTCAAAAACGTGAAAAACAAGGGAAAAGATTAGTCATCACTCTTAGGAGGCTGTGGTTTACAATTCCAAAAACCATGACAATAGTTGCGGTAGATGAAACAAAAGCTATGTATTTTTGTAAACTGTGTAAGGTCCCATTTTCACTACATTACATTTGAATGTCTGTGCTAAACAGAAGCTTGCCATCACCAGTCCATTTCCTTAAAGGTGGTCTCGCACTGAACTATCCCACCTTGTTGCGGCCTTCTTCTTAAATTTCACTCCCATTCATCTTCAGCAGACACTTATCCCCCTCAACACAGCAGTGGTGCCACCGTATTTTTACCTTGATTACCAAAACGTACCCGCAACTGTCAGCAACCTTCTGCACAGCCTTTGACAACTTCAGTACAGTGGGTGATTTATTACAAAGCCTTGCATAAGCCTTATACAGCTCCAACAGGGCTTGTGGTTAGCGGTCTATTCATATAGATACATTAATGCGGGTCAAGTTGTGTGCCAGGTAAACTAGTGTATGTTAGGAAGATAAAAGTGTATCCAGAGACAACAAAAGCCTGATAGTGGAGTCCCAAGTTAACCCTTACCTGGTGCCAAAAGAGGGAGCCTTTTATGTTTGGTAAGTCAATACTGAAAGTCTATGTTACACACATAGTTCAAGGTCTGAGCTGCACTTTGGTTAAAGCATCATACAACAACATCATCAACTAGAGATAGTCCAATATATCTGCTTTAAATTTCCAGAACTGATATTTTGTTTGGGCTGACCAACAGCTTAAAGTAAAGACATTAAGCTTTATTTTAACACTTTGGAGAGGGCACTGCCACATTATGGGTTAGTAGTGCAGCAGGATTGTGGAATTCTAGAAATAATTTCTATTGATATGGTTTCCTTATTTTAACTGTATTACAGTGCACTGTACATAGTAAAAGATTTTTAGTCAATTGAAGTTATATATTTTGGGGAAAATGATCAAAATTTGTCATATATTGGGACAAAAATTTCAGCAGAGCTTATCGGTCGCACTCAATTCTAAAATATTGTTATCAGTCACTGGCCATGGAAAAACCTTTATTGGTCAATTTCTAATACAAACTACTACTGACTGACAGCATTTTACAGTGTTGCATCAGACAATAAAAAAACATGTTCATCGAACTAAAAGGTGAGCAAATTATAAATCTCTTTTTAATAATGCACTATGCAATTGGATATTGTTGAATTTAAGTAGGTCATATACAACTTTAAAAGAACAAACTCTTGGCCACAATTTAGAAAGCTATTAAAGCAAAGAATTAAATCTTGTTTACCTCATATTGTTGTGTCTGTTTTTAACAGGTCTCTGTTTAATTAGAGAATCTTGAATTATGATTCAGTCTGTACCAACAATTCATGAGTCCAGTCATGGAGATCAGACTTCAACTAAAAGGCTAGACTACATCTTATGGAGTATGATGGAAAATGGTTGGCCAGACCTTACGTCCAGGAACAGACTGTTTTAATACATGAATGGGTAATTCATTTCATAAACCACACACTGTATATCATGTGTAACTTAATAAAATTATTTGCACAGAAGCTAGGTGTATATGACCTTCCAAATCCACTGTATGGTATTGGATCATTAATATTTTATGGCCATAGTCTGAGAGAGCCAACACAGTCAAAAGCGTGTTTAAAAGTGGCGATTTTACTTCTGGCAATAAGAGTTGTGCAACACCGATAAAACTGAAAAAGGTGTTTGACTCAAAGAGATAAAATCCCATAAATTCGACCAATGAATTCATTCTATGTGTGTTTCTTGTAAAATCTTTGGGCATGTGTCAGCTCCCAACTAACCTCACTTTCAGACAGCCCTCAAAGCCACCAAAAGGCCTTGGTGTGCTGCAAGCAAAGAGAAAATAGAATTCCTGGCAGAAAGGGAAAGAGAGAAGCATGACCTTTAGCCCACATGCTGCGAGACGATCCTTAGCAAACCCCAACGAAACAGGGACTGCCACGCACTTAGCACAGACTGTGTCAGCAAAAGGCTTGTCTGGTTTCACTGTTTCTGATCTGAAGAGGAAGGGGGCTGAAGTTCTATACACTTGTTCTTTTTTTCAGAAATGATGCAACTTCAGCAACAGCCAAAATAAAATTGCTTGAATCTAGGTTGTGGTCTGACATGTCCGTATAATGATGAACGGCTAGACTGGTCACTTTTGCAAAGAAAACAAATGGATTTTCTCGGTGAGCTCATGTCAAACCTCACGTACATTCTTTGGCGGCGCTTCCAAAACAATGGCACTGGAAGAGAACATTGAACTGTAGCCACAAGAGCGAAATGATCAACCACAACAAGTAAAAAGCTTCTCTTTGGAGTGAAAAGAGAGCGAGCACATTGTTTCCTTAACCACAATCAATTCAACTGTTCCATAAAATGACACACATGCCTATTACTTCATTGTGATTCCAAGTGAAGGCCACATTTGCCTGACGTCAAAAGCCACAGGATTGCCACTAGGCGGATTCTTCGACAGAGCCCAGAGCAGCCTTAGTCAAACAAGCAGACAATGCAGAGGAGCTTGGAGATAAGAATCCTTCCTGGTTTTTCGACCTTGTCTGTGTGTCCATCTCTTAATCCCTGTGAGCTAATTGGCAGTCTGTGACTAGTCTCGTTGCCCCTTTCCCAACCCTTCCCTATGGTCCTTACCTCTGTGGACATCAGTCCTCTTGCCTGGGCAAATAGACAGTGGTCCTCCCCAAAGACAAAGTTGTGTTGAGTGAAATTGAGCAAATAGGAGCTATCTCTTTGTGCATCTGTAGGGTCTGGCACGCACCAATTTATAAAGCATGGCTAGTAATTTATAAGGAAAAAGTGGAAAATCAAGTACTGTTTTATTTTGACGGATAGCTTTCTTTACTTTGTACTTTCCAATAATTTTGTTTGCTGTAAAATGTCATGTGAATACAGCACATGTCAATTTTTTAAGTGCAAATTATTTTTTTTAAAATAAATAAAGATGCACCAGAGTTTAGGACTAACATGTACAGGTTTTTGCTTTGTAATTGAGTACATTTTGGTCAAATAAACAAATGAAGTTAACAAAATTAAGAGGTAGATGAAAAAAACAAAGTAGAATGCAGACAGCTTTATTTAACTTGCATGCATGACTTCACAGTTGCAAAAAGCAGAGTTATGTTTTAGTGTTGAGAGTGTGTATTCAGTTTTATGGCAGTACTTAAAATCCCAAGGCAATGTGAGGGCTCTTCCAGGAAGCTTTACTACAGTCTGCCTTATTGCCTGCCACTCCCTGCTTATCTATTACAGCAATAGTGGCGGTTGCTTACAGTGGTGGGAGGCTGCTGCGGTGGTTGTGTCGTTAGGGGCTTTCCCAACAGGGGAGATCCTGTGTACATTAGCCACCTTCCTCCATTGGACAAGCTGGCCTGATGCTATGCTGGTAGAGCAGATGAGTGTTCTGACAGCAGCTAGGGGTTTCAACAATAGATCAGGGCTTGCACGAGCACTGCCGAGAATAATAAGGCAATTATCTGGGCCAGCAGAATAGGAAAACAACACTTTCCTCTCTGTAAGCCAGCCCCTCTGGTGGATTCTTCTCAAAGCTTAGGCAGCACATTCTGCACTTGTATCACTGAGATTATTAACCACAATACCACTGAGAATTAACAACAGCAAAATATACATGTATATTAGTTATATAATTAAAACAAAAAAGTTAAGCTAAGGATGGAGGGATTTATGATGTGCCTTTAGAAATAAAATGCAAAACTATGTAATAGATACACATAATATTCTGAATGACATGCAATTTTTGGTTTGGTTAAGGCCTTATTCAGTCCAAGGGTAATTGCTTCCTCTAATGGCAAAGAATCTACTAAATAATATAACAATTACTTCCTGTGTCTACTGGCAACATTTTCAAATTCAGTATAAAGCCGTTTTTTGTCAGCTCATTGACAGACTAATAAACCATAAAATACAAATCATATAGCTATTGTACTTTCCATGAGTTAAGAAGTAGCAAGCCTCTGTGAAGTTGAATGAAAGTGAATGGGACGGGAAAAGGCTTTTCTGAATGAAACATTCTGAATGCAGAGGGACAGTGGGGGTAAAAATTGCTGACATAGTACAAGCCACAATTCCTTGGGATATTGTTCCAAGCAGCACAAGGTTGTTCCAAAAGAAGTGTAAGGGAATAACTTTCTTCCAGCACTTTGTCATGTAGAGCTTGTGTTAACGCTTTGTCCACTCTCCTGTCTAACACCGCGCCAACAACAACACTAAGAAGGTTTGGACTTCTATCAAACATGACGCCAGGCTTGTTTTCAAAACCACATTGGCCTTAAATTTGCATTAAAATGCTCTGTGCTGTGCACTACATGGAACAGTAGTGTCTATTGAGGTATTAAACCAACTATGGGCTGGCCTAATGTGCACCAAGTAAATAATAGGTAACATAACAGCTATTGAATCAGAAATCCAATCCAAGACAGAGCTAGATTGAACAAAGTAATTTTTAATTTTAAAGCATATTCTAAACTACTTAGCCAACACCAAAACGTGGGTCACACAGTGATTAAAAGTATGCTTTCACAGTTCTACTTGGATGCTGTTTAAACTGTCAACAAGGTTATAGTAGGATTTAGCAAACATGGGTTGCAAAAATTATGCTTTACGTTTGGCTCCATAGTACAGATTTGTGTGGAAATATTTGTTCAAGTACTCATTCACAAAAACATCCATGTCAAATTGGCCCAAATCTCCCACTTTCTCCAGTCTTGCATGAGAGGAATGAAAAAGCAAAAGTACATCCTGCTATGGTGTATCTGGTTTTCACAACGTGGCTGAGCACCAAGACAAAAAGGACACTGGTTTGGAGTGGGTCCAACTTTGACTTAAACCAAAGAAAAATGCTGCTTCTCTGCCCTGAGGAGTCTCGTGCGGTCGCTCCCTTGAGACGGACAGACACAAGCAGGCAACTCGTCACAGCAGAACAAGTTGAATCTGAAACTGTAAGCTTCAGGGGACAGTTCAATCATGTGGAGTAATGGATATATGTGCAGACTTCCAACAAAGGGCTACTGTACACAGGAGATTCAGAGCCCCTCAAGATGTCTGGCACAAGCGCGTTTGAGCTGGTACTATACTTCACCTCTGGCATGATGCCGGCACACTTTGAAGGTTTTCACAGCTCTGAGTGGACTCACGGCAGTTCTGGAGGTGACCAATCATGTAGCGCAGATCTTCCCTTTAGTTTATCCGACAGAACAATTTAATCCCATTCATGACACACTAAACATTCCAAAATATGACACAAGTTCAACAGATCAATACATAGTCAGGTGAAAGTTAACTCTTATCTAATCTTGTGTGTAATCTTATCTAGTCTTTGCAGTTTTAGAATGGTTAATTTTGTTTTAAAGGTGCACTATGTAAATTCTGTGTTGTGGGTCCGTCACCTCCACGTATTCATGGAAACATTAATGTTTTGCTTGGAATGTTTCACTGTATGACATTAAACTGGTATATATTTAATTTCATTTTTTTTCATAGCCAAAAATATATTTAAAAGTATGCATTCTTACTGTCATTTCTACACAGTTCTGCCTGGTAACTTGGCTTGGTGGCTGTCACATGCTCATCTCCAAGGTAATAGATAAATTTAATGCTCTACTGTAGAGAACAGTAATAAGAAGTAGTAGTAATAACAAAGCAATAACATTTTCATGAAGGCAAGCAGGTGGGTGATCACACAAAAGAAAAGTTAAGATAGTGCAACAGAGTTACTTTCTCCCATTTTAATGTTACAAAATGTTCCGCTTCAATCTTGTAAAAGAATCTTGACTCATTTATTTCAAAGGAAAAAAATGACTTTTTAATAAGAATATTCCCCATATGTGTGATGGAGACGGCAATTATTAATGTATAAGTCTGCTTAAACCTTTGAGTTATCTTTTAGTTTGCCTCTGAGGGACTCTTTTAACTCTAGCCCACCATAAAGGTCAGTGCTTCGACATCTGCTGCTCCCTCTGAACCCGTCTTTTCGTAAAGGCGACTCGGGGAAGAGGAGAGGACCCTAGGGAGGACATGCATGCACGCGCACACTTATCCACCTTCCACTCACCATTCACCTCTGTATCAGTGGCGGCTCAAACCACGCGTGCACTCCCCTCAAAGGATACAACATGCATTTGTGGCACAGAGAAAGGCTCGGCGGTATCATTACACCAGAGTGGAGATGCCCGGGTTTTGGCTCAAAGACAACATTGAGGTGGGGGGAGACCACGGTTCGTGGTGGTGGTAGGATGACCAGGCCAGAGCTAAATGGAATCCCGCCCCCAGAGGGAACACTGAAGGCAGAGAGTGGTGTTGAAATAAGTGATTCATGCTTTTATCATCCCAGGTGAACAGAGGTGCTCTTTCAGCTATTACACTACAGGTTTCTGGCAGCGGCAGGTATGAAAGCAACACTGTCTTCTCCCCAACCATTTTGTTTTATTTTGCCTTCAACAACAACACAGTAAAAGAGGCCCTGAAATTAAAATGTAGCATGGGGAAGGCTGAGATTTGTGGGATGTCAGCCATGCACACATTGGAATAACCCATGCTTTGATTTCTGAAGTACTCCAAGTACATTATAGGCCATGTATCGCTTACAACAAACAGGCAATGATTGTAAAGAAAACAGCAGATAATACATTCTTTATAAAGTACAGGAACATTGTGAAAACACAGGTAATTTACCAGAACTCCATAAAACTGTAATAAAATAATTACCTTATTGAATATTGCATCAAAAAACAAGTGTTTAAGGCGGCACTGAAAGTACAGATAAGATACTTAAGTGTCCAAATTATGAATTAGGGCAAAACCTGTCAGAGTAAACAAAAACTGGAATTTGGAATTGGTCTGGTAATAAGATTATACAGATTATATCAAAAACAGACCATCACTGTAGCTTTCTTTAGTATGATGCAATAGCAACAAAATATATTTGGGTATGTTATTTAATCAAACAACAAGACCTAAAAATATGACCAAAACAGTTAACAAATATTTTGTTCCAAGCTAAAGCTAACTTTGATTCCTGCACAAAGTGATCTAATCAAAGGCACTTTGTATGACCATTTATCCAATCATAATCCCATTAGCAGTAATGTTTGCAGCCCCTCCCTATGCAAAGCCAAAAGCATTCAAAGCAGTGGTCAGCTTGCGATGCCTTTGGCCGTTACAGTGAATGACCTACCCTCGGCTAATAAAGACCTCCTTATGGCACATAATTTTCTGTTAAACCTCAAGAGCCCAAGCCAACACACAAGCACCAAACTCACTCACACAAACAGCCAAACACACATGAATCTGCAGATATCATCTGGACAGGTGGCCAGCCACCCAGACCTGACCCGGCTGCCCTCTGCCTCCCCCTCAACTGAAATCAGTTCAGGTCTGCTGGAAAGCCCCAAATGAACATGCAAACATCCCCTCCCCAAACAACGCACAAACCTCCTGCAAACGTCTGTTACGCACAGAGCTGTCTGCTAGGATTGTAGCATAGTGAAACTCTGTCCAACCTATAGCCTATGCCTAGAATATCAAGTGAGGACTAATATTCAGGAGAAATGTGATAAATCAAAATAAGAATCAAAACAAACGTAATAACGTAGTAAATCCATCTCCTATCATAGAAGGTGCAGCTTAAACGAATGAATGAACAACAGATAGCCCCAGAACAGACATTTCAAGGGAGCAGACTCGAGGCTTTATTTTTTTAGAACAAATAAAGTCCGACAGTTCATCACTGGGTCAGGATGACTGGAAGGTTTTGATATATTTGCATAGCTGATACAGCAGCGTCGCAAAGCATTTATCACTATTCTGTCCTTAGATGCACTCAACATCTTCTTAAGGATTTCTACTGCTTTTGAGCGGTATTTAACAGTGCCAATCAGTCACACAGTCCGACGATACAGGCACTTAGGAAGGACTTGATAATACACTAATACAGTGCTCCAATTCAACACTCCAAGAATCTCGGCGAGCACGTTGTGCGCATAGGGAAGTGCTTCGTGGTGTCAATATTTCATTAACAGTGGTAAAAGAACGCCGTGCCCATAAAGCTACGGCGTGTTTCTATCCCATCTCGCTAGCTGGGCTCCATTATCGGACAGCTAGCGGTGTTTAGTCACAGTAGTAAACGTGCAGGCTATGCGCAGAGCACGTTTCGAAAACAAATGCAGGACTCCGTACAAAAGGGGCGCTGCTTGTGCTAGAGCAGAGGAAAATGTACAGACTGAGAAACCCGCTCTGGGAACATGCTTCAAGTGTTGGAGTGTGTAGCACGCTGATCACGCTGCTAGCTACAGCTCGCTGTTGTCTCGGAAAAGACCACCGAGGGTGAAGTATCGCTTAGCTGGGCTAGCTCACAAAACACTGCAGCAAGTCAGCTCGGGCAAGAAACTGGGCAAAGGAAAACACTCACACGCGATCACACTGGAACAAAGAAACCACTTATAGCTGCTCAAGTGAGGAGTGCACGTGAAAAACATACCCAGGTACAACTTAGTCAATAAAACAACGACATTTTTATAACAACAAGTTCTAATTATTTAAACTCCGATCCCCAGCTCCAACCCCGAATCTCAGACTCACCCTGTCACAACAGGCGCCATCTTCCACAAACTCTCACCAAAACTCCAATACTCGCGATATCCTTTCTCTCCCACAGTCCAACAATCCGCCGAGACAACACAAGCAGACTGAGGTGCAGGGACGAGGAGACGGAGAGAAAGGGGTGGGTGAGGAAGATGAGAAAAGGGGAGGCGGCGGGCGGCAGTAGCGACACGGAGAGAGAGTGAGCGAAAAGGGCAGACGCCACAACAACAGGCGTGGGAAACTTCCGAGATCACGCGAGACCTGGAAAACTCTCATAATAGGCAAGCACTGGGGGGAGCATCCCGTATCGCGAGAGTATGTTATAGTGGAGTAGTTGTTTATCTTGTGGGGCTGAAATACTATTCCCACGTGTTTACCGGGTAATAAATTAGTCCACCAATTCGTTTAAAAATAAGCACACACGGGTTTCGTTTTCCCAGGCTTATAGTAGGCTATATGTCTGGTAGGTCTTAGGTCTATGTAATTGTGGAGGTCAGAGTATGGATAACAACGTAATCCCAGCTACTTTGTCAAAATATTTTATTTTCCACACTCCTGGCAAATATGTAAACAACAATCAGATGAGCTTCAAGGTCAAACTGCATTAATGCTAGAATGAGTGGAGGATTTCTGTAGCTTATGTACAACAAATTAACATTTCCCATGGGTAACATTGGAGTTCCTGTTTAGAAAGTGGAAACAATGGTGTGAACACATGTGAATGGGCCATACAGGGCAGATTAGTGCATTGCCATCACAGTGAGGAGTCCCATGACTTACCCAAACTTTAGCCCAATCACAAGGAAAGCTATTAACCTTTAGGCTTTATCTTTAGTTTGAGCGTATTTCCTAAAGTTTATCTGTTACATTCCCACAGTCAACTTGCAGGGTGAGTTTTGTTAATTGGGTGGGGCGGGAAAGCCATAGCCTAAACATTTATGGCAGTTCTTCTGACTTGTTTACCTTAATATGTTCAGGTATCTTTCTTCACAACACAACTCATTTTAACTTTAAAGAAAGCTACATTTTCATCCATGTTGCAGAAGACTGGAAGAGCAAGTCAAGCGCTGACTCTAAATCTGTATACATTCAGTCTTAATCATATGGTAGACATATACATATATATAATAAAAAATCAAATGTAAAAAGTGTTTCTAAATGAAAAAAGAACCAAAAAAGTGACTAAAGGATTTGCATGAGAGTTTTTGTAGCCCAAAGTCATATGAAGACATCAAATCTGGGACCTCAGCCTGCCTTCAAACATTTTTCCTTCCTTCTGCTCTTTTATAGTCAACCAGCCACTTCTATTAAACGAAAACATTGTGCTTTTGTCTGACACCAGGGGATCATTATGTCATATTTTGGACATTTTAAATCGCAATATTGATCAAAAACAACATAATGAATCATCAGTGAATCATAAAGAATTAAGTCAGCTGATTTCCGGGTTGGAAAATTGCAATGAGGTATTAGGGGCCAATTCCTTCCAGCCCTTTTACAGTCCGTTGCCGTTGTCATCACAACAGTGCTGCACGCTGATGGCCTCTCCTATGGATAGCTGCAGATCACGGGATCAAGCATCTGGAGAATAAAGTAAATATTAGTGGGCATATACCAGTGGCATAGAAAATGGTTAGACTGGAGCAATGAAATCTTGAATACAGAAGAATAAAAATGACTCAAACATGCACAAATTACTCTAAAACTATGTTGAGTGGTTAATGAGAAGAGAAAACAATTAAAACATGGTTAAAAGCTCTGAAAAGCTGATGTCTCCTTCAACACTCACGACTACACCGGAGATGGATAGAGGTTTCTATAAAAACAAAAACAAAACAAAAAACAAAGCTTTCATTTGTTGAATAAATTAGATGCTCTCATCATTGTCATAATCATCATCATTTTTTTTAAGTTAAACAGCATCATAGAAAAATTTCAGAAGGTAAAATTGATTTCCCAAATATCCCCAAAAATGTCAATACTTTCAAAAAATGTAAGCCTTGCATCCTGCCATACATGTAAATGCCATACAGCCATAACGGATGCATATAGATATACACATACATGTACAAACCCACATTTGCAAATTATAAAGTAAGCCTAACATAAACTCTGACATCCCCTTTAGTTAGTTTAGCTAAAACTTGACCCTTCAGTACTTTTTTGTTCCCCTTCTTTGTTATTAAGCCCAAAGTAGCCCCCTGCCTGTGCTCCCTTAATGCCCGCTGTCTCATTAAGGTCAAAAACCATTTCTTTTATTAGAGACTCAATTAGAGAGTCAATTCAAGTAATCATGACTAAGCCATAAGCCCCAGATTTATAAATCCAATCACTTGACTGCATAAGCTAGCTGCTCACAAAGAAAGCGACAGATTACAAAAAAGAAAGAGTGCAACCAATATACCGCCATTTTGGTTATCTATAGATTTGGCCTACATATGGAAGTGAGCACCAATATTCACTGCACAAAAACAAGATAAAAGTCATTATAAGATAGTAGAAATAACTTTTATCTTTCTACTTGAAAATAAGGACAAAGACAAAAGCCAACCAATTAAAGAAGTGCAGTTTCTTGATTAGCAGTGCTTCGATACAGAAAAAGGGGAGGGGGAGGGGGCTTGGCGGCTTCCTGAAAATGAACAAGAAGTGATAGAGACAGACTGGGTTAAAAGCCAGACAGACACAAGACCTGTCAGACTTCCTGAGATCACTGAAGCCTGATTTACACAAGATTGTTTTACATATAGTGTGTGGATTATAGCAGATGTTTGTAAACTATATAATTAGTTTCACCTCTACGTTTGTATAGAAGCAAACTTATTCTAATGTTGTATTCTCTGTATTTCCACTATATATCAAGTTTCAAGTTTATTAAGATAATTCATAAATGACATTATGTTCAAACAATAACCAAAAGATATAATTTCTTTATATATTTGTACAGTTTCATATTTGGGCAATGGCAACACGCAGTTCCATATTTTGACCCTACAAACTGGAAATACAAAAACATTTCCTGGTTGTACAGACTCTGACCATTTAAAAGCGATGAAGTTCCCTTAAATTACTTTACCGTATTTTTACCTTTCAATAAAAATATGAGAATATATTTTATGGTTTTCAAGAAATGCAGCCTTTACGATTTGCCATTTGTGGCTATTGAAATAGAAATTTCCTTTTGGTTCTATTTGTTATTCATCCCACCCTTGCAATATTACCACCCGCCTCCACTGAATAGAATTGTCTAACATCAGTCAAAGCCGAGGAAAGTGGGCGTCCCGGAGCATCCTGGCCTCATGTCCAGCTGTCCGAGCCGCCAGGGAAATCCCACAGGGCGTTGGAGGTCAGACGCTCTGATGAATGGAGTCTCAAAGTCCACCATCAAAAGAACTCTCCTCCCTCAGCAGCACTTCCCGTTTTTGTATCACAAGATCATCACAGACAGTCAGAGCGACAGGGTGATACGCTTGGAGACTGTCAAGGGAAACCGTTTTGCAAAGCTTTCGAACGAATCAGAAGCATGAGGGACGAGACGCTTCCCCTCTTTCCTGCAGCGGTGCAGTTCACATTGAGTTCAAGCTGCCGAGAGTATGTGTATATGTATGTGTGTGTGTGTGTGTCGAAGAGAGCACAGGCACGCTATCTACCAGCTCTGAGTCAGCCCGCATTTGACATCATAAAATAAGTAACAAGATATGACTGACTTACATTTTACAGAGAGGTGAAGAAATAGCATGTAAAATAATACAGTATTTAGATTGTCTGTAACCTGTTTGACAAGTAACATGCTTCTCGAAAAAGAACATCAGACTTTTTTCCATATAATGAGTTTAACATGGTAAATCAGTTACCCTAATGCAGCATTCAGCCAGTGTCTCTCAGTGTGGAGGAGCAGTGGCTCCATTCCGAGCTGCTCTTTGGTGCACTGACGTCTTAAAACAAAGGGCTTATCTGGGTTGAAGCCAAGGAGCCTATCAGGCTAGGTGAGTGTTTTCTCCTATTCATTCACTATATTTTGATATATTTATAATACATATGTGTAATAATATTACACCATCATTTCAGGATGGCTTTCACTCCACATGCTGCATTTTGTTATCAGTAATGGATTTAGATATAAGCCTTCAACAAAACACAATAAAACCAAATAATATAATACTTATCATATGAAAGAACAGTCTTGGATACACTTGCAAAGGTCAGAAAACAGCAAGTCTCCATCAAGAACGACTCTGCAACCACACACTTCCCAAATGTTTCAGGGGAGAATTGAACGCTGCATCCATTTTTATAAGTGCCAAAGTGTTGAAACTGCTTTGCAACATGTCGGTCCAGGCTGATTTGGCTGTGTTTCCTGTCACCATATTTCAAAATAAACGTTTCCCCGGGATATTGAAGATTGATTAAAAAAGCAGGTCCGATCATGAAGTATGACAGAGCCATTATGCTGTGTAGAGTAAAAATATGAACACAGCTTGATGTCTTTGTTTATGCGAACAAAACACACTGGGAAAAACATGTCACTCTGAGCAAGAGGGAATTTGAGGGAATTGTCGATGAGAGTGAAGTGAAAGTAAACCATAGGCCTATATTATGTTTTTTTGTATACAAACACGCAACATATAAAGTTTTATATATAAAGTTTTACAAGTAGAAAATGATGTCTAAATTGCATGGGAGTCCAGGAGGGACAGAATATAAAGTTCAGTGCCATCTCGTAAACCAGTGCAAGAGATGCTCTGTGACAAAGCAACTATTATGAAGTAAGAACACAGATATAATGCTTTACCTGAGTTTTTGCTTTATGAAACTATACTATAACTATAAATTAGCATTAGCTATGTTTAGATTTTATGAGTTACACCAAAGAATAACATACAACACAATAGCATCCAATATGAGCTAGACATTGTTTTGTGAAGAAGAAATTCCTTGGTGTAGTAACATATTCTGTTGTTTTTAGACAAAATTCCAGTCCTTGCCAATCTTTTGCTGCTTATGACTAACACTTTAAAACATACATTTGCAGACAAACATTATTTTGCTCAAGCTTTGACTTTCCCCAAATGAATCAGTTGCTCAAGAGTCAAATTTTTAAATGCAAGAGCACAAGACACGGCATGCAGTCTGAGTTTTAAGAAATAAAAACAAGCAATTTATAAGCATGCATGGTGTTGGAAAACGAGTTGACTTTTGGAGCTTTTTTGATTCAGAAAATAACAGAGGCTACTTCTCAAAATTGAAAGCTTTTGAGAATAGACTTTTATGTTTTGTTGTCAGGATGTGGTTGAAACTTTTAGCCCTTAAATGGTTTGTTGGGTCTATAAACTTTGCTTTTTTAGAAAAATGATCCATCCGAAAATCTAAAACTTCTTTGGAGACTAATCAGAAAAGTTTAAGAATGTCATAACAGTTGAAGTTTCCAACAAAAGTAAAGTTATCCACTTTGTTAAAAACCCATGGGATATTTACATCCAGCAAAATAACCACGATTTGGGTTGGCCCATTGCCTCTATCAAGGAGCTGATAATGTCACCATAGAGAGAACAGTTATGTCTTTTTACCAACACAGTTTCAACCTTACAACAAAACGATAGGTCTATGAGTTTATAACAAAAAATCTGGCAACAAGTACAACTATGTTTTTTCAGCACTACTTGCACTTGTGACCTTGTAAATCACATGCACAGTTGGGTGTTTGGATCTTCTCCAACCTTGACCTTCTCACACACAAGCATGAACAGGAAACAGGCGTATTTCCAGACAGTTTGCCCAAGTATATTTTTCACACATTTTTACTTAAAAAAGACATTCAAGTCATTCCAATTTTAGGTGTTGTGGTTGAGGGTTGGAAATAGTGTTGGGAAATACATCTATCAAAAATACATAATTCAGAATACAAATTTTGAGTAACTGTACCAGAATAAATAAAAAGGTAACAACTTTTTTATTTATTGCCATTAAATAGAGTTACTTTCCCAAAATAAAAAAATAAAAAATGCATTGTGGTATTTGACCATGCTATTGAGGTTTCAACCTGCACGGTATTAGTGAGAACAAAAACACGGCTTTTGTGGTGAGTGCATGTGTGATTTTTCCTTCTCTAATCAGAGGTAAATAAATACATAACAGGCTGTGAAGCACTCATAAAGCAGTTTTAATCCTTTGTTGTGTTTCTTACACTGTAATAAAATTCTACTCAATGTGAAAATATTCATAGCACAATACTCTGCCAGGACCATGTAACAGAATAAGTTAAAAAAACTTTATTGCAGGTATACACTCCTGTAACTACATACATTTAAAAACTTTTCTTCCCAGTGCTAAGACTGGATAATTGCACAAGGATAAGTAACTGTTTTTACTGAAGGACACGGGTTCAATCAGCTAAAATGTCAAATAACATAAGAGAACAAAACATTTATGAAGTTATCTAGCTTAAACTCAAAGTCCGCAACAGCCTGTCTTATTAGCTGATCATTTTGCAGTTTTCTGGTCAAAAGGTACAGATAAAAGTGATTTGGAGTGGACTGTAGCCAGAGACTGCAGTGGTGAGGCCATGACCCCCCTTCTCTCAGTCTGGGGTCCTTCAGAGAGGAAGAGGAGGTGGGGAAAGGAAACTCTCCCGTGATAAGACCTGGAGAAGTGACCTGGTACTGGCAGGCACAGCAACTATTCAATCAGCAGACAGCAGAGAGAGGGGGAAGAGGAGGGGTTATGGACAGAAAGTGTTACATAATTATAAGTAGAGTCAAACTTAAAATCATTTTCTTTCACTCACTTGTTTATCTGTGTACGATCTGACTCTATGGAGGAAAGATCCACTAGTGCAAAGGTGACCCTGCTCGCAGTGCAGATTATTGTACAAAATGGATTTCTGTTTAGCCATGTTATAATGTTGCTATGTCATCAAAAATATATCCTGAGTTGTGCGTTGTTTCATTCACACGTTTGAGTAAGCCTGGTTTATTAGGATGTCTACATCTCTAAAGCTCAAAATGCTAGGTTACGTCTTGTGATGTCATGTAGCGGTAGTTTTCAAGTTAACAGCTACCTTTTAGATTCAGTTCAGTAGAGATTGGCAATTTTAGTGCTTAAATCAACGAAATTATTCTAGGTGTACAGAGTTTAAAAACACAGTAGAACACTTCCTGCATTACCATATGACATCACAAGGTGGAACAAAGAGTTTTCCTTTTGAAGAACTCAGCCTAAATATGCAGGATTTGTGTGCAAACAAAACAAAACAAAACTCCAGGTATGTTTTAATGGGGAAACATGTTGAGAAAATAACATAGTACATGTCCTTTATGATAAGTTTAGATAAGTTTAATACCTTCCAGCAAAACAGTAACATAAACAGGAACTCCCATGCTATAGGCTATATGGGGGTTAACAACGTAGTGGACTGGAGGAAGCGGGGGCAGCCCATGCAGCGGGGGGCATTAGAGGCGCAGGTGCCTTAATTGTCCCTGTATAAAGCCCCTGCGAGTGGGCTAACCTGTGAATGAGTGTGCTTCTAAAGAGAGGGCTGAATAAATGAAGGGGTGAAGTGAGTGTGTGAGGAGAGAGCCAATGGGGAGGCTGGAGGAGCTGGAGGGGGTTGAAGACATAAATGACATGATGAAGACCAGTTAAAACTCCAAAAAATGAGTGTTAAGAGCTAATATATTTTGATTGTGGTCTTTACATGTGGATTTATTTATTTTATTTATTTAAAGGTGCACTATGTCACTTTTCTAGAGGAGGATAAACCACTTCTCTATGGGTACTGAGTGGCTGTAGTGTTCACAGTACAGAATTAACCGTATTTTCCACAGTATTAGTCGCACCAGCCAAAAAAAAAAAAAAAAAAAAAAAGCATGATAATGAAGAAAAAACATACATTTCAGATATAAATCACATCTGAGTATAAGTCTCACCCCCGACCAAACTATGAAAAATACTGTGACTTATAGTCCGGAAAATACGGCATATATCTTGCATTTATTCAAAAGCAGACATTTTCTATTGCTAAAAATACTTCTTGTAATGTAATGCAAGTGGTGGTCCCTCCATCAGAAAAGTTACATGTGTACCTTTAAAGGGTTAGGACAGGGACTAACTAGGGACTAATTGTCCCTTTAAAGATGTCCTATGGAACTTAAAGGATTAACCTTAAGGCTACTTTTCATCTGTACTCTCAGACAGACTAGAAAAACAGACATGGAGCAAATAAGCACCTGTGTCGTAATGTTTCTTCAGAGTATGGTAGTCTATCAGTGCTGAACAAACTAGCCAAAGGGCCCTAACTGTGCAAGCATCTGATTGGTTAAAGCTCCTGTATAGTTTCTGGAGAGTACACAAAATAATGATGAACATTACTGAAACAGTCTATGATTCAACAACTTCTATATATCTGCAAAAAGGAAACAGGTTATAGAAACAACTACATAAAATAATGTAGAATGTACATTATGTTGAAAAGAAAGCAATGTCATAGTTCAGATGCAAATATGTAGCAGAGAGATGGCAGTAGACAGTTGGAATAAAGAGATGGTACAGGGAAACAGAAGGTCTAAGCACAGTTTGTTCATCTATTGAGCACAATGAAACAAACCCTTGCATACACTCTTTTGCCCGATCACAGGCGGCTTCTGTTTTGCATGTAAAGGTAAGAACGAGGGTCAGGCCAAGTGTGTGGGCCGATGTAAGACAGATTCAAATGCACTGTCTGAAGTGTATGAGATGCAAAGATGAAGAGGAAAAGAAAGAAAGGTGCTTAGAAGCGAGAGAAGGACTGGGGGGGGGGGCACTTTTCGGCAGGACCCGCCTCACTCAGACAATGTGACACGGCACACGCTATTAATTCTGGCTCAGAGGAGAGAGGCTTGCCCGGCCATCTGCTCGAGGTCAGGGGCGTCCACTGGGGTCGGCGTCACATCTACCCCCCTCAAGATCCCCCAATGCCCCCACCTCCCTCCGACCCAACCCCACTACTGCTATCCACCCCACCCACCCTGGCTGTCCTCCGCCTGGCAGACACCCGGCCAGCCCTGTGCAGATTTCCATAAAACAATTGGTGTCCGACTTGATGCCGTGTCTCGTGGGCGGGGCTTAACAATAGCCTGTCACATGAAAAGGGTCCCGTGGTGAACTGCGCATATACATTACAAAAGGGGCCACACCGCACTATGGCCCCCGGTGCATGGACCTCAGCGACCCATGGTTAGATTTGAGCTTGCCGTTGATTCGTTTTGTTTGCACCAGCGGCCACCCGACAAGCCCCACCCCCTCCTTCCTCTTCTTAACCCCTCTCCAAAATGACACACGCGCTCGTGCACGTGGCGGGATGGGGTTATGGAGGGCGCTGTGGGTTAGGATTTGAGGCTTAGAGGCAATACAATGAAGTTGACAGCGTATAATTTACAATGTTGCAAGTGATCAGACATTTTAGAATATATATGCTATATATATATTTTTTTTTCTAACGTAGGAAATGTTTTTTGTCAGTACAGGACCAAGCACCTGGAAATGTGAACCCTTAAGACATTATGATATTGTAGTCCATTCCAGTCTAGTGCAGTCCATTCTGGCTATGCTTGTGTTGTAGGGAGTATTATACCTCTGATGAGACTGGCTAAGATAACAGGGACTGAGCTGGGAGAGAGAGTCCTCAGTATACCACAGAAATGGAATTTGTCTAACAATTGTAAAAAGTGTATTTTATTTAGAAATAAGAAGTCCCTTTCATTCGTGCTATTTTGTGAGGAAGTTGAAATTATATATATATAAGGATACGTGACACATTATCTAAAAACGTGTGAGCAGCTGAAACCCTGTTCCTGAAGAAATATTGAGTAACTATAGTGAATGGATTGTCAGCAATACAGAGACTGAATTGCATGACTGTGTTACAATGAAGAAAGTCGCTTTTAGGCCAAAGATGCTATTTGTAAATGCAATTTCCTGCTTAAAGCATGCAAAGTGACAGACATATACTTCCTCTTATCATCACTTCTCATCTATGTGAAAACTATAACGGCAGCTGACTAGGCTACAAGGTTTTGGGCTCACTAAGAAGTTCTTAAAGAAGATAGAGATTAGGACCACTGTGTCAGAACATGACTAATTATCGTCTTTAGAGCCAAGTTGTGTCATTTTTAAGTCAGTTTGTCTAACCGTGCTATCTCTTCATCTCCAACACTCATTTCTTTTAACCCGCACAAAAGCAGACATAAAAGAGTCCAGCTTCCTTTGACCTCCTTGGTACTTATGTGCGTTGATAGACCATGCATGTAGATGTGATGAGGATTTCTGGTCCCTCCTGTGCCACCCCCTAGAGCTAAATCCCTTAATCTGCCCTGGGACACGTCTGGAGGGCAAAACAAACAAATAGGACCCCCGCCCCACTCAAAGTCCCCCTTGTGCGTTGGTCAAATCCACATACACACTTGCACACCTCCCTATAAGGCCCCCCATCTGTGAACATGACATCATTGGGAGGATAGGCGGACGTGAACCCTCTCAAGGTTAATGAAGTGGGCCTGTGACCGCCGGGGCTGGAGATTCAAATGATGACAGCGGCCATGTTGGGAAGGGGTGGGGGGTAAGGTGTGGAGGTAAGGTGTATCCAGCTCCTTATTTTAAACATTATAAATAAACTGCGGTTTGTGTATGTATAATTTAATATGATTTACATTAAGATTTTTTTTTTTTTTTTTTTTTTTGCATATCGCATACTGTTTTCAGTGACTTCACTGTTCAATTGCAACATTTTCAATAGACCTTCAGACTACAAACCAAATACTATAATTATATATTTTTTAATCACCTTGAGGAAAAAATCATCATCAGATTTCATTGAAAGAAGAACAGTAAAGATCCAAAATATTTCCAATCAACTGTTAATAACCGGAATTTAGAACATTTTTGGAAATCAGTAACATAGAAGACAAATGGAATTGTAGGGTTCGGAACATCTTTGTAAATGTGTGTCAGGTGGTCCAAAAAGGTTATAAAACTGGAAGTCTGTGTTTATGGGTGGAGAGGTCAGAGGTCAATGGCACTGTGTCAAAGGTCAAAAGGTCAATGTGAAGTGCCACATTTGGCTCCAGGTGCTATAACAGTTTATGGAGATGAGAGAGGGAGCTGTGTTTTAATAAGGACAATGTTACAAGTCAAACAAATGGAAATGAAATAAAATGTTAATCGTTAGCCCTGTGTCATGAAAGCTATGGCTAGTAGCCTTGGATGCATCTTTTTCCACAATCTTTAACTGTAACCTTAATCTCAACCTGATTGTGAAATAATATACCATCAAAAATGTGCTGGCACAGATACTAATGCAACATAATAATATGACGTAAACGCATTGGAAAAAAAATGACCTGAATGCTTGATGCTAAAATTGAGCTAACTCTGAAATGAACTATTGGCTGTTAAATGATCTTATATGTTTAGTGTTCTAATGAACTTAAATGCCTTCCACACTACTAGATTTGTTTTTTCTCTGAGCTAATAAACTACAACCATGTATTCTTTGTTTTGGTTTTGCATGTCTATTAAAAGACTACAAATAACAAGCTAGCTATTTATATGAAACCACAGATTCGTAAGCGACCTCAAGACTTCTTTCTGTAATTACCACAAAAACGTTTTTCGGATAAGCTGCAAATTAGCATATGGCTCAGCCAAATATTGTTTTGGTATTCTTCCTCCATTTACTTTTATGAATACACTTGTGTTTATAACCATCCGGCGTCTCTGGCCATTTCCTCCTATAAAACCCTTCTTACTACCTTCATATAAACGCCATCTTTTCCTGTCTTCATCGTGGTTTACCTCTGTCTCATCCTGACTCACCAACACCAGCGATGAGCCAGACCCTGATGTCATCGCTCTTTATTCCAACGCAGGGTGATCTCATCATGTACCGTAACCACAGAGGAGCTGCCGTCCAAGTGTCAGGAGCAAAATGGTCAAACCTATAAGGGCCACATCTGCAGAAAAGTTCATACGGGAGTCGTGCTAGCTCCTAATCCATCCTCACTTCACTTTCAAATACAAGGAAGTTATTAAGGGGACATAAAAGTGGGCTCAGAGAGTAGAACCGCTACGTAAACAAGCGCACTTTTCTCATTTGGAAGCGTGGCCCGGAGGTTCAGACCAGCACGTTTGATAGAGTGGAGGCTAGTTGACCGTAACGTGGAAAGTGTGACACGATTGTGCAAGATGTGCCAGAAGACTGATAAAAAACATGCCGTTCCTGTTGTTAGCCTTCCAGTCTATAAAAGTCTTATGCTAGAATGCTAAAGGGTAGGCTAAATATAATGCAGTCTTGTAAGTTGTTGCTTTTATTATGATGGAACAGAAATGTATACATTGTTATTTGGATAGAGGAGCATTTATCTGTACAATCGGACTCAGAGGAATGGGGGCTCAAAGTAAACGGGCAGACCAGGGTGGGCAAATGGCAAGTGATGGTTTTGTCTCGTTATTCCATATCATAACTATTTATTATGAGTTTCTTCATCCATTAAAACAAATGCATTTATTCTCAAAATTGTAGAAACCTAAGCTTAACCTAACCTTTTTTTGTGGGCAATGTGTTTTTTTTAATCATATAATATTCAAATCCGACATCAGAAGTAATAATTTCTCATGACATGATTGCTGAAGCAGGCGCAAAACTTCATCATAAGTCTCGGGAGTTTCATTTGTGTAATATACAAAATTAAATACTGAACACATCTGACTATAAGCACAACACTCATGACAGCCCATAGAGTAGTCTATACAACTAGAGAGAGCGATTCTGTGGTCTGCTTTGTGTTTCCTCAAGTCTTATCGGTTTGTTAGTGCAGTATTAGCCCACATCTGTGCTTGTGTGCATATATATATGTGTGTGTGAAAGAGAGTGAGAGAAGGTCAGACTGGGCAGTGATCCAACCTCTTCAGAGCTGGAGTTTCACCACAGGAGGCTGCAGTGGGCACTCTGCCAATCACGCACACGCACACACACACGCATACACACATAAATGGGGATTCTCAGTGCCTGAGGCTAAGGACCAATGCAGTGGATGCCTAGAGGCGGATCTGACCACTCACTAACCCCCACCAACGCAGCACGAACGGGGCAAGAGCGGGACTGAGGAAGGAAACTGCGGGGGACCTGGATGATAAGGCGGGATGGGAGAAAAACACTGATAGTATAAGAGCTGCCATGGAGAGTGAAAAATAGTGGAAAACAAATGGGCACTAGCAAGAGACACTGTGGTTTCAAATATTTGTATCAGTCTGATGTGAAAGTCCTTGATTTTTAAAAAAAAAACATTTTTGTCTTAAAAAACTGGAAAAACTAAACTATTTGATTTCAGACTGTTTTATTATTTCATGAGATTTCATGAGTTTAAGCTTTTCACAACTTTCAGAGGCCACACCACTGCCGTCCTACTACTAGCAACAGTTATTTCCTGTTTTGTGGACAATAAAAACACTTTATAATGCTTGCCCCTCAAGAATAAATAAAGTTAGCCTATACTGATTGGTTGAATGATTGATTACATGCAGACAGCACACTTCGGTCATATTTTGACCCTAAGAGTTGCTTTTACAATCTATCTGTTCTTATGCAAGACAAATATTTCTTGAATGCATTAATTATAGCCATTTATAGCTTCCCTTAACGTAAAGTAGTGTAGCATGGAAGTATGGCCCATGGTAATAGGGCAAATTAATGTAACTGGGGTATTTGAACAGTAAAAATGAAAATAAAAGCAAGTGTAATTTAAATGCTACTTCCAGGAAAATGAATTGCCTCAGGAGTTATTTTACTAAAGATAAAACTAAAAGCAAAACTGATACTTGAAATGTGCTGTTGTTGAAGATGTCCAGAACCAAAGCAAAATTGCAATATTTGGATGCATGAGAAGCTGCATATGAACTATTATTCTTGTTTTGTTCATAATTATAATCTACAGTATCTAAAGAAAGCGCCTGTTGTATTGAAATACAGTAATCCCATTCATTTCAGCAAGTGTTTTCTGAGCAAGGACATGGAGCCAATTAACAGCCTGTATCTGCACTGGCCTGAATCAGCAGTGTCTGTAGCAGGTGGGAGAGGTCCAGCAGATGCACAGGGAGGAAAATGTGTTGGAAAAAGAGGCGCAAAGAGAGGAGCCGCGTGTTTTTCATAAAGGAAAGAGCCTGACAGACAGAGACAAGAGGCTGTGTGGAAAATGGATAAGAGGTGTTACAAAAGACATGGACGCTGGGTACATTTGGACCCATTCAAAACAAGTGAGCGTTCAAGTCAAACGCAGGAAGATGTGATTTCCAGGTGCTAATGGTGCAAGCTTTTCTCTTCACAACTCATTATCACCTACAAATTGCAGATGAATTTTAATTTCCTAGGTTCTTCAAATCCTCAGCGTGGCACATTAAATGAATCACTAAAGATTCATTTGCACGTCCAACTGCTGAAAAAATGTTGCTATTTCAAATTTATGCGGCACTTCTTTTTGGGAGTGATTGGAATATTTTAATTCATTTTATTCGCTGTGTTTAATAATTTGTTAACCCTAACCTATTATGAAAATGTTCAACTTAAATTGAGATAATATGGTAATGTTGCCAGATCTCCATCTATAATAGAATTGGTGCACAGTTATAATTGAGTTCATGTTTGCCATGTAACTGCAGACATTTTTAGTATGCACTTACCACTGTTGCTAACATGAGGACTACCACATTGTTCAAGTGCTACGATGGTATTGGAATAGTATTGAGTAGCAAATTTATTCTTTAGCATCAAAATCGAGTTTGAAATTTTAGTATCGTGGCAACACTACCCTATACGGAGCCTGGTTTTCTCAGAGGTGAGGAAAATAGTTCAATAAAATAATGCAACTTGTAATAAATAATAAAAAGAATCATACCGGCCAGGCTTTGAATTCATTTTCACAGGCTGTCAAAAGGCTCAAATAAACAGTCAATGCAACATCTGGAAATCCATCTTTATGCGATACACAAGCGGTGAACTCGACAATATAAGTATAATTTATAAAGAGGAAAACAGCAGTGCAATATAATAACTTAACGTGGCCAAACCCTCCAACAAGGTCACTCCAGTCTCCCTTAAGACCTCCTTGTGTCAAACCTCTCTTTTGTTGGCCCGTTGTCTTGATTCCAGTGCAGAGGGGAGGACAGGCGTGCTCCGAGAAAGAGAGGGAGAAAGAGGGAGAGAGAATGAGCAAGTGGGCACAGAAAGAAAGGCCTTGTGTGTGTTTGCCAGAGTGGTGTACAGTTTCCAGCAGCCTTGTTTTCCTGACTTAGCCATTCTGTAAGCCTTCTATCCACTTCCCCTGTTGCACACATACACACAACAGCACTCGCATCTCAAATCTCACTACATATCACAGAAGATAGGAGCTCTTGGAAAAACTAGCTCGGGTCGTCTCTTCTGGCTATTCCCAAAGAACTTCTCCGGTTGCACCACCACGTTCCTCAACATTGGGCCATTGGTTTACTTAGGCAGACGCTCATCCAGCTACTTAATCTGTGTTATTGGAACTCTGCTCATATCAGTCCCCTTCCATCTAAATATTATTGGAGGCAGAGATAATAAAGGGTGAAGTAAATATGGGGGATGACGGAGGAGGAGGCACAGCAAGACCACTTCCTAGATGGGGTTTTGGGGAAGATGTTGAAAACTGAAATAACAGGGACCAAGGCGTGACACAAGAGATACGTAAGCAAAGATACAAATACTGCTGCCATGTGGCTCAATGGCAGAGGCGACAGCACATATGCAGGGGAACTCACCTCTCAGTACAGCTGTCTGAATAACTTTACAAATTCAAACCATAAGTCCTGTTATGCAAAAATATAAGAAGTACGAAGCATTGCAATTAGTTCTATGCTCCACTGCTTATTTTACACAATGTACCTTTTCAAATCAGTAATGGCAGCTGATAACATGCCTATCTGTTCTCAGTGGAAAAGGGGATGGGGTTACTCTGTTTTGGTATATTGGGTTATACGTACAATTATGAATCCACATTACTATGATTATGGCCTTGACAGCCATAATGAAGGCATTATTCTCAACACAATAAGACTAATTTTACTGTAATCTGAAACGTCTGTGCATTTAGAGCTGGCAGTGAAATGCTTATGTAAAAGTCATAAACTGACCTCAATAAAGACTGATGTCATCACCTTTATACTCTCTCATACAACTGGTTTTGCAGCTTTCTAGGTAATCATGTTATTTTCCTAAGGAGAAGGAGTACTCAGGTCCCAAGTCACAAAGTCTCACAAAACCTGACCTTCGACATTTTACAGTTTTACACACACAGCACTGTAGGCCTATAGGCTATATACCACTATGCTCCAATAATGTACATTATAAACAACAAGTAGTAAGCCAATTTGTACATGGAAATGCATTTAGTTAAAGGAGATATATTACTCATTAACCCATCCAAAGCTGTATTTGAGAGTGATTCATGCACATTATCCTCCAGCAAAGCATATCCATTTTTGCTTGAATTAAAAAAAAAAGTGAACTGTTAGCCACCCATGGGCAAGATTGTCAGCAAGGGGCAGAAATACTTCTGTTTTCAATCAATATTGCAATTTATACTTTCCAGAAAACAAAATAATCATGATCTATGGGTGTCATAGATAATACACTAACAATAGAGCAGACAAAAGCAAGTCTTCTTTAAGTCTGTCCTCAACTGAAGATACATAAAGCTTATTGTCCATTTGCCTAAGATTACTTTAGCCTTGCTAAAAATAATCCCAATAGATATTTTGAATCTGCTCGGGGAACAGGTCTGACTTACTGCCAGTAAAGCAAACACAGCTCTTGCTCCGGTCATACAGGGACCGGACAGCCCCAAAGGGACACAAGGACACAATTCCATATCAGTTTCCATGTCTGGAGATCCGGACGTTGAGGCCCCCTTTTTCAACTGCTACCTAGCTCTCTCTGCACCAGCTCATTATGGATCCTCCTGCAGGTGGTGGCTCCTTGAGAGGATAGCCCAAGGTCACTCCTTCAGGCGGACCCTCTCGGGGAAGGCCCAGCCACCAGATGCTCACTGTCAAGCACCCACCCCAGGCCTGGCAACAGTCTAAGGCCTCGGTGATGCCAATCCAGGAGGCTGGGAAGCTGGTCGCTCCCTTGGAGATAGGGTGAGGATCTCAGTCACACGGGAGCTGCTACTCCTCCATGTCGAGAGTAGCTGAGGTGGCTCGGACATCTGTTCCGGATGCCTTCTGGACACTTCCAGAGGTGTTCTGGGCATGTCCTACCAGAAGGAGGCCCCGGGGAAGACCCAGGACATGCTGGAGAGATTATGTCTCTTGACTGGCCTAGGAACGCCTTGGGGTTCCACCAGAGGAGCAGGAGGAAGTGTCTGGGGTGAAGGAAGTCTGGCAGTCCCTGCTTAGACTGCTGCACCGCGACCCAGCCCCAGATAAGTGAAGAGGATGGATGGGTGTATAAATGATTTTTTAAAATAAACCTCACCCAACCAATTACACATGAGATTGGGTCTAATGCATTTCCCACATCTGTTAAATTTGTTAGTGACTAAACAAAATAATAAATGTAGTCTACCTTAACACATAAAACTGCCCAAGAGAACTTAATGAAAATAAAAGGTTAGCTATAGCATGTTAGCGGTTTACCAGCAGCTTTAAATAGTTGGACTAGTCAGTGATTTGTATAATTACTTACAGTGCTAGCCTTAGGCTGTGGTGCATTTTATATGTTAGCAGAGGTAGCATGACCCAGGCTGGCTTCTCTGAGCACTGAAGCACATTAGAACTCCAGAAGCCACAAGTACAAGTTGGTTTTCCGTCGCTCTTGTCTTGGCCCCGCTGACCGAGCCAAACCACGCTCTCTGATACCTCAGTCTCTGTCCAAACGATTCATTCAGCCATCCTGCCACTAAAGAAACACGGCAACACAGAGCCAATGCTACATTAAACTGCCTATACTTTTCCGACCACATGCTTTAGCGGACAGACAAGCTAACCACGTGCACAGAGAGTTTTATGTATAGTTTACATAAGATACCAGACGTTAGCATGTTTTGACCAGGTGCAGAGAATAGTATCCAAAACAAAGTTAAGTGACATTTCAGAAGACAATTTTGGTAGCTTAAAAACTCCATATGGCAAAATGCAGCCTAGTGAATTCTGGAAAGGTTCTTCGCCAGTGCGGTGGCTTATAGGTAAAGTGCTTTATTTGTCATTTTAAACACAAATTGGACTATATAATAATATATTTGATTTTCATAAAACCGTTAACTTAAATGTAAATCCTTCTATGAATAAAATATAGACTACTACCTATCATTTTTATTGACATGATGTCCCTTTGTAAGTACATTTAAACTATTTCACCACTCCACAGATCTGATGTTGAGGAGACTGATGATTTCTTCCATAGTTTGGCAGTAAACTTTAGTCTAGACAAAGCAAAAACATTCCCCAGGGAGACAACCAGGTGGCATACTTTTCACCAGGAAAGTTACGCAATGCAACCTTAGATTCCAGTAACTAGAGTATCCAACTTGATCATGTTTTAGTTCTTTCACTCAACTCTGCCTTTAGATTTCCACACCTAAGCCTAAATCCACAAGGACTCCTCAGCACGACACAGGTCCTGGCATTACCTCACCCTAACATCCTCTCGCTCTCTGCTTGCGAAACAAAGGGCAACCGTCCAACACAAACCATCCTGGCCCGTCCTTAATGACAGGGGTGCACTAAGTGATGCCAGGGGCTAGGACTTGAGCTGGAGGTGGCTTTCCGCATTCAGGATTCCACTGCGAAACATGTGGTTTGTCCTCTCTCCCCAAAATGAGAGGATGGATGAGGAAGGCAGGGAACGAGAGACCACAGAATAAGCTACATGCCCGGGGGGAGAGATCTCTGCTAGCTCAGGTGGGATACTATTCCTCTTTTCAAGTCAAGACAGCTTTGGCATTAAATAGCAGTAACATACCCTTTGGACAGAATATGAGGATGAGGTTTGTGCTTGCAATTCAATCGTTTTTGCAAATTTCCTTCTGACATCACCAGTGCATATGGGTGCCATTTAATCCTTGTGGTTTTGGTTTTAGGGCTATATGCGAATGACATGACCAAGGTTTATTTTTGACCCTTCATTGCACGTATCACCGAAGCGGACACATGGACGGAATAATGAAGTTCTGGGGAAGTTGTGGAAAGAAAAATCTGTTTTAGTCTGGGGCCCAAAATGGAGTCAAAGTACATAACTGTGCAAAGTAAAATTTATTACATTGAGTTTTAATAGAGTTATAAATGAAGGACAGTATGAGGGCATTTTAAAGTCAAAAAGCTAACGTGAAATTGACTCTTGTGAGCTTCAAGCTAGAATCAGAAACATACCTGGAGTTGTGTTCTGTTTATTATTAGTCTGTCTACATCTCCAAAGCAAAAAGCTCTTTTCAACCTTGTGATGTTATGAAGCAGTAGTTTTCCAAGTTAACAGTTATCTTTTACCTTTTGTTCAGTAGATTGGCAAATCCAGGCCTGAAATTATCCAAATGATTCCAGTGAAGGTGGAGTTTAAAAACACAGAGCACTATCTGTATCATCACATCACAAGGTGGAACACAGTGTTTTGTTTGAGAGAAGAACACAGCCTAAATAATATGGATTTGTGTGTTTAAAATGTGTAACTCTGGGTATGAGGAACCATCATTACAACAACTTGCATCAGAAAATAGTGCAATATGGGCCCTTATAATAGAGTTATCTTGTGTAACTTTACCAACACATCTGATTCATATCATATGTAAATTGGCCAAAATTGACATTTCCAGCTCTTCCAACTGATTTTGGGTCAACTCAAGTGCAAATGCTGTAAATCTCACAAGCTTTAAAGCACCCACAGTGTCAGCGTGGATACATCCAATTGTAATGCTTTAGGACAAGTCCAAATGAAGTCAAGAATCAAGTCGTGCACTAACAAGTTTAAGATTTACGACTGTCTCAAGTTCTTAGGAAATCGTCCAAGACAAACCACAACTTATTGAAGACAAGTCCAAGTTTGTAAAGCTACGTTTCTTGGCTTCATTATTTTAGTGGATCTTCCTCTTAAAGAAAACCAGCTGCTGCACCAAACAGTGTCCTGACTTGAACATTCTGAATTTCAATTGAACTAGATGGGTTTGTTCTTGGAAGTTACATTTTTAGTCACACATGTTAGATGCATTGAAACTAAAAGACTAGACTTCCTAATTATCCGTCCACTCTGGTGCGTCAAATCTGGTCTTTGGCTCTGGGAGATGGCGAGCTGTAAACCTGTCATTGTTCTGGGTCAGCTCCCCGAGGAAGTCCTTAAGGCCCACCGCACGACGACAGGCACTTTGCATTAGGATCCCTCCCTCCTCCTCCTCCTTCGTCTCTTCTCGGAACGGGCCAAGCGCGGAAAGCCTGTGTTCCGTCAGGCCGTCCAAAATTCCATGACTTTCCCAGAATTCCCGCTGTGAGCCAAGTAATATATTGTATTGTCATCCATCGAGACTCTAATGAAAACCCACGAGGAACACAGGCGAAGATCTGGTCTTTCACCTTAAAATAGGCCAAAATTCTGAAATAGAGGCATAACTCATCACAAAACATTGAATATCCTATAAAGTAAGCATGACTCATGGTACAAAGCCAGAAATTCTTGAAGGAAGTTATGCAAACTATTTTCTAAAAAGTTGACTAAAAAGGTATACATATGAAATAACAGGTTTGTTTAGTTGCTTAGTCTACAAAATATCACATATAAGAGGTAAAAACAACGATCAATATTTGTCAGTGTACACAGAGGTAATAAAAAGAGGAAATATTTGCATGCTTGCTACTACTAGAAATGTCATTTGTGGAAAGATAAACAGCACGAACCTCCAAAGAAGTGTACACATGTCACATTAAATACTTTGAATTGCATTACTGATTATATAAAACGGCATGCAGTTTTGATTTTGAACTTCCCTTTTATCTGGTGTGTTGGGATTTTTTTCTTCCATTAGACTGAAATGCAGTGGAGTACTGTGCCAGGAAATTTGAAAAAAACAAAAACGCAATGGACATGTTTAAAAAGGCTTTGATAGGCTGCAGACTTATATTCACCAGTGGATGTATCACATTTTGAAGTCCACTGTAAATCACTCTTCTTCACTTCCCTCTGTTCACCATTTTAAAACCTTTGGCACATTTTGTCAGTGACACTGCCTAAATCAACAGTGGGCCTGCTGTTTTAGTGCAAATTTAGAAGATTATGCAGCGGCTGTAAAAAGGAAAACTTGCCGCAAAACATGACTGACAGCATTGCCTCGTGCGCACTCCTACCACATTACCTTAATCATGTGTGTTTAGGATAAGTGACAAAAATATTTCAGTCAGTTTATGTATTTGTGCAATGTGTGGTTTTCTACGGCTCTCTTAATCAACCAGCTTAAATGTAATTGTGGCTTTAGTAATGGTTTGGTCGCACAGAAACAGAGGAACAGCGGATAAGGAGGTCTGCTTCTGATCATATAACAAGCATTTTCCAATAGAACACAATGGAGCAAATCTTTCCACCATTGAATTCAAACTAATTAACTTTTCCTATTAAACATTCATGAGTGGATATGGACCAAGTGATTTTTTAAAGAATATGTAGTAATTAACTTTGCAAGGCAAATGTTTTTGTTTATTTCCTTTATTTTGGCATATGTATATTCAATAGCTCTCATTTAACCTTGCATATTACAATAAGAAATCCATTGTAAGAACAATGCACAATAAAATGGTGGTTGTAACAAACCACGACAACTATTTTTGGGTATTTTTTTTTTATCATAGCACAACATATCATAGCAACATACTTTATTGCCTCAATTCAAAATTTGTCAGATGAATTTAGTTTTTCAACAAGACAGTGGAAACATCATTACATCATATGACTCAAACATGTTCAATACTGACGCAAAATCAAGCCAACAACCTATTTGGTTTTCTCTTCTTGTTCTCAAATATGAACATTATAAAAAAATTTAATAAAAGGAACAATACTTGGACTTTAAATTAGCTCTACAACCACCGTAGTCTCAAAGGGCTGTTGTGTTTTTCTATGGTGATCTTAAATGCATAAATTTCGGTTGTGAATGATACACACTTTATGTAACATTAGCTAGACCCAGACCACACTGTCACTGCTGGCTGCGAGAACTGATGGTGCCTTTTTTCCTAGACGTTGCTTAAGACTTGTACTATCTGTTTCCACAGCCGTGAGCCTGCTGACCCAAGAATGTGGCCAGATATCCAGCACATTGTTTAACAAGGCCCAGCGGTGGAGTGGAGAAGTCAAATGTTTGGTTTGCAGGGGGTTAGCTCAGTGTGTTTTGGAATCATTATGTGCTGTTGCATTGTTGCCATTTATTGATTTTCCAGAGAATCTAAAAGCATCCCAAAATATGTTCCCAATAGATCTCAATGGGGAATGTCAAGAGATGTATGATAACAGATCCACAGGAATGGTAACAATGTTTGGTTTACCTTTTACTAAACACAAATTTGAAATCCTATTCGGAAACAGAGCAGAACCAAAACCAACTGTACAGAAACTGTCAAAAGTTACAAAGCAGGAATTCAAAAATGTGTGTGCTCTTGAAACATAGTATGAGAAAATGGTAAGTTATAATACCCAGTTTTAATAGGGAGCTAGAACTGCAAATCATAATAAAACCCCTGAAAAAATAAATATTTTATTGGACTCAAGACTAAACCACTTGCCCCCCCAAAAACATGTTCACTGTGCCCATCCATATGTGCCCTCACTATCACTAAAACATACTATGTGAGTAGAGCCCATTTAGCACATACATATAAACATCACATGCTTTTGTATCAGTCATTCATTCCTTCGGCAGAGTCAGATGTTTGACAAGCCTCTAACAAATGGCCCTTTTTCCCCCTGAAGACCATTGTGTATTCATGGGTAAACATTTAAGAAGCAAAGGACAAGAAATTCTCCCTCACACTCCAAACACAAAGCCACACTGTTCTGTCTTCAATTACAGATTGTCTGCTCAAGTGGCACTCATTCTCTCACTTCTTGTTTTGCCACACGATGTTGTTTCAGTTTATCACATGGTACACGCGAGGTGCCTGCTCCTATTTGATCCAACTTAGCTCCACCCCCTTCCCCGAACACACTCCCTTTGCCCAACCCCTTGTCCTGTCTGTCAACCCTTATCACTATGGCAATTAGAGCGAAACCCAGAGCAATTATGTGCTTCTCTTGAACACACGCCGAACAAACGACTGAGCGACGACACAGCAGCCCTCTCCATTGCAGTCTCAAAAGGCAAGGAAGATTTGTGTGATAGTTTAATGGGAGCGCAATAAAAGTGTGGCATTGCACAGTTCATGTTGTTTATAGTGCACCAAGACCCTATTGAACTTTTTATAGCTGCGGGTGTCTATCTGCATATTCAGCTCAATAAGACCGGGGCCATTCAAAGTGAACTAGGCGTCTCGGGCTGTCAAAGAATGTTACAGACTCAAGCAATATAGAGCAAGGGCTGGTAAATGGACTCTTTGTTAAAATGGTATGAAAAAAAGTGGTATCCTACCTCAACTATGCCCAACCTTTCCTTGCTTTTAGCATTTTGCTCAATTCAATCGAACAACACAGGATACTACCACTGATCACAGATAAACTCAAATCATTGTTAATTACTTCATTGTAATAACTGGGGATTTTTTGGATAAATATTACAATTAGAATTACATAATAAAAAGTCACTAACACTGAGCCCTGGTGGACCCCAAAACCAAGTTGAATATATGGATAGAGCAAGGCTTCTTTGGCTGATCTGAAAATACCCCCCTATTTTCCATCAGATATGGCTTCATAGCAAGGGCTAGAGCAGAGGACCATGCTGCACAACCTGTTACATTCCAGGCAATGCAATAGACTGTCTACAGTCTTTCTACTCTGTGAGTGGGTGACGCGTCCCCTCAAGAATGTGCTTCTCTTCCTCTCTGCATACACTTCAACTTCCTCTCGGGTTGCTTACTTCACTCACGCGGCAGAGGAGCTGTCGCTGGAGGAATCTGGAAAACACCAGCAGGGAATGACAGGAATTTGTGCTTCTTTCCTTAAATCCCCCCCTCAAGACTCACTCTCTTTACTTTGCTTCAGTACAAGACAGGCTTTTGAGTATTCTCTTGTTTCTGTACTCGTCCCAACAATAACAAGCTCTCATAAACAATGGGGATTGTTGATCGGAGGAGTTGAGAGGGAGAGTGGACATCGCCGGCTCGCGTGGAGTCAGGTTTGCTGGCAGGAGGCCTCACAAGTGGTCCTAAAAGTGCAAAAGTACATGCTGCAACGAGGGCTGTGAGAGATTTAAGGGCAACGCTAAAATGGTCCATCTCTGAAGTACCATAAACACATGCTTTAACTCTTTCTTAATCTACTTTTCATTGGACAGGACTTTGATGAAGTGAACTTTAAGAGGGGATGCTGGGGAATGTCAGGAAACCACAAAAATACAGGGAAAAGGGAATAGTCTGCGTTTAGAGTACCCATAGGCTCGTAAAGGGACCCTAGATCACATTGACAGATTCTGAGGACAGTGTGTTCACTATGTGTTCAATAGGTAATCCCAATTCACTCAGTGAAAGTACCTTCAAGTAGTGTTTTCTTTTGTATATTTGTAGATTTTTTATATGAAATACATTAAAATGTATACTTCATTCTGTTATGACATGAAATAAATAATATTTTAGGGTGGCAACGCTTGTAATGAAGAATCACAATGTGCAACTGCTACATGTTCCAATTTAGCACAAAAAAAAAAAAAGTTTAGTAGTATTGTTGTAATAGACTATTATAGACAATAGACATTATCACTGGAAATAAATATCTATCCTATCATGAATTTTTTTTTTTTTTTTTTTTTTTTGGGTGTGTTTCAGAATAAATATTTACAACAGTTACTCAAGCAGTACACAAAACTTCTCATCACCTGTGCTCCTGTCCAAATTACAAAAGGATTTGTATTGACCAAAGTGTTTTGTCCTCACGTAACTCCATCTCTTTACTGTTTCCAATCCTCCTCTTACTGGACATTGTCCCTGTTCTGTTGAAGCCATTTTACGACTCTCATGTCAACAAAATCAAAATAAAACGTCAGAAGTGATTCTTGTCAATGGGATACATAAACATAACAGTGTGTTTTTACATAATTTCCAACAGACTGCATTCCAGGACAGAACCTTTGAAAACGCAAATCCTTTTTTCCAAAATATCCAAGATGCACTGACAAAACAATGAGCGGGTTGAAGGACTCCATCAACAGAAAGACCGTGAGTGCCCTCTTGTGGTGAGAATTGGTAAATGATTATTTATGGAAAAAAAAGGAATGTTCATTATAAAAATCCTTTATTTGTATTTACACACAGCAGTCAAAAACTCTGGCATTAAAACACAAAGCATTTAAATATGATACATTTTTCAACCTAACTCAAGCTTCTGCAATAAGGAGGATTTGGTGAGAGTTCATTTTTCTGCAGGTTTGAATGGGTCAGACCATACCTTCAGCCCTAAAAGGAGATGCAGTGCTTTTAGAAAATGTAGAAATGGCCTACAAAACTTTGTAAAAGAACCAGTGAGGTGTGTAAATACAAACATTAGTCAAATATGCTACAAGATCTTTTGATCATGTTGAATAAACCTCGCTCTTAAAATCGAAGTATCACAATTATCAGTTTGGACTAAAACACTCAGTAACAGAATTAATTTTGTCCAGTAGAGCATTAACCTTTGAAGTAAAGGTATATTTGTCAAGGTTTAGGAGTTTATGATTTGATTCAAATGATTTTCTGTATATTTTTGTATATCAACTTGTTTGAAACCAATGTCTTCTCCTTGTGCATTATACTGTATGCCAAACTAAACTTCTGCAGTGGAACTATAATAAATGACATTCTTACCCACTGGCTGGACATCCGCCTGATTGATTCCCGCTCGATTCACTTTTTGCACTGCCCCTAGAAAAGAAATAACAAAGGCACATAATATTTAGCTGTGGTTCTGGACTCAAAAACCAACTCTATAAACAAGATTTATGACACAAAGGCTTATTCCAAAGCTAAAGTTGTTGCTAACGGAAAAACTTGCCATTAATTGGACACCATACAGCCACACAAGTTTAATTGCATTTTCCTGGCATGAGTTCATCATTGACCAAGTGAGTCAAACTTTCTGTGGCTGGACAGCTGGTTTCATTTTAGCCATATTTGACTACTTTCAATTGTACTTTGGGTTTTAGAATAACTCCCAAGACACTTCAGAACAAACAACAATCAAGACCCTAATGCCTTATTTTGTTCATAATATATTTTCAAGACAAATGCTGCAGTCAGCTCACATAGGACCACTAATTCCAAACAAATATGCAAGTGGTACTTTGGAGTTGTTGCTGAAACAAATAAGCCGCGATCCTGACAATGTTTAGTTTCATAGTTGATAATATTTTGGCTTTTTGTAAAATGATGGTAAGGCTAAATGGTGCACTGTGTGCAACAACTTGCACACACACCATAAGAAGATCCAGATAAAAATTGGTCAAGGACTAAATCCAGGAGTAAACCTGGATTAAACCAGGACAGAACAGGGGCAAACCAAGGATAGGTCCCAATTCTTTTTTCCTCTTTTGGTTAGAGCAGCAACAGAAGAACCTCACCAGAGAATATTCTCCTGCCATGCTTCTTGACTCCTCTCTCAATTCTCTTTCCCGCTGCTCCTTGATTCATCTCCTCTTTCCTCCATTTTTCAGATGTCAATCAAATGCGCCAGATTAAGTGGAGTCCCAAAGCTCAGAGGAGGCAAGGGAAGTTAACCACGGAGGAAACATGAGCAAGGCAGACATCTGCTCCTCTCTCCTCTGCAGGAGGGACACCCAATTTTTGCAGAATCGAGGAGAGGAGGAAGGAAACGAGGAACGAGAAATGAGACAAGACCACTGTGTCTCCTCCATCGTTGGCACTTCCTCACTTATTTTCTGCTGATGTATCAAGGAGGCAAGAAGGCAAGGGAGGGCAATTGATACCCAGCCCCAGTCTAAATGAGGAGAACTACACTGGGTTGCAGTGTAAATGGACCCACAGAGTAGTTAGTAGTGGTATCACGTTGTCTCTGCTTAAAGCTTACAATTTAGATCAGTTTAAATTATACAAAATTTACATTCAGTAAATATGAATTTACAATAGGACTTCCACGTGGCATGGGGTATTTTGAGGCATTATACTAATTCAGGCAAAAGGTTACACAATGACACTTACGTAAATGTATCAAGTTGAGCCAAGCATAGTCAAAATGCGCTTAATGTGAACTTGTTGTTAATAAAATGTATGAGAAACCTATATCCTAGCTTTTTTGTGTAGACCTTCTATTGAAGCAGCTGGTCCATACGCCAGCAGCAACAATTAGCTAAGAAACACAGACTGCAGTTGTATAGACTACTTACTGTACTCATCTTTGTGCGTCAGAGGATGGATAAAAATTGGATAAAACGCAGCCGCCACCGCCGTTACAAAACCTCCAAATATGAGCGCTATTCGTGTATTTTTAGACATTGTAGAGTTCACAAGATGTCAAAACGCTCTGAAATGTGCAGTGTTTATATTATATCCGGTGTAGAGGTCACATGATTTTGGTCAATCAGGGCTTCCATAGCGCTACGTCATAACGTCACATGTCAAAGAACAACAATAATAAGGAAGTGGGTCGTTTGGGGGGAAATAGTAGTCCCAGAAACCACTCTCAGAGAATGGTCAAAATGAAGTTTTTAGGCATTTGTATTTGTTTTGTAAGTTGCTGCTATGTGTACGGAACGACAGCGGAGGAGGATTTGCAAATACAGACGTTTGTTATTCCTCACAGTCACATGGATGTTGGATGGGTTTACACTGTTCAAGTAAGAGTTTATGGACTTTGCTTTTATTACTATCGGAATTCTATTAAAAATGCCGAGTACAACGTAAATATAAATAGTATGACATTGTTGGACGTGTTTTGTTTTATTAGGAGAGTATGCATGCCTATGCTGCCAATGTGTACAACAGTGTGACAGAGGAGCTGTCCAAGACCAAAGATCGCAGGTTTATTGTGGTGGAGCAGGAGTTCTTTCGACTTTGGTGGGACACTGTCTCCACGGACTCACAAAAGAATCAAGTATGGTTTTTTTTATAACTGATTTAATACAAATGTTCAATAATACATTGCATTCTGTTTCTGGACGCCTGTGGATTAATTCACTCAGATATTGGAATTTTCTTTTTATAGATACGACAGCTTGTTAAAGAGGGACAATTAGAGTTTATCATTGGAGGCCAAGTAATGCATGATGAAGCTGTGACTGATTTGAATGACCAGATACTGCAAATGACAGGTAAAAGCTCAGATATGGGAGGAGTTATGTTGCTGCCTGGTTATTCTCTTTATGTTTTATAGAGGGACATGGTTTCCTGTACGAGACATTTGGTGTGCGTCCACAGTTTTCATGGCATGTGGATCCCTTTGGAGCCTCAGCCACCACTCCTGTCCTGTTCGCTTTGACTGGCTTCAACGCTCACCTCATCTCTCGCATTGACTATGATCTCAAAGATGCTATGCAGATGGAGAAAGTAGTTATATAAATGTGGTAAATCATTACTATTATATCTGTACTTACACAATTATATTGATTTAAACAGAAACTACAGTTTGTTTGGCGAGGTTCTCCCTCACTAAAGAAGCAGGAGATCTTCACTCACACTATGGACCAGTTTAGTTACTGCACCCCATCCTATCTACCTTTCTCCAATAGGTAGGGCATTAAAGTTTGAATTAAATTTTTTTTATATTAGATTATTGTGTTATGCATTTTGTGGTTTATTGCATGATATCTCTCAAGGGCTCATGGTTTCCATTTATTAGTGCAGAGAGAGTCTGTCTTTCTGTTCAAACTAACAATCCAGTGTTATATAGACAAAAGTTGTGGGTCCTTGTATTCATTAAAATGGAGATATTCAGTATTAATATTTAGTGTATGACAACCAATGCACAGTAGCTATAAAAAATATTTTGCCATCTTCATATTCCTTACTTCCTTATTCCTTTTTCCTTAGTTCTGGATTTTATTGGAATGGTGTTGCATTATTTCCTGACCCACCTAAAGATGGTGTCTACCCCAATATGAGTCTTCCTGTTACTAAAGAGACCATTCATGCCTATGCCCTCACCATGGTGGATAACATTAAACAGAGGGCAGCTTGGTTTAGGACCAACCATATCCTGTGGCCTTGGGTAAGTTGACACATTAAGTCTATGTGTATTAAAATAATTGTACTGTAAGTTATTTATGCAATTAATATTTTTGTTGTTTATAGGGCTGCGATAAACAGTTTTACAACTCATCTGTACAATTTATGAACATGGACCCTCTAATGAAGTACATTAATCAGAACAGTAAAGACTTTGGGGTAACAGTTCAGTATGCTACTCTTAGTGAATATTTTAAAACTATTTATAATTCTGATCTGGAGTGGGAGATCCGTGGTAGTGAAGACTTTTTGCCTTATTCTACAGGTAAGCAATGAAATGTCTTGGAAAAAAATGTGCTATATTGAGTTGTATATCTTTGTAAATTAAGGTCTGAGCTGTACAGAAATGCAAAGGAATAGGTTCTGAAGATAAGCCGTTTTATTTTTTTAATGGCATATTTCCAGTTTAAGTTATTGTCAGCTCTGTCAGACACACAAAAATACATAAGAATTGATTTATTACAATGAAACAAAAAAAATTAACTTGTAACCTCTGTTATAATAAGGACTAGTTACTATTGTGTCCTATTGAATTATATCTGAAAACTTTATTTGTAGTTTTACACTTTCATGAACAATTGAGTTTCAAAATATCTGAATTTCAGAAAATATTTTTTTCTACTTTAATGTTTATAAAATACATTTCTGTAAATAATTAACTGTGTAATCCCCAAGTCATCCAGGTCTGATCCATAGCAAAAGAAAAATAAAATCTGTCAACTGGACAGGAGTGATGACGTTTCACTGCTCATCCAAGCTGTTTCTTCAGTTCTAGTCAGATTACTGGTGGACACTGCTTTATGTCTATGTGAAGGGAGGAGCTAACTACCCTGAATCTGTAAACAACTATTGTTTACAGTTTATGTTTGTAGGCTAGGTCTGTTGTGTTAACCTAAGTGTGCACTGTGCCTGAGTCCTACTTAGCATAGTCATTCAAGCCCCTAATGCATGGATCCGACAGAGTTCACTAAAAAGTGACAGAGATGACAAAAAACAGAATATAAAAAATGTGTTAACTCTGCTGAAAACTGAACAAATATGTTTTAATCCAGATGAAAACAAATGCTACAGGTTTAGCACTGACCATATTTCACAACACAATGACAATTATTTATCTTCAATATAGCTAAGAAAACCGGAAATTTAATATTACATTTTTTACTAAGTTTCTAGTTTGTCACACACTTAACTTGACATTATAAATTATATTATTTATGCTGTATTTAAGTATATTATATCATTAAGCTGTGAAATGGCAATTTAACCCATTTCTAAGTTCACAGATAATATTTTATTAGCATATTCAGGGGCTAAAGGTAGATTTGTCATCCAGTCCACTCTGTCAGACATGAAATCTGACCAAGTTGATGACTAACAGAGTTAACAAAATGCATGTTTTTCCCTTATAAAACATATATTGTACATTGCAGCTAATTTCTTTTTGTTTCATGTGTTAGTTGTCATGATGTAAATGTTACCAGGGTGTGTGTGGTAGTACTGCATTCTACAGCATTCAGTAGAGTAAAGGTAACACGTAGGACCCTAAAAGATTTAGATAGTAATATTGATTTAATTCGTTTTTTGTTTTGTTTTTTATGTCTGATGGAGTTGACAAAAAGATGGCACACTACTTTGACAAGCTGAATTTTCTGAATATTAGTGGAGGACACAAAAAATTACACTCACTTCAATTTTCAATTGCATTTCAAATAACTAGCTCCACTATGCAGATCTCCTTTGGATTTAGCATTGTGAGAATGTCACTGTCAGTGATATTTTGAAAATATTTTTCTACAAATTGCTGAGATATAGAGAAGACCTATTTTGTCCTGACTCTCAAGACTCACAAATATATTGTTTTATAGAGTCACACCAAGCCTGGACTGGATTTTATGCATCTAGAAATGTTTTAAAAGGAGTGGCAAGACAGGCTAGTTCCAAGTTGCACGCAGCAGAAACCATTTTTGCTCAATATAGAATAAGCTATCCTGATGGACCAGTTGCTAAAGACTGGGCACTTGATAAGCTTAAAGCACTACGTTGGGCTGTGTCAGAGGTTAGTGGACTTTTCGACCGAATGCTTTCGATACTAAGGAATAGACTCGATACTCAATGCTGATACTACAATGATAATATTTAGATAATAGAATGTAATTTTCAACATTAAATAATAGTCCTTTATTTTATATTTCCATGTGGCTTTATAACCATGTAATCCCTCAATTGTCCAGATAGGTTCCATTGTGCTGCATGGGCATAGACTAATCTATGTGGTCTTATATTTACAGCTCAAGAGCTTTCTAAAGCTATTCAGGAAAGGTTAATTTCCATCCTATTATTGTGACTTTTTTAGTATTAATACTTGAGTATCTAGTGAGTATCAAATGAGTATCTAGTTTTGATATTATTTTTTGTATTGATTAGTATCTGATACTTTTGACAAACCTACAAACCTGTATTATCTTTTTCTGAAGGTCCAGCACCATGATGGCATCACTGGCACAGAGTCACCCAAAGTGGCAGACATGTACATGCAACATTTAAGCCAGACCATGATGGGAGTTGATGAACTTCTGGCTGCAATTTTCCTTCTACCACACAAACTCAAATTAGCCAACTTTCTCAGTGTAAACAACCAGGTGAAAGGTACTTAAATTTTAGCTGTATATTTTATATTGTTTTGTGACACAAATCTTGTCCTATATTTTGACAAATTGTCAAAAAATATTACAAATACATATTTTTGTACCAAATATTAGAATACCCCTGAAAGGTCCTATATTAAACAAAGTGGATTCTTGTGAGCTTTTAGCCATGTTATAATGTTGTTCCTGCATCAAAAACACGCCCCGAGCTGTGATTTGTTTCATTCAACACATTGTTAAGTAATCCTTTATTACCGGTATTTGTCTGTGTACATGCCCAATCCTCAAAATGCTCTGTTACACCTTGTGATGTGATGAAGCTGTAGTTTTCAAGTTAACAACTACCTTTTACCTTAGTTCAGAAGAAACTGGCAATTCCAGAGCTGAATATTTCAACAAAAAGAAATATTGTGTTGATATATTTCTACAGAAGGGGTTCATGAAGCACCAGAACAGCATATCATTGTCTACAACCCATTAGCTTGGAACATCACTACCATCATCAATATCAATGTTAACTTTTCAATAGCTGCAGTCTTTGATGACAACGGAAAGCCAGTTCCTGCACAGGTAGTTAGTTTTCTTATACGTAGTGTTCTCTCATTATTGACATAACATGGTAGAAGCAAAAATAATAACAATTTGTCATCTATAGCTCCAGATGACTGCGCAATCCAATGTCACCTATGACCTCTTCATCATGGTGGAGCTAGGTGGTCTTCAGCATAGGAAATATGTGATCAAGTTTTCAGAGAAGCATTGCTCTGTAACAGGAGGTTGTGACTGGACGTATAAGGCTAAGAGGGTTTTATTTGACAGAAGGTCAATACAAGAGTGGACCAAAACTGGAAAAAGACTCTTGCCTGTTCTCAATGAGTGTTATAAGCTCATGTTTGACCAGGACACCAATCTATTACACAGCATTACCTATCTGTAAGTGGTTAAAATTTATTTTATTGTTACACTTAACGATTTTGATGCATTCAAGTCAGCTCAAAATGCAAACTTATGCTTGGGTTGTTATTTTCTAGTGAGGATAAAAGGAGAGTCAAGATGAAACAAGATTTCTGGGAGTACCATGCAAATGGAGATATCAAATCTGGGCCCATCTCTGATAACTATATATTCACTGCCAACAATACTGCAACGCAGGCTTACAGTGCTGTGGAAATGGAGATTATACCAGGGAAAATTGTGACAGAAATTAGACAATATTTCTACAAGTAAGTATAAATGTTATTAGAAGCAGATATTGGTGGTATAATTACCTTTTTGTCTGACAAAATGCAGTTGTTTTGGCTGGGTTTGTAGGTTATATCTCTGTAATTACTGGGTATATCCACATGAAACAAACCAAGGCTTAAAGCCTGAAATAACAAAAAATGTTCTCACTTAAAGTATGATGACTTCAAAGACACAGGCCCGATTGATGTCAGTTTAAATAACTTTTATGTCAAAAGTTATAAATATGGCAAATGTGTAGAGCTAATCCATGACAAAAAATATATGGTAATTTTTCCTTTCTGTTAGGCATAAAAGTGATAACAACTATGCCTTCTCTATCATCACCCGTGTTCCTGAATGCTATAAGAGTAAAGTGCAGTGCCATCGGCTGGAGCAGACATACTCTGTGGGTCCACTGCAGATGAACACCGAGGTAGTTCTTAGGACCACCTCCTCTTTGGGTAACAATAAGACTTTGTACACTGATGATAATGGGTACCAGATGTTGAAGAGGACATACAGAGAGTTTGTCAATAACACTTTAGCCAGAGTAAGTTCTGAGTAAGTAACTGCCAAATGTCTGGTATCGTTGATTTGTCATAAAGGAATAACTAGCACATTTAATATTGTAGAACTATTACCCAATGGTTCGAGCGGCATATATTGAGGATGACCAAAGTAGACTAGTGCTCATCAGTGATAGAGCTCATGGTGTTTCTAGTCAAAGCAATGGACAAATTGAGGTAAAACTAAATTTAACAACAAATGCAGGTTTTTATTACAAAGAAATCTAAAATAAATGTAATTATTTTTATAGGTGATGTTGCATCGTCGTCTGTGGAACAACTTACCCTGGAACCTGGGTTACAACCTCACCCTGAATGACAGCTCTGTGGTGCACCCTACATTGTGGATGATAGTTGGCTCCCTGAATGTAACCACTAAAGTTTACCACAGGGAGGCGATAGAGATGCAGCACAGGCCTGTGGTTATGGCTATAGACCAACCCAGTAAGTGAAGAAAGCATCTAATTCAAGTAACTTCCCATTACATTATATTCAAACGTGTTTTTCATTTATACTTCTAGTATACATACAGCATTAAAGGGTAGCACTGTGACATTTTAACTTATATATATATATTTTTTTCTTTTACAGAGAAGCCATTGAAAACTCAGGATAGACGAGGGTTTCATAGGCCTACAGTCGTCCTCCCTCCCAACCTCCATCTGCTCAGCTTTAGTATCCCAGGGTGGAACTATAGCTCCAACCATGAGGCTCATATTAAACAACTAGATAAAGGTTTGTATGCTCCAGGTTTGTTTGTTGACAGTTGTGAGAGGGCACAATGTGTTCTAAAATGTTCATTTGAGTTTTCAAATCAAGCTTGTCATCTTGTTGTTTTCTGTTTCAGTTTTATTTTGTTCAGATCAACCCAATCTGTTTTTATAATAATATGCTGTCCTAGTAAATATTTTTGCTTGATTTATCTTTTTATCAAAGGTCAAAACCACCACACAGCGCCTGACTATGATCGGATCCTATTACGAATAATGCATTTATTTGAGGAAGGAGAAGACTCTGAGCTGTCAAAGGCAGTTACTATAAACATTAAGGTAATAAATACTGGCAATTACATTGTGAAATATGATGTCATACTTAAATGTCAATCAAATGTGTGGTCCTGGACAGGAAGTGTTGCAGGGCTTAGGGGAAGTGAGGGCATTGGAGGAGCGCTCCCTCACTGGAACATGGGACATCAGCACTCTGCAGAGGTGGAAGTGGAAAACTGTAGACCATTTACAAACTCGTGAGTAAATTTTATGACTATTCAATGTTTTATTTTTATTTTAATCTGTGTGAACTTCTTTTTCAGAAAATGACAGAAGCAACACAAATGAAATTTTCACTGTTACAATCTCTCCCAAAGAGATCCGCACCTTCTTTGTTTACTTCTAGTTAGATTGTTTATGTCTTCCTAGAAGATTAAAACAACAGTCTTTCTGTTGATGTCTGCACTTTAAAATGTTTATGTTTATTAAAATGTTTTAAACAACCTTCTGAAGTGTTTTTTTTTACATATCTTCCATAACTCTGTCCAAATTATACTTATTTTACTTATTACTTATCCATCCAAACATCCATTTTCTTCCGCTTATCCGGGGCCGGGTCGCAGGGGCAGCAGTCTAAGCAGGGACTCCCGAACTTCCCTCACCCGGACACGTCCTCCAGCTCCTCCGGTGGGACCCCAAGGCGTTTCCAGGCCAGCCGAGAGACATAGTCCATCCAGCGTGTCCTGGGTCTTCCCCAGGGCCTCCTCCTGGAGGAGAGCATTGTAATAAATTCCTATATCAAATTAAAGTTGTCAAACCTTTTGTTTTAAGGCTGTAAAAAGTCGCCTTATTATAAAACAATAGCACTGTCTATTAAAATGCACATAAGCTTGTTGGAAACTACAATTACAGCAGTTCGAATAAAAGCCTATTCCCGCTAGGGGCGCCATTTGCCTTCTTTACCAAATATACTGGATTTGGGTTGAAGACAACACCCAGAGATATAACAATGGTTTACGGTGCAGATGCTCGTGACGCTAAACTCTAAAGCTGTTTTAATGTACCAGTGACATAGGATATAGGTTAGCATATTAATACAGCAAAAGCCATGGCGCGCACATAAAGAGCACAACACCACCGCTATTTCTGCACGATGAGCAACGCCAGCGTAAGTAATCTTTTTAATAATGCTATTTTATCCACTATTATGCTGCCACGCGCAGTTTTTTACGATGTGCAATCACACATTTTGAAGCTAGTTGTTGGATGTAGGTGTTTTTACGGATTTGATTAAAAATGCATGAGATTTATCCCTGCGGATGCTGAGGAGGCGTTGCACGCGTTGCTAGGATACAAGAGGTTACTTGTAGCATCGCTGTCTGGGAGTCTGGCTCATACAACAGTCAATGAGCTGTTTCCTTGTGTTTTTGTTTGTGATTAGAAAAGAGAATTGGAGCAGAAGAGGAGACTTCAGCACTTTCTTGCTGATTTGGCTTTACTTGGATCATTACAGGTTTGACATTTTTCAGAAATACATTCATAATAATAGGCGTAAATAAAGTCTGGATAATGGATAATACAGCAACTATCAATTGTTTTACATCAAGTGCCACCTAAGCAAAAGCAAGTCTTTCTGACCAGATTTAAACTAGGTCTATAACAGGGCTTCAGCCTTCAGGTCAAAATAAAGGCTCTAGAACTGGACTCCATTATAATCACAGTAGTTAAAACAATAACCTGCAAGGCATCTCGTATACCACCAGTGGTACACACATCACAGTCTGAGAACAACTGCAGTAATCTATTAACCATTTAATTATATTATATTTAGCTAACCACCAATATTATCAACTGGTTCAGATGTCACTAATTTGAGTCAGTATACTTTCTCCTGTAGGGTTTTAAATACTTTCAACCCTGGCTCAGAGGAAAAGAAGAACTACTACTAACAGTTGTCAATGAAGATTTGGTCAGTTTTAGTGTCCATTTTTTCTACTTTTCTATCTTTTTATTATCATCTTTTTACTTTGCTTATGATGCTGACCTTTCATGACCTCTGTTCAGGGTTGGCACTCTCCTGCTTATGTGGTCTCCAGGGCCTCTTCCAGCAGCAGTAGTAGTAACAGCAGCGACGCTTCCTCCAGTAGCAGCACCCTTAGCCTGGCCAGCAGCCGATGCAGCTCCCCCCTGCCTGGAGATCCACAGCCCACACACAACAGTGTGCACAAAAGCCAGTTGGCTCCAGTCAGGTAGGCAGTGATGTGGGATCACATGCTTTGCTTCCGTTTACATTAAACACAGTGGGAGCTGTTCTACGTCACAGTTCAGAGCATGGTTGGCTTATTTTTAATTTTCCACTTCAGCCGTGTCAAGTGTAAACACGCAAGTACATCGGATATTAGTTGGCCTCTGAGTTCATCATAGAAGTTGAGGTAATCCTCCAGTCTGGTCAACCTAATAGTCTTAGTGCAGTATTGGACATATGATTTGTACTTTGATATAAATAAGAGATGAAAAAGCACAAAACGCAAATATGTATGTCATTCAAAAAACGATAGAGCCAGGTTTAAAATTCACTAAAACAATAAATCATGATAGTAATTAAGTCAATGAACATTTCTTTACTTTATTGTTAAGTGGTGAAAAAGTGTGTGTCTGTAGTTGTCAGATGTGATGATTTCTATACTAATGATGAAAACTGATTCAGTAAAATAAGCATGTGTTAAAAAGTACAGAGAATTACACTTACTAATTTCACTAGCCTGGCTGTCCATACATTTCAATATGAATAAATAGTGGCTTTGCACAGTTTTAATTGCAGAGATTTTAGTGAAATGCAAACGTTTACTTCGACTTGAGTAATATTCATTTATGCAACAGTGTTTTCAGTTGAGTACAGATTTTGAGACATGTCTGAGAACGGCACACCCATTTTGCAGAAGTTCTCATGGGCATCTTCTTCTTAATGCACTCATCTTAGTGTTGGCTAAATCTAAGTTGCTCAACATCCTTCATATATTGTAATCTTTTCTATTTTAGGGATTCCCACAATGAAGAACATCTCCTCCCTGCCTCACCCAGTGAAAAAGAAATGGCAATACCCGTAAGCTTCCAAGCAATAGGAATTATTAAAACTTAAGGTTGCACTATGTAACCTCTCTGGTGATGGGACAGTAAGCAGTAATATCGTTTATAAAAAAGGGCAGACAATAATCGTTCATGGGACATTTTATATAATCGTGATAATTGCCAACAAAGATAATTGTCATTATATCACTACAATGTTCATGGTTGCTTTCACTGATGACAAAGTACAATTATATAAAAGTTGTTTAAACATGGAACTTATTCATAACATTACAATTCTAACTATTAATATCCATAACATTTTGAAACTCTCAGCAACTTTAATAATTATTGTGATATTATCGTGAATGGCAATTATTTTGGCGATGATAATCATCACACAAAATTTCAGTATTGTCCCATGCCTACCTGCAACCATGGAAATGTTATTGGTTTTCCTAGATTATTCCACAATATGGCATTAAACATGTCTGTCATGCATGTATTCAATTAAAAGCATTTTTATTGCAAGAAAACACCTAGTGCCATCATTTGTTGTCTATTCAGGTGATACTATGGAATCTTTTAGACAAAGAAGTAGCATCTCCATGGAGACAGGCAGGTGGTGGAAAGAAAAGTTACAGAGTGCACCTTTAAATATTTAGTTGCATGCTTTAAAATTTCACTGACATTAACAAAGCATTTATTTTTCTTTAGGAAGTCAATTGCACTTTGTTTTTAGTCGCTGGTTATGTTAAATATGGCCGCCCCTATGCCTGGATACGCTCCAACCATGAACGTCTTGTCAACATTGGAGGCATAGATTCACTGGTCAAAGATACGCCTATGAAGCTCAAGTCCATTACTGACTGGCAAACGCAAGGTAAGGAAACAATGTCAGGAATCCAAACAGGAGAAAGTTACCATTTGATCATGTACCTTCAATAATTATCAAATTTTCCACAGTCTAAATCACATACAGATGTTGTAGTTTTTGTCTGGGTGGGCTATGGAAAAAGTTCTAGAGATGAGCTGAAACAAACTACTCTCATGTTCACTAGAAGTCTAAGAATTATTTCTGAAATGTTATTTTGTTCTAGGAATACGTGTGTGGGATGTGGTGAGCGAGCTGGTGTCTCTCTGCACTGTCCCATCTCCTTCTAATCCATTTGCCTTGGATTTGCGTTACGTCAAAAGTCTTCCTCTCACAGACCGTTTTCTTGTCACCGGAGCCCTACTCAACTTTCTGGAGATGTATATTGTCTATGGGAACCGAGATGAATTGCACTATGATAAAGGTAATACTGCCAAACTATGAAAATACAGAAACACCACATGTAAACCTTTCCTTCTAAAATCAAGAAGTTATAATAACATATCTGGAAATTATATTTTGGACATGACATAAAAAAAAGTTACACACCTTTGATGAATAGTAGTATCTAGCACACAACTACTAAAATGTAAAATAGATTTTTTTTTTTTTTCCTTTATTTAAATTGTACAAACCACAAAACAAGTGTAAAACATGTGATAAGGCTAACACATAAACTAACGTCACAAGCATGGTGTCTAGTGAGTGTGCTCTATGGCATGTGATAAACACTACAAAAATATACTGTCATTTTATACAGGATTATTGGCTTGTTCTCACGGAAGCCAGCAGGTGCTGCTGTTCAGCTACATAAACATGTTGGACCACTACTAATGTCTACACTGTTATATTGTAGCAACATTTTTTTTTAACATGTATTATTTTGTCTTCCCAGTGGTAGAAGAGGTGAAGCCTCTAAGGCGCCTCCATGTTCGATCTCTTCTGGAGCTACAGCAGCAAAGAGAGAGCTCCAGGCTCACTACAAGTCCCATCACAGCCACTGCACCTGAGGACCAGCCCACTCTGCTCAATCATGACTGAGTAAAATGTGCAAACTAGGCAAAATGTGAAAAGTGAAGCTTGGATATTTGATATGAGCAGTACGGTCTGAGGTAGTGTGCCGAGTCATTCTACCCCAGGTTAGCAGCCTATTTGCAGTAGTTGTATAGTACTGATCAAGAAAGAAAATGGTCCTGCAGTAGAGTAAATTTCATCCATAAGTTTTCAGTCACTAGAATGTGTGCAAAGCAACAATATGCAGGTCATCTTTAACCGTCGCATACAAATGGGGAAGTGGAGTGTGGGATCTGCTTCTGTACTCTTAGTTAGATATTGCAGTCATGTGTTTCAAAAGCACTGCACACATGTCCTGGGAACTCAGTCACAAGACTGAAAAATCCCTAGACCTGCTCAGTGTCATGCCCTGCCACCTCAAACCACCTCTTCTCAACTGAGCCAAATTTATCACAAATTATTACTGCAAGGGTTAAAGAGACAGTGAAGTATTTTTTTTAAAGCAACATAAAAACAGCAAACACATGTATGTTGTATAAAAACGTTTAATATTTCATAAAATACATATTTAAATATGTAGATAACATAAAAACAGTACATTGATAAAATATCTTTGAGCAGGCACAAAAACATCCTTTATCGAGGTTGTGCCTTTTGTAGGAGAATATAAAAACAAAACAAAAAACAAAAAAAAAACAGATCAAGACCTAGTGGCATGACAGAACCACAGGTCTCTGGTCTAAAACACTGATGGTAGCCATAGGGGCTATCACTGACCCTCTGTCTGTCAAACATTTGTAAACCTCACACTTAATCACCTTCATGAGTGTGTTATGCAATGCTGCACACATCAGTGCCTAAGAGTGTCATTTTAACTGGACTAGGGGCACCTTTTAAGGCCAATGTAACAAAAGCCCACTGTAGCCATCTGATATGCAAAGTCACGGTTGGATGACAGAAAGAATTCGGGGCCTTCTTAAGTATTGGATCTCAAATTCCCCCAAGAGGAATGCAGGTGCATGGGCGCACATTCCTCACTGAAGCTCTACACAGCAGAACACAGCGTTCCCAGTGTTCAAGCACAAACAGCCTTCCATATCATGGCTGACTGCCTTTTCCACCTAAATGCTAATTCAGCGCCGGGACAGTCAAAAGTTCATGTCAAATTGGCATCTTTTTCTAAATTTGGCATTGATTCTGAAACATTATATGTCAAGAACATTTTGCTGCCCTGTTTTCAATTTTTGCCCTTGGTTTACTCAAAAATTTTGCATCTTTTATCCTTAAAAGATGATAATGGGATTTTGTCCAAAGTATCATACAGTAATGTGCTTTCTAGTGCCTTGTGGCTAGGACACGCTGCTGTCAAAATGATCAGTTAAATAAAAATAATCCTTCAAAAAAAAAAAAGACATCTTTGTGTCGACTTAAAGATGCTTGTGCTTCCTGCATTTAAACCACAGCTTGAACTGGTGTTACTGCCATTGCTCCCAAGTACTTAAACAAGCAGCAGAGGAAATCCTCCTGTGTGTGGGGACTCTAAAGTCTCCGTAAAACTGTTGACAACTGACGGCTGCTGTCATCTTGTGATGACCATGCTATTGCAGGAGTCAACAGAAAACCTCCAAACCTGACCACATTCAGGCCTATACTTGTCCAGTCCCTTTAGTGCAGTCGCATTGAAGTTGTGTTTGATACGGTCCCATATTTGAAAGCAGGAACTCAGATCCAGCTGTCAGATGCAGAGCCTCTTCTGGTGATGGCTCGGAGAGGGCTGCGTGATACAGAGCCTCTTTTCTTCCAGTGAACTGAAACAAGAGGAGAAAGACGTTAGATGCTTGCAGCTGAAAGTTCACAGATAAAATGTTAATGAACATACAAGCAGTGAAAGCTGGGTATCACAACCACTGACTGAGCTACTCATTTAGGGTTGCCTATATGCTTTCTAGGTTTACTTAAGTGTGCAAAAGGTCAGAAACTTTAGCCTTTAGGGCAGGAGAAAGTGGTAAATGTGGTGTTACGGTCAGAGACGTACCTTTCCCAATGCTGGCTGGGAGTGTGTGGCTCTTTGTGTTGGAGTTGGTGGTCTCCTCGATGCGTTCACCCTTGTTCTTTGATGCCAGTGTGTTGGAGCCATCCTGCCAGTCGCTGAGAGCCCTCTGGAAGGAGTGTGCCAGGCAGGCCGTTAAGTCCTTTGCTCGCTCCGCCCGACTGCACCAGAAAACACGGCACTGCAGCTGCTGCCCCTGGTGCTTACAAATATATAGGAACACATTGGGCCTGCTGGCGTCGGCTGCACAGTAGGCAATGTCTTGGAGATAAGTCTTTGTGAGCTGTCGGCCCGTGCTCAGCTCTTTGACCTCCACATATCGGGGCCGCACCACCAGGGCGTGGTCTTTGCTGAGCTTCTTTCCATTGGTGATACCATCCAGCAGGTGCTGAATGGCATACTGAGCCTGCTCCCTGTCCAGTGAGAAGATCTTCTCTGTGCCCAGGTAGTGCACCTTGAACAATGGATCCCCATGAGAGAGGGTCTCTAGTCGGTCTCGCTTGAAACGGCGGCGGAGCGCAGCTGGAGAGTTCTTGAGGGTCTGCATGAGGTGAAATGTGCCCAGAGACATGGTGTCCTTTGTTTGCTCTGAAGGTTGTTTAATACAGATCCTTCTCCCCTTTGCCACCTCAGGAAATAGAGCGGAGTTACATCCAATGTTGTTATCTGCAATGAGCCAAACAAGGACAGTGATATTAGCAAGGTAAAAGCACAGTACATCCTGACGTATTAAGAGAACACACCGACATTCAACATGTTATGCTGGTGTTCATTTACATATCCAGTGTACTGTGAACTGCTGTACTGTGTGAACCAGAGCAAATGCCACCAACAAGATCAGTTACAAAAGTGACGCATTCACTGACCAATATTCATTTACTACGGACACCATATACCATTAAATATTTACAGCCAGTCGGGACTTTTCCCCTCAGAGCCAGACCAGACCTGATCTGTCTGAGGCTTACATAGCTGCTCACACAAATATACAAGGCAATTTTTCATCTCACATCAATGGCATATTTATGCGTTGAACTATTGAAGTCTCTAAGGATTGTCTGACCTGTAAACTTTTAGTCTTATGCAACAAGTACATCTGGCCTCCCATTGTGTTTCATCCTCCAAATTCACAGAAACGCCTCTTCTCTATTGTCTTTCCACTTTATTTTTTCCCCTTTCGCTTTTCTTGGCCATTCTTTCAACATCCTCCATCCCTCCTCAGAAGCCAGTGGCTGAGAAAGCTAGGAGGAGATGGCCATTGTGAGTGCGCAGGAAACAGCTTTGCATTCCCACCAAAATGTTTTTTCTACAAACAATGGCATGCTTTGGTGAGTGTGTCACATCATGTTTTAGTGGGAGAGGGGTTACAATGTAAAGCCACAATATCCCTGACCCCTGGAGATTGACGCAGATGACACTGTGTCTTACAAACAAACCACTCACTCAACTTTCACTCTGAAAATACAGCCAGATGCACGGGGAAAGAGTACTGCCTTGCTTAAAGTGTCACTGGTGCAATTAAGGCTAATTAACAGGAGTGGAAACGGAAGCTATATTAAAATATGATTTTATACTTGAACATCCCAAATCACCACACAAAACATGACTAAATGGTTAAAAGAAAAACAAACCCACTAAACTGGAAAATTCTTCTAAAATGTATAAAAAAAACATTTTGCCAAAAGTCCACTCTGTCACGGTGTTTTCTTGTCAATATGAAAACGTCTGTATCACGCAATCATGGAAAATAGTTCTTAGAGTGCTTATTTAAGAAGACTCTAATAATTTGAAGATAATGAAAAAACGTGTAGCCAATGCAAAAAATATAATAAAATAAAAAATAGTAACTCACATGTTAGTAGTGCAAGCGCACGTCCTCGTGGGCTTCACGCAGCGTTACGTGAAATGGTGAAGTCTGCACGATTATTTTACGGGTAAATTCCAATAAGGCACTGCACTTCTCTCGCCCACTTTAGTCCGTGTGTCTACTAGTCTTTTCCTCCAGAAATACTCGTTCTAGCGCTCGCCGGTGAGTGTTATGCCGCCTGATTCACCCTCCTCTGCTTCGGTTTTTCTGTGTTTGAGTGAGCTGACTGAACAGACCAGCGGACAACCGTTTTAAACAGCGTGGGTGCGCGCTCGTCACACTCGTGGACGCGCGTCACTTGCGTTTGAGCAGTGAAGGTGTGCGCTGATTGGCTGAGGGGAGCATTGGAAGGGAGGAGGGCTGCAAGGAAAACGGCAATGATCAAGACTTCAAGAGAAAGTAAACTGTTCGCCCAAAGTGTTCAAAAAATTCCTCCTTCTTCCTTTGAAAAATGACACAGTGTTAGGTCAATTGATGATTAAGAATTTTGTTCAACCATGTACTAATCGGTGTTACTCATGTTTTTTCTTCTCCCCAAGAAAGATTTCAGACAGACCTTGAGATCCCATGTGAAAGTATAGTGGCAGGTGAGCTACAGTCACAGATTCTACTCAATTTTCTATTTGGTGCAAAACCAAACTGTTAACCTACCTGTTAAGTGTCTTGTCAAAACACAATATTAACACTGTTCTAGCTTATTGAGAGAACTATAAAACAGTGTGCTATGATATATTGCTCATCTACTGTCCTCGTACTTTTGGGAAATTGCATTTTAATTGTGCTGAAGAGTTTGTCTTTTTCTGATCATTTTCTGGTCATGTAGGGGCCAAAAATAGGCTGGACAGGATTTGAGGTAGCCTTCAATAAACCAAGTCCCAAATGTTACTGGTAACTAGTTTTACTTTGGTAAGGCCACAATTCACTGTGTAGAATTTGTGTACATTTTATGGCATACTCAATTAAAATGTCAAAACAGAGACCAGGTGCAATCACTCTGAAAATAACAAGGTCATAATTTGTGAGCACATTTTACCAATATGAATACTTTTTTTTATATCAGCCCCATAATATGTCATAATTTTGTAAATAAAACTTCGATTCACCTGCATTTCTCTTGAGCACTAGTGCATTGCCTTCCAAGTCTGGCAGGAACACACATCACAAATGTACACAAACAGCTAACCTATTTTCAGTTTTGACATATAGGGGCTAAAGCAAACAGAGGAGTGTTTGAGGTACTGTGTGACTGCCTGCTGCAGTAGAATCATCTGAAAGCCACTACCTGTCATTAACATCACATTGCGTCACTGGCCCTTGTTAATGGGACCACTGGCCTCTCTGGCGCAGCTCTGCCCCTCATGTTTGTGCTGGAGGCATTCAGAACAGTGGCAGAGGAAAACCTTAAACGGTACCATGTGTGTATGCATCTGTGGTGGGCGTGGGGGAACAGAAGAGCCCCTGTTTCGTCTGGGATCGGCCCAACAACAGTTAAGTTGTGCACGTCACGCCCGCCTGCTGCACAGTGGAACTATTCTGGGGCAGCGCTGACATAATGGACCATCTCAGACACACCGCCCTCCTTACGCACCTCTACGTCTCTAGACCAGAGATAGCTTCAGACTGTGGCAAAGCACAGCTCCTGCACTTTCTGTGAAAGCAATTTATAATGTTGCGGCTGACGCATGTACCTGGTGCTTATAACAAGCATAAAAAATACCATATCATCAGCATATAGTCCTGGTATACAGCTCAGGGGAACATTAGTGATTTTGTCCCTGTTTGAACTGCAGTAGATTTTTTCCTCACTAAATCGTTTCTCTTTCCATCTTTAAACATTTATCCAGGCTTGGAACCAGCAAAAAGGTACTTTGATACCAAAGAAGGTCTACATTCATTTAACATTTTTACTCCTGTAGTTTATGTTGACAAGCCAAAGTGCAGTCTAGAGAAAGGGCTTCCCAAAAGCTGTGTACACCCTTGATTTTTACCTGGTGTTGGGGAACGCTAGTGTACTTTGAGGAATTTTCAGGTGTGTCTTTAAAAAGTTCTAATTTGAAAGGTTAAAAACACTGGTCAAATTTGTGAAAATTTTCTTTGCAATCAACTTAGAATTCCATAGAAACGTGTTTATATGTGCTACTGCAAATTACCTTTAGTGTGAATTATTATTGGGAAAAATGTGGGTGTGGCAGCAGTCATTGAGAATCAAAATAAGTTGACTGTTGGAGAGTGAAACCAGAAGGGTTTCAGTCCTCCTGGGAGACTATTAATGGTCAGTGCAAACCAAACAAAGCCTATGTTACAGATGTAAATGTGTGAAGGAAAGCGTGTGTTTCTAGAAACTACACTGAATATTTAAAATTGTAGTTAGATTAAGAAGGGAAATGAGTGAATAATAATTGAACACTGATTCAATTGCTCCCTATAAATAGGAAGTGACAAAAGAGTTACTCCAGGGGATAAATGTTTGTTCTAATTTTCTCAGAAAGAAGACTACCCATTTTAGTAGGTAAATGTCTTCTGGGAAAGAGTGTTATGTTTACAAGTCAGCTTTGGTGTCACGAACTTCACCTGAAAATTAACATAACAAGAAGATTAATTTAAGAACCAGCTGTTACTCTTTTGTAATCTAGAGCTCACTTCCTCTTTTTGTCCCCTATATAAATCACGAATCGCATCAATATCATATACTGCCTGTCACTGATATAGTCCCTAAGTTTGCCATCTCATAAACCTTTCAAGTCAAAAACCATTACTATATAACCACAACTTGAGTGACATTCTGAACTTTTACCTACAAAAGGGTGTTGCAGAAGAGGCAGCTAGGCAGTTGAATACCAGTGTCAACAAATTTGATTGCTTGTGTCTAAAGTCAAAATGCATGTGTTTAGTGTTGCACCTTTGCCAACAACTTGTACATGTGGAAAGTTACTTGTTCTTCAGTAATGTATTTAAATGGTTAGATGCATTTAAATAAACTACTTAATGGACAATGCAATCAAAGTAATGTACCTTTAAATACTTTTTTCTGTAAGTCATGTGGTATATAGTACAAGTATATTGCTGGTAGTGGTTTGACTAAATAGAGACAAATAACTATTTTGTTCAGCACGTTCATTTGACATGGAAAACAGAAATACAGAAAATCATGTTTGTAACTCATTGATCAATTCTGATTTGTATTGTGTCTTATTAGAAACAAATATAAATGGCTGAACATAAGCAAGACAGCCTTTAAATTATTGCAATTTAAAACAAAAACAATTTCTGAACATCAACAGAAATGACAGTTGACTCTTGATTAAAATGTGATGTATTGCACTGCCCTACTCTAGTCTGCATAGCATTGTAAAATTCATTATTTACTTTTGCAATAATGCTGCTGTTTAGTTTACTGTGTTACTCAATTTAAATCTACTAGATGTACTCATTTAAAGGTCCAATATTACACAAAATGACCTCTTGTGAGCTGTAGGCCATGTTATAATACTGGTGCCACCTCAAAAACATTCCTAGTGTTGTTTCATTCACACGTTTGAGCAATCCTGTATTAATAGTTTGTCTACATCACCAAAGCTCAAAGTACTCTGTTCCACCTTGTGATGTGATCAAGTGGTAGTTTTCAAGTTAACCACTACCTTTTATCTATAGTTCAGTAGAACACAGTGGAGCACTTCCTGTATCACAAGGTGGAACAGAGTGTTTTCTGTTTGAGAGAAGGACGTGGCCTAAATATGCAGGCTTTGTATGTGAAAGAAACAAAGCACATCTCCAGGTATGTTTTTGATGAGGAAACAACATTATAACATAGATCAGATAATAATGTAATATGGGACCTTTAACTATTGTTCCATGATCTCAAATGTCTGACACACTTTGCAGTTTATGATTGGAATAGTTACATCATCCAACTCTAACCTTCCTAGTTTTTGTTGTCTCTTTCCGGAATGCCACACTACAAAAGCCTGTTTCTGTCCATGGAAGGGTTCGCTAAACATGTAGAAACGATCTGCACCTGCCCTGGAGTTACACTCATGCTAAGAAAGTGTGTTGTGCAATGTTGACAGTCAGCTGGTGCAGGCTTTTCATTGTGAGCATGAACAAAGGACATCTCTGTACAAACTGGAGAGGGACTGAAAGGCTTCATAATAGTATCTATCATGAGCTCAGATTGATAATGTCAGATAAAAGAATGATTTAAATAACACTGTAAAGATTAATTTGAGAAAAGAAAACTGCCTTTAATGGACAAAGAAAATCAATAGAAAGCACAATAATTGCATTGTGAGCAGAGACGTTAACCCGCAGGATGCATCAGCATAAGCAAATCCCTTGAACTGTTTACAGATGAGAGAGTTGTAAGAATGTAGTATGGCTGTAACAGGCTAATAGAATTGTTCTAGCACCTTAAATAAAGTGGGATTTAATACAATATATGTTATAGGCTGTATTTTGAGTGTAGAATTTCAGTCAATCATTTATCCCAATACACCAACCCCAGTTTAAAGAACACCCTTTGTGCTTGTGTCTGCTCTATAGTTATAATCTATGACATCCGTGGATCATCATGTTATAATTTGCACATTTTAAATCGCAATATTCATATAAAACAACTTAATAAAAGAAACACTTCCATGTTGTAAAACTGCTGTGTCCAATGGAAGATGATATATAAAAAAAAAAACAACTAAATAAGCAATTAAAGATTACTCAAACATGTACCCATCACTCCAAAAATAACTCTGAGAGTGTAAATGAGAATGGGAAACAACTATAACATGGTTAAAAGCTTGTAACATGCTGTATACTACTTTATTAACCCTGAAGAAAATTTGGAAACCTGTCAGGAGCAATAGCTGACCACAATAAATGTTTTTAAGTTGATCAAAACTGCAGCACCTGAGGATTTGACCCTTAGCTCCTCTTACTGTAGGGTATAAAAGGTACCATGCCACAATGACTTTAAGGCTTCATATTCTGGGAGTCAAAACTCATATATACAAAGCTACAGAAACATTTAATCTAGCTTATTCATACATTTTCGTCATAGTTTTGTTATTGTGCAGCTGCTAACGCAATTGTCATTTTTCACAATGACCAGTGTCTTTACTCAAATGACTTCATCTTGACCTGTGCACCTGTAATCACAGAATTTTCCCCATTCTTATGAAATTACACCTTCCCAAAGCAGGCGTTGAATATTAGAACAGGAAATGGCTCACTTGGACTGAAGACAATTCTTTTGTTCTGTCTGCTGGCCTCAAACTCCTCAGACAAATGCAATGAATATGGCTCACAGAAGAAATCTGATGGTAAAGTATTAAAGGGCTCATAGCACGCTATTTTCTGATCTATATTGTAATGTTGTTTCCTCCTCAAAAACATACCTGGAGTTGTGTGTTGTTTCATTCATGCATGTTTAACACTCTTGTGGTTATACAAGAAGTGCTCCCCTGTGTTTTTAAATTCCATACACCCTCACTAAAATTATTTGAATGATTTCAGCCCTGGAATTGCCAATCTCTACTGAACTAAAGGTAATAGCTGCTAACTTGAAAACTACCACGACATGACATCACAAGTGGAACAGAACAGTCTGAGCTTTGGAGATGTAGACAGACTAATAATAAAGGATTTCTCAAACTAAATGAAACAAAATTAACACACTCCAAGTATGTTTTTCAGAAGGTAACAACATTATAACATGGCTCAAAGAGTCACTTTTCTGTAATATAAAACCTGTAAACATTATTGGTCCATTTGAAGGCCCTTTTAATCTTGCCTACATGTGATAGTTGGAGCAGATCCAGACTTTGATGCTTCATTACAGAAGGCTTTAAGTGGGAGGTGATTTCCTCAGGATGTTGCCCCAGCAGCATATGTGGACACACTGTTTGGATTGGAGATACGCTACGTGCATATCGCTACTGGCTTCTATATTCGAAACACAAGAGTTAGTATAGCTGTGATGTGCAGGGAGGAGGTCTGGTAAACATATGAGGATATAAAGGTGAAATATTCCACATTCTTTCACATAGCTGTCACCTATTTATAACCATGAAATATAGGGCTCTGTGACATTACCAACACACATTAGGTTTACGTTACTTTTTCTTAAAGAGTTCTGCAGACTATTGATTTGTGAGAGTTGCTTTAGTTGCAGTCATAGTTGAAGTAATAGCGTTGGTAATATTGTAGGAATAGTAAATACAAATGAACTGTACTTACTGATACTTCATGTATCAGACATGCGTTACTTATAGTGGATATAGTGGATTTAAAAATCTACTGAAAGAGTAAAAAGTAAAAGTATTTCAAGCAGATTTTGAAATACTTTCGAAGCTTACAAAGCTTCGAATGTAGTGATTTTGATACAGATGTGTGATGAATTTTGTTTCTATAGAAACTATTGAATCTATCATTTTTCCTAGCTGTTTTTATTGGTTTGTTTGTTTGCTCAAGCTCCGAATGTGTTAAAGATAAAGCCCCCAGCTTTTTCATGAGATCTCAAAAAACAATTTCAAAAATGCTTTTACTTTTGACTCCTATTTAAAAAGTAGAAAAGACAAATACCTGCTCTCAAATGTAGAAAACGTAAAAAATATCCACTATAAAATTGATTAAAGTAAAGTACAGATAAAAGTTGTACTTACTGCTCTTTGCTACTTTTACTTTGTTACCTTCCACCACTGCTTATACAACTGTATGATGTACGGTAATATAAAATGCAGGCTTCATGCTACAGTTCCAGACAGATGACATCAAATCTGTAAACCTGAAACATTGTCTGTAACTGCTCTCTCTTCCTCTCCCATGTACAGACATGTCACACTGTCTCATATTGTGAAGACAGCCCTGACGATAGCACCATGATGTTATTCATAGTACTTAGTTACATTTACTCAAGTATTTTGAGTATAACTATTTAATCAGTTTGTTATGTTGACAATATTCAATGATTGAACATTTGCGTTTCTTTTGCCGCTACTTTAGATGTAATGTTTAGTTTTTGGAAATAGTCCTACTTGATTAACTTCACATTATAAATCAGATGTTACTTACTGTTACTCTTATTTGACATCTATTTTGCAATTACACAGTATTTGTTTGAAGTAACTGTACACTTACTTGTGTATTCACCCAGCTTTGCTTATTGCCAACAGCACAGATTCGATTATGAAACTGTAACTGAAACTGTGTTGGCTTTAACTTTCTCGTATTAGATAATAAAAAACTGAAACAAATAAGTAAATAAACCCAAGCTATGGCACTGAAATATGGTGCTTGTAAATATGATGAGTGAGGGGGATAATTTATGCAAGATTTATTGCCTGAAGGTTACCAGTTTCCCGGCAGAGAACTTAATGTAGATGTTATATCGTTCAAAATAAACTGTCCCTTTCCTTACAGTAATCCCAGGGCATATTTATCTTTCCCGAAATTCTACCTTGTTATTCAATTGCTACAGTAGAGTCTTATCCCAAGTAACACGAGCTTGGAAAGGGAAGAAGGAAGTACTACACAATGAACGCAAAACACAATTCCTACACTCATACACACTTATACTACTACTATTACTTTTGACAGCTGACTTACCATTGAGGCATTTCTGATACAAATAGGTCTACTACTTACTGCTGTTTTGGAACAATTTTACTTTAGCTAATAATGATACCTCTATAACTATAAGCCTCTACAACTCTAAAACCTATACAAGTACCAGTCAAAGTGATAATTGTAAATATATTTGTTGTTATTAAGTGCTTTTCTGTCACTTGTCTAGGAATGTGTAAATGTGATAAAGATGACAAAGAAAAGAGAAAATACTGGAGCAAAAATATACTAGAAATTTCACTATAGAATTTTGAATATTACTTCCCTCCACTAACAGTGCCTCGGGGAATTCAGCAAGAGTAAAGCAAAGCAAAACATGTGCTCTTGTCCATATAAGGCAGTCAGTGGTGCCATATGAGTGTACGGCATGACACAGTGTCTGCTCTGTGGCCTTAGTTATCTTTAAGCCAGGGGTCACGTCACTCTGGTGATGAGCTAATTCCCCTTTTTGTACTTGTCAGAGCAAGATTTGGTTTAATAACAGAGGACAGAGGACGAGAGGAAGTGTCTGAGGACGACTCCTTTAGCTTAGCACAGAGCATTTTTTAAACCAGGAAAGTTACATAACAGAGCTTTAATGGGCATTGTTTTCCCATGTGGCAGCAGTCTTGATAAGGAAAGCCGAAGGCGTCAAGTTCAAATAGTCTTATCCCTAATCTTGGCTGCTTTGTTTAGCTTCGAACTATATAGAGCCATGTTCAGTGGTGGAAGAAGTACTCATTTTTGTTACTTAAGTAAAAGTATAGATACATAGGTAAAAATCTACTCAAGTACAAGTCATTAAGTACCTGGTTAAAAATGTACTTTAAGAGTAAAAAATAAAAGTTTTTTATTTATTTATTGTGTTATGTTAAATGTAGTTTTATATATATATATATATATATATATATATATATATATATATATATATATATATATATATATATATATATATATATATATATATATATATATATATATATATATATATATATATATATATATATATATATATATAAAACAATACAAATCAATTTCTTAATTTGTCTCATGAATTTTGTGTATTTATTTTAGTTTGCTAAAAGCCAAAGCTTGAACTCGAAAACTCATGATCAGGATAATTAGGATGTTACCACAAACATGCTAAAAAAATAAACCCTCAAAAAATATGAAAACTACTTTTTACTTTTCAGTCTAGTTTAAAAATGTAGTAGAGTAGAAAGTATACATACCTGCTCCTAAATGTAATGAAGTAAAAAGTATCCACTGTAAAATTGACTTAAGTAGAGATATTAACTTAGTAGTAGTAGAGATACCTAAAAATTCTACTTAAGTACAGTACTTGTACTTGTACTGTTACCCTCCACCACTGGCCTTGTTGTTGCTATGGAGTTTGTGAATCTAAAGTAATGCCCATACAAGGTGGGCAAAATGCTAAAGATCAATTAGCAGATAAATATGTTGTTGACAGCATTGTTATCCCAATTTTATTCAAATACAATGACCAATCAAAAGCAGACTAAACAGGAAATAGGGAAGACTTCCTGGCCATTCCTAAGAAAGCCATAATATCTGCAATCCCTATAAAAATGTTGCAGATGTATTCTTAAATGTATTTTATAGCCGCCATCTACTTCTGGACAGCATGTTCACTAACCTTGGAGGATGGAGTTAAATCTTAAGTAATAGATTTGCCAATAAAGTGAATGAAAATAGAACTTTCCTCATAATTGACGCACATAGAGGCTTTTTCCAGTGTGACCTTTAAAGTTGGCGTTATTTTTATGCACTTGGAGGTGTGAATAAAGTCAGGAGTTATGCAACAGATCCTGTTATTAAAGCTGAATGAAACATAAATGGCAGTGGTCGAAGGTAAGGAAGTACAAGTAGTAAAGTACATTTTACATTGGATACTTATTTTATTCACTACATTTGACAGCAGGTATCTGTTTTTTCTACTCTATTATAGGAAGTAAAAAGCACTTTTCATATGATTTGAGGAGTTACAACTTTTACTTCAGTAACTTTTCACCTCTGTATTTGTACTTTTACTTAAGTAGTAAAACTGAGTACTTCTTCCACCACTGGTAAATGGTGACTTTACACCTAGTGGTAAAAGCAGTAGTTGTAGTCTGAAGTTGACAACAAAAATGTTATGATGATATGAGATCAAGTTCAGCACCAAAAAAGTTAAATATAAGAGCATATGCCGTTGAGGTTTATGCAAAAGCTTGATTTAGGCATTAAAAAGACAAAAAAAATTATGCCTTTTCTCTCACTTTGATTTAGTTAGAAAACACTAAGGATCACAATGGCATAGTAAATCTGCATGGAAAGGGGAGACAGCTCAGTTAGTAGAGTGTTTGTCCACTGATCCGAAGGTTGGCGGTGCGATTCCAGCTCCCACAGATGAATGCTGTCATTGTGTCCTTGGGCAAGACACTTAACCCACCTCACCCCCAGTGTCTGTGTACACAGGTGAATGGGCAAGTGGTTCCTTGACATAAAGCACTATATAAATTGACCATTGACCATTTACTATATCATAAAATGTCACGTGAAACTTTCCCAGATGATCCAAATTCAACCATTTTGTTAATAAACACGCACATCACCATAGAGAGACAGCTTGAAGAGTTCAATCTTTTCAATATGAAGAGCTGGCAAAAAAAGGTTGTTGTATGATATAGCAATAGCAAAATACACACTGTAATTTCCCTAACATCGTGACTGTGTAATGTGAGGATGTATTCCATATCACATGCATGTATTTTTGTGAACAAGGCTAGTTCCACATAAACTTTTAAGAGCTAAACTGATAACAAGACCTCATGCACAGGCCACATAAAAGTAAGTCAGTTGCTTCAGAATGGAAAGTTCTGTCTATAAAAAACACTTATGTTTAACACATTTAATGACACATCCTCCAGATTTCATGTTTAACCTTGATTTCTGCTTCTGCGATGCTTTGCTTTTGAAATTTGCAGAATGCAGTACAAAGCCTCCACTCTTTTCTGCTCTCTTCTGACTAATACAATGTTACTGTTGGAGCTCTGTGGAAAGCGGTCAGCCGGTGTCTTACGCACGTCACACACACGTCGTCAGCAGCACCGCACCGGGAGGCCGCTGATGAAACCAAGAGGCAAAGCGCTCTGTTTATTTTTTTTTGCTTTTTCCAATAATGTCATAGCCGTGATTACTCATATGTGCAGGACCCCGCTCTGTTTGTTAGAGCTAAAAATATCCTTCTGTGCGGCCTTATTTTCAGGAGAAGAAGGTTGGACTTGGAAGAGTGGGTGAAAAATCCCCAAGCTCCACACGCCGTTTCCTCCCCACCCTCGTCTTTACAGAAAGTTACTGTACTCTGATAATCTGAGTTATTTTTAGCCCTCAAAGTGGCTTCGGCCTTTAGCCCCGGCCTATGTGTGTGGTTTTAGGTTATTTAGGCTATTTACTTGGAGAACATTTACTAGACACTTATTTTGTGTCCAGTAGTGGATGAAGCACAAGTACTCACTTTTGTTACTTAAGTACAAGTACAGACGCTGAAGCAAAAAAATAAACCTGAAAATATCGCATGAAAAAATCGACTTAAGTAAAGTATTTTGCGCAGATTTTGAGGTCTCAGGAAGCTTCAAATGTAGTGATTTTGATAAAGATTTTTGTTCAACAGAAACAATTGAATTAAATTTTTTTTAGCTGTTGTTACTTGTATATTTTTGTTTACTCAAATTACAGATGTGTTAAAAAATACACCCCTCAGCCTTTTCAACTGGTCTCATACAATTATAAAAAATACATTTACTTTCCAGTCCTGTAATAAATATAGTAGAGTAGAAAGTACAGATACCTTCTTTCAAATGTAGTGAAGTAAAAGTAAAACATATCCACTTTAAAATTGACTTAAGCAAAGTACAGATACCTACAATTTTACTTAAGTACAGTACTTTATTACTTTTACATTGTTACATTCCATCACTACTGTGTCCACAAACACATGAGAAGGGCCCGACAGCCACGTCTGAAGCTGAATCAGTGAACAGTTATTCCTTCGAGCTATTACGCAGCTAATCTACTTCACATCTGTTTAAGTCTGCCCTCACAGTCAGTCATTACTCTGCTGTTTAACTAAGAAATCAGAGAGGAAGAACATACATCACATTAATACACTATTAAACACATCAAATCACAAACTCTGATAGTTCATTTTTTTTGTTCTTTTTGGGCTTGTCAATAAGGTTTGTCACAGTCCTATACACAATCGCCATGCATGTTAGTCTGACAGTTTAATTTATCTTCATTTTTGCACGCATTACTGTGATAAAATGATACACCAGCACACACGTGAGGACTTCTTGATTACTCAAAGGGGATATTAACAGTAACAAAGACAAGACACTGGAACAAAACACAAGCTTCTGTAAAATAATAAATTGCTATAACCTTATTGATGATATGTGGTGATATTTCTGTACCCACAACTCCAATCTGACCACCAAACACCAGGCCGGGTGTTAATTGTATAAAAAGAGAAGTTATAGTGGCTGCATACCTTTAATTTGAACTGTTGACATTATTTATTTTCAAATTATTTACACTGAATTAAAATGCCTGCATAATAAACTGTATTGTACTGCAAATATAGACCCTTCCATCAAAATTACTTCAAGAAATGTTTTAAACCCTACTTAGTAAATACTTGAGTCACTTCATGTTTTATTTCCAAATTTTCTACATATCATAATGCACTAAGGTATGAGTAATAGGATACAAATATGGCATCTTCTTGTGCCTATGACCCCACATTCTTGAGTCGAAATCAAGCTATAATTTTCACTTTAAAATTATTTTTGGAAAAGCAAGTTCAAACATAGCGTCCACTCCAATCACATACATCACTTGAGATATTTTGATTTGTAGGCCATGGTGTGAGATATTAGTCATCTCATCATATTAACTTCCTCCGCAGCTCAGGGTCAAGCCTTTATGTGAGTGAAACATTGTGAATTTATGAGGTCTGGGTTATTCCTGGATTCTAAGTTCACAGAATAGGGACAAATCATTATTAAAGCCCAATCTAAAAATGAAATGCAAACTATTTGTTCTCAAACATTTCACACCAAGAAAATGATTTGCCTTTGAAGTACCATCAAATTTAAACCAGGTGTAAAACAGAACAATTTTAGGTCAAAATATGGGCAAAACCAGGTCTAAGACTAAACACGATATTCTACACTAAACAGAGTAACTCAAAGGAGGATAAACATTGACTCTAAATTCAGCAAATATGTGAACTGCAGAGGAATCAGTGTACCATCTGAAGGTGGTTTTGTACTACCAGTGGTAGATATATCACATTCTGAGAAACACTTCACTATTACACGCAATGCATGTTAATGAATAATCTACATAAAACATGTGTATGTAATCCTGACAGATTTTAGCCATGAGCAACTTTCCATCTAATTGTCCCAATTACACATAAGTCACTAGTCAAGTTAGTAGAAGTGGTATTAGCAATGGGTGTTTTATTCTAGATAATTTTCATTAATTGAAAATATTTTGTGTTTGCAGAATACATAAATCTGGCCTACTTGACTGATTTATTATTTACACACTGGTGTGTAATGTACAAATACAGTAGTGTTTGGCTACTGTAGCATATTACTGTATAGACTGGAGTCTAGACTAGGGGTCTCCAACTTCAAGGGCTACCAGTAGCTCTCTAGCCGCCACCCCCTAGCTCCCCAAAGGATTCATGAATTGTTTGAATTTGATTAATGGCAAGCCTCTAGCCTATAACCAAAAGCACAGGCTATTTTAGATGCCTTTCTATGTGCACTAATAGATAGATGGTGGGTTATACTCCATCTATAAGGCTTGCAGTTGCTTTTATATATAGTAAGTGTCTTGCAACCGCTAAAAGGAGTATGTTTCTACCATTTTCCTTTCCAAAAAGTGCAGCTCTTTGAGGGAAAGGTTAGAGACTGTATCCAACTGGACCCTTAGAGGCTTCAATGATTATTACACCAACAAGGCGTGTTATGACAGCTTGAATGGCTTTGACCTGTACCAATTCTAAATTCAAAGACCATTCCATATTTGGAGCTACATAAAAAATACAATTTAAAACGTCAGTAGTAAGTCAGTACACCTGATACTGGTTGAAGCCCTTCTACTTCTAGAATGCTAAGCACAACATGGGCTATCCATTTTCTCTTATAGGCTATAATGAGGACAACCATATTGTAGGACTAGGCCTATATTATTTATAGGCATCATGCCTGCAGGTGTATTTACGGACAATAATGTGCAAGACATTATTATAACAGCTAATTGTAGCCTGAAAACGGCTGTACGGTCTGAGGGATTCCTGTTTATGCTGAATGCTTAGCCTACTTTTTTTTTTTTTTTTGATTAGCTGCAGGAGGTCTATTGGCCGAAATGTGACTTATAAGCTATTCAACTAACGAATAACCGATGTATAGCCTAGTTGGAACGCCCAGATGTATTCAAACTGCAGTAGAGGCCTTTTCATTCTCAAGATAGTAGGCTATCGTGTCAGACTTCAGTGCCAGTATTACTTTTGGTCTCCACGTCACTTTACGCACCAGCCTCGAGCACGTTTCTCGTCGTTTCCGGTCCGCGTCCTTTGTCAACATCATCCGCGCCTTACGTCCGCGAGCACTGCAACCTCGCCACCCCCACATCACATCACCGGATCACCGCATTTAGCGACATGGAGTTCACCATCCGCGCCGCCAACGTGGACGACTGCAAGGACATCGCGCGCATGATCACGGTCAGTCAGAGGACGAAACATTTGGTTAAGTCTCCCTTTACGTCATCTTCATGCCTAGTGCCCTCCCTCGTGTATTGATTATTGTAACATGTTGGGAATTGTTTTCCAATAGGGCTTGTTAATCTAATGTCCTTATAATCTAATTAGGCTAATGAGTAATGTCTGTCTTACAGGAATTGGCAGAATATGAGAAAGCCATAGACCAAGTAAGAATCACACAAAGAGGTATGAAGAAGTCACATTACAAATATGTATGTACTGTTTGATCATATCTATTATAGATGTAAACTACAGATACAGGTACAAATACAGATTATTGTTACATTGCTGTGTGAGTACTGAAATCTAACCATAATAAAACATTTTCCCAGATTTGGAGCAGGATGGTTTCTCAAAAAACCCATTCTTCCATGGGATCATTGCTGAAGTGCCAGAACCACACAAAACCAAAGAAGGTGAGAAAAAATATGTGCAAATGTTCTTCTTCAAATTGGTTAAAATTGGTTAATAGATGTGTAAGATTTCACGCTACTTTTTGTTGTATCTATATGGTATCTTGAAAGGGTCTACAGCATTTGATTTCCGTTGTATAAGTGTGACCCTCTTCTTGCACATCTCTTACATAACACTTTTCCATATGCCACTTAACTTTTCCCTTTTTCCATTGCCCACCCATTCAGCTACATTCTGTGGTGAACTTATTCTTCTGAAGCAATGCAATACAGTGCAGTTGTCCACGCATTTATAAAAGCAGTGATAAATGCTATAGGGTATAAACTACTGAAAATCAGATACGAATCTCCACTAAAACTATTATCAAATCTAGAAACTCATTTGAGCATGTATCAGTACTAAAAAAGACACATTCACTGGACAGAAACAAACATTTCCTGGATAGCTTTAGAATGATCTTGAGCTGTATCAGAACAAGTATAAGACCACATAGACGAGTATATCCCAGTGAACCTACCTGGATGACTGAGGGATTACACAGATATAAGGCCACATGGTAATATAAAAGAAAATACTATGACTTAATGCTGAAAATGACATTCTGTTATCTAAAGAAAGTGTGTTTTTGACTATGATTGTGGCATCAGAATCTGTATAGAGTATCACGTCTGTTCCTTTGTAAAATTTTAACATTGTGAGAACACTACAATGCTAATAGTATCATCTAATTTTAGAGAGGTAGTTACAGTATGTAAATCCATTAAGTAGTAATAATCAGATTGATTGACTGTGTGGATGAGGTGAATAATAGAAGGTATTGTTAGATCTAGGATGTTCTCCCTGTGTCTGGATGGGTTTCCTCTGGTTTCCCCGATTTCCTCCTACATTTCAGGGTTAATGTTAATGTTATGAAAAGATATGTGTAATGTAATCTGAATGTGACTGATTTAATATCTGCCAGCCGTTCTGAACTGTGTGTTTCTTGTCATTTCAGGCCATGCAAAGGTGGGCTATGCACTTTATTACTTCTCCTACTGCTCATACAGAGGCAGGGCTGTTTTTATGGAAGACTTATATGTGATGCCTGAATTTAGAGGTACAGTGTTTTTTTTAAAATTTATGTTATACATGGCAAATATTTATATAGACCAATATTATAAGCTATTTGCCCAAATCTGTTGATACGCTTGATCACAAAATGTACTATGTTCCTTGTATGATTTAGGGAAGGGTATTGGCAAGGCACTAATGAGCAAAGTTGCACAGGTCAGTGAATAATTGTTTTTTTATCAGTCGTATCCATTTTCACACAAGTTAGACTTTTAATTGCCATCCTTCATAAACAGAACTACCAATTTTATTATCAGGGCAATATTGTCACACATGGTTTTATGACAGGGAATATATTTCAAAATGTACAGAAAAATGGCCCTTTTATGAGACACTTGTTCTAATTATTTTGTATTGTCTTTTGGGTCCTACAGCTTGGTTTAGCAGCAGGCTGCCAGCAGCTAAACTTCACAGTTCTGGACTGGAACAAGTCATCTCTGGACTTTTACTTGAATCAGGGGTGCACTGACACTACAGCAGAGATGGGATACCACTACATGTGCTGTAAGGGAGAGGCCTTGGAGCACCTTGCCCAGCCATAGCCCAGTCATAAACCATCTTTCGGGATCCAGGTTTATTCAAACAGCACAGGGAAACGGCTCTATCTAGTGGTCAGCTGTAAAATGACAAGGGCAACATACAAACGGTGTATTTACATGGCCATTACACATTAGGTAACTAGAATAATATGATAATCCAGTAATAAGATCTGGTTATTGCTGTGTTTACATGCACATCACCAAAACACCTGCAGAATTAGGTGATCTCAGTATGAAAGATTTTAATGCCACAAAAATGCAACACTAAAGATTTCAAGCAATAATTTGCTCATAAAAATCATGTTTACTAAACAAACTTCACCTTTGTTATTATATGCATCGAGCCAATCACTAAGGGTGTGGACTGGGTACAAAACTGGGTAGCTGGTTGACTCAATGCCATGCACTTACTATAAATTTGAATAAGACTGTGAAGAAGTGAGTTTGTTTTAGCAATATTTATAACATACTTTTACTCATGTGGTTATGTTAGCACAACTATAAATATATAAATGTGACATAATGCACAAATCCTTGTTATGCAATAAGAGTTATAGACTGTTTATGGACAATATGTTTATTGTTGTTGTCTCACAATGCTGCATTTGCACTATTTCATTTATTGGTATAATATTACCATAGAGCACAGTGGAGTCATTTGGGTTCATTGGACTGAACTGAACGTAGAAGTCTTGGATAAGTCTCCTGTCTTTAAACCTGTCCCATTAAACTCAGAATGGCACAACCCCCAGCCACTGTTTTAAATCCAGTTTGATTTTTAAAAGAGATCTTTATGTATCATGTCCAAAAATGTAATGAAAACAGTCTGACTGTCTTTCCTCTCTCTCTAAACAATAGGAACCACTGAGACTGTTTGGGAATGCTGGAATTTGAGTGTTGTTTACCAAAACTAGGAATTGTTCTGTGTTATTTTTCCTCATTATGTTTGAACAAACCGACCTAGCTTTGGAAAACAAAATGTAATTGTCTGCCATGGCCTCTTCCAAAAGTCCACCGCATGCACATATTTATATTTGCCTTGTATGAAACTTCAGAAATCTGCATCTTAAGATTCCCACATGCATTCTTCAAGTGATTTCTAAATCCAAGTTTTTAGAGGTTGTGTGCCAGTTTGAACCCAAATATGGCTAAAAAGTCAGTTTGTTGAGCTTACCTTAGGACCTAACAATATTTCTCAATCTTAGTACTTTCAAGTCGATAGTGAGATGCTACTGTTAATACTTACAATATGTTTTTATGTCTTCAATATTGTACACTCAGGTATGTATTGTTTAAAACTGTGTAGACCAATACGCTTTGGTTGAGGCCAAAAGTTTGCTATGATATATGTTTTCAATTCAATAAAAGTCAGTTATATCTGGGCATTCATGCCTTGTGCTTGTTTTGAAGTGTGGAAGTTTGGATCTGTCAAAACAGCTAACACATCATACAGAATAGTAGGCTATATCTGTTTTATTTGTGAGATTTCTTTTCTCTCTTTTTGGGTAGTTTTAGATTGTAACTTAATTTCCTGCTTAATATATTCCGAGTTGCTCTTGTGGTTAGTACCAAATAAACATACAAAAGAAATGTGGCGATAGAACTGGACTTAACACAGAGGAATGAATAGGCTAGAATAGGCTACATGCCTACTATACATTTTCTTTAGCCTTTTCTTTCCTCTTGTTCAAAACAAAATGTCCTTGATCCATCAACCATTGCTCATAGCTTAGATTAAAAGTCACTGCTGAGTCCGTTTGATCCTCCAAAGCAATACCACAGGACATATTGTTTTGTCTACACAGGCGCCTCCGTGTGGTCACTGCAGGAGCTGTTATTCGCGTGGAGGGCACATATTTTGAGGCAAGAGCCCAGATGAAATTATGTGAGAAGCAGAGAACGCTCCGGCGCGCTTTGTCTGTTTTCTTGGGCTCACTTGGTTGAGTTTTACGGCGGATGCACGCGCTCACCACAGCATCACACCAGTCTGGTTCCGAGTGCGTGTGTGCGCGTTCTCAAGTGTGTTTAGTCTGTCTATTAGAGTGACCCCCCAGCGAGCTGTTAAAGGAAGAGCAGAGAGCTGAGTCAACGAATCGCGAGGAGAAGGATGCAACAGTTGCACCGTGCACTCCACGCGCGTCCTGTGCACTCCGTGGGGCAGAAGATGGTGGATTTGCATCGGACAATATAAGGAGCGCCGATTTTTATGTGACAAAGTTTGAGTTGATAAGGTGGTGAGTAGTCGGAGGTTGTGCGTCTCGCTCAAATGGACAGGCACAGACGTGAGTTGAGTGGACACGCTGTGCTTCTGCGGCTATGGGGATGAAGAAGGACTTTGGTTTGGTGTGCAGCGGCGAGTAGCGGCGCAGTCTGTGCAGCCAACATGCATCGGATCGTGCAGAGAAGACGGGTGCGCAAGCTGCGCCTCGTCTGGGCTTCTCTGGCGCTCGTGGCACTGTCCTTGGCCGCGTGCAGCGCGCTCTTCACGGCGTGGACCTGGCGTCAGACCCGAGACCTCTCTCAGTCGTTTAAAGTCCTGCAGGATCGGTTGGAGCAGGTTGGTACCAAAGATAAACAAAACAACTAAATAAGCACCTAGACAGACACCAAAGGACTTTAACTTTACTGCGAGTAAAGTGGTTGTTATGCAAGTCTTTAGTGGCTGTGGTTACGGGAATCTTCGCGTGGGGCCGGCAATATGGAAAAAATGCTATTCTACATTTAGGCAATGTCCCCTGCACGTACTGTTTTCCTGCTGGGCTCACCACTTTGCGCTTTTATGGCTCACCAATAACAGCAGTCAACTCGTGCAATGAGTGTTATTTTTGTGGTCACTGCTCACCCCGCCATGTTTAATTACTTTGGTGCCAGTTGTGTGCAGGCCTAGTTTTTATCTCAATTTACTGGAAAGCCTCAAATATTTGGCATGTGAGTGTGTTGTACCCAAATGACTGCGCTCCAGAGGCGCAGAGGAAGCTGGGAGAGAAATTTCGGCAAGTATTTCACGCTACATCATGCAACAGGTACCCTATAGACTTCTGACCATTAACACTCTCCACACTCAAAAAAGTTACAATAAGATATGCAACTTTTCATTTGAAACCAGGGCCAGTTTTAGGTTTGTGGGGGCCATGTGAAAAATCTGGTTTGGGGCCCGTTAACAATGGAGTGATTTATTTATGGCCGAGAGTGATCTATGTGCTGCCCAAAATCTGGTAAAGCTCAGGAGAGAATAAAATCAGAGGCAGAGTTCAGTGATGTAGTAGACATTTAAGCTTTTATTGTGAAACACCCTAGACATCACAGCACAGTCTTCTTTGGTACCACGAAATGGGCTACCAGTAGGGGGAGTAGTGAGCGGCCGTGATATCAAATATTATGTTGACGCTGACAGTATCCAACTGTGGGGATGCCTGGTTGATGGTTTTACTTATAAACAACTTTTCTGTGGGTCACACCATGTACAGTGCCCCTTGTACATCACTGCCTACTTCAAATGTTTACTAAAGTTACATATAAGGTAGATATTTCATGTTCAGTATTTATATAGCTGCATATTTGCTACAAACTCTCTGCAATGGAATGGGATAAAATAGAGCAACCTTTGGCAACAAGACAATCTTTGGGATTTAGAGAAATGTCCACTAGGCAGAGCTTCTTTTTAATGTCATAAGCACATACTGAGCCTTCAAAGTTGCATCACAAATGTAATTATTTAGCCAAGGCAGCCAAAGACCTGATGGAAATTCCTCTGGAGTATTTACAAAGCCGAGTTGCTGTGGAGTTGGAATTAGACGACAGGTTGGCGGCTGTACTGTTGACAGACCTGCACACACATGTGCACTAACGCTCTAAACCTGGAGTGTTGATGCTGGACTCTTTCCCAAGGGGTCCACTCTCTGTCCATTTGACCCAGAGCCAAGCCCTGATCAGAGCAGTCAGTCTCAAGACTATACTTGCTGCTTCCACAGCACAGTAGCAGTATATTCACTTCTCTTCTTACTTCACTCGGGTTTCCTTCGGTCATCCGATGGGCCCCAGGCCAAGCAGCCTATATCGTTGCTGGCTTGACAAAATCCATTTCTTGGTAAAGTAAGAAGTGAGGAATTTCAATGGCTGAAAGCATTAGGTGTTGCAACGTCTCTCCTGAGGAAGTGCTATTCTGGAGCTGAACTGCAGTCGGGGCAGGAGAGTGGAAAAGCTGTTGATGTGACTGGCTGGAAGAGGCCGTCTGGCTGTGTGGGAGCAGTGCCAGCTCAAAGTCATAATAAACCCATCGCACATTTGTTAATAGTGAACGTTTCTCTGTCTTTCAACAGGTTAATACACAGAGGAAGGCCATCGTTCAACTCATTTTGGAGAAGAGAGAGCTGCTGGTCGGCCAGAGAGTCAAGAGAGACGGTATTGCATTTCTGTCCCACATGCACTGACCAATCGCGTGTGCTGTGCAGCCCACATCAGCAGACACAATACTTATGCGTGCGGTTGTGCTTTTGAGGGAAGAACGTTTAACGCAAACGCTGCCCAGTGTTGGTCCACATGCTGCTATGGTCAGCTCCAGCAGCCCACAAGCACTGCCCGCTGCTAAAAGTCGACACAGGAAAAAGTAGGCAGAGGAATGGCTGTTACAGAAATTACAGGGCTGACCAGAATGGCCTCAGGAACAAAACAAAACAAAAAAACAGCTGGTGCATTGAGGCTTTGTTGCACACTTTAAAACAAAGACATTGATTTCTTCTCACCATAGGCACTCATCTGGCATAGCAAGGATTTGTTATGAAAGATATTTGATGACCTATCATTGTAGTATATTTATATCAGCTGCTGACATCATGGTGCGATGTGGTTTGTCCAAAAGTGACCTCTCACAGTCAGGACTGCTTACGTTTCTGTATTGCTTTGAGTATTAATGTTTGAGAAGACAACTTTGACTACTTTATTTTACACACATTTACACACACACACACAAAAACTAAAATTATTAGTTAACATCCAGTAGTGCAACATGCAAATAAAAAAAAAGAACTTTGCACTGGATCCTCAGTGAAGTACTACTACTAGCCATAACTGCATATATAATATGGACATAATAGTAATGCAATACACAAAGCAATGTGACTCTTGTTTTACTTTTTCAAAGTGACTATCAATAGTGAAATAAAATGTTTCCCTTGAATGGTTAGCCTATCCAGAGCTGACAAAAGGATTTATTAGGAGTGTATGTGTATTGACATCTTGCAGGTATTTCAGCAGTAAGTGATAGCTGAGCTAGTCTTCCAAAATGCATTAAGCAGCCCGCGGCTATCAGTGGAAAGAGAGTGCTTTTTCCAGTGAGTGGAAAGTTGACCGCTAGTGCAGGACACTGCTGTTATGTTCTCCTGATGACTGACAGCGTGATTCAGGAAAGCCTGGCTGGCCTGGGGGCTTTAGCTCGCCCAGAGCAGAGCCTGAGCCCGGGGTCACCCACCTGTGAGTTATTTTAGCAGGGGTTTAATATTCCTACAACTGTGGAGGCCCGCGGTCTCCAAACAGAAAGTATGTATTTCACAGTTCATACATACAGTGTTTGGGTTATATTTGTCTTTTAATGACTCCCCTGAGGCCTGAATGTATGGCTAAAATAAACCATGGTGGGTAACAGGAGTACACATTTTCCAGCGCAGCTCTTTTTGAGGTCTTTATTTATTGTAGTTTGCTTCACTCTTGTCCTAATCGACTCTTGGCTGGGCCAAAGACCTCTTGTTTCCGGCACTTCATTTTTCTCATTCTGTGGTAGTTTTTGCTTTGCTGCTTACCCTAAGTCATTTGTATCAGCCTATTAGTAAATAAGGATCACATTAAAGACCAAAACATCTAACATCCCACTTAGTAGTTGTTTTGTCTGGTGACAGTCTTGTCTTCTGTCTTTTTTCTCTTTGCTCTCTCCATCCTCTCCCACTTCCTCTGCGATCTGTATTTTCTACATGACGGCAACCAGCTGGCACTAAGATTAGCCCCCACAGGAAAAAGAGAGGCACACGCGTTTGGACTGAAAATAACATTTTGAGGAAATATATTAAAGCACGTGAAAGGAAATCCGTGCCCGTCTGCAAACCGCATTAAGGAGCAGCCAGGTTCAGTTGTAATGGCTGCAAATGAACGCAGCATGTTATTAGACAGATACAGATGGGAGTGATTGTTTTATCAAAAAACCACAGACATATTTTCATAGCCTTCATTCAAAGTCTCTTTTCTTGCCTTCTGTAGGGGGAATGCAGCGCGGGAGGAGTGGGAATGGAAAAAAAGCTGCGTCTCATTTTGAAAGTAAGTGGCTTGGCAGATTGCTTACGGTGGTCTCGAGTAGCATCTGCTGAAGTGGTTTCAATCATATAGCCTTATACAATTGCACTAATAAAATCTTAATTGACTTTCCTTTTTCTTTCTTTTTAAATGGCTTTTCATCGTCCCATCAGTAACCAAAGTGTCCTCTCAGCAAGGTAAGGCCTGTAGACCATATATGAATACTTGTATGTGTATTATAATAACAGTGGCCTTTGTATGGCAGTGGGAGATGGTGGAGTCATTAAAGGCTGGGAGGAAAGGACACTGAATATGACCAAAGCAGTGAGGTACAACAAGGACTTAGGCACCTTCACTGTGGAGAAAGCAGGCGTCTACTTCCTGTTCTGCCAGGTATGTCTCAGGAAGTCAGAGGAAGTTATAAGAGTAACTGAAAGTAACATCATATTTATAAATAAATAAATATAATGTAGAGGTATTGTAATGATAAGGTCAAAACAATACATAATAATAAAAAAATAAAAATCTGAAAGCGTGCAGCACAAAACACATACTGAAATCTGAAATCATTTAAAAAAGTTACTGAAGTAAATGTACATGAGAACATGTAACTTACCCTTATGTGTATGAGAAGGGATACCAGACCCATTCACTTTCTGGAGGTAGATGGGTATAGCGGACCATTTGTCACATTGAGTATATAGTATTTGAAGAGTAGAGGAACTGTGATTTGGATTGTCTTATTCTTGGCTCTTCAGGGACGATTAATTCCACTACAATCAAGTAATTATTGTTCCTTTCCTCTACCTTACCCAAGAAAAAGGGAAAGTGTGTGGGAAGCAATTATGGAACTTGGTATAGTGCATTTCAAAAACATGATCAGGTTTCAGGGCATAATCTCAGGGAGTCGTCCCGCGTCTTGTCAGGTTGACATGAGGTCTGGACAAAGTCAGAAAAAAGCAAAGTTCTTGAGTAATGTAGCAGCATGATTTTGGTTAAAATTAGACATACTACTTAGAGCTGAACCAATAGGTCAGGCTGATAAATGTAATTTTCTGATAGTTAGCCATTAGCTGATAGTCTAACTTTGGTGGGGGGCTCATCTTCCATAGAAATGTCATTGCTTTGTCTGTAATGTTGCACAGTATGGCATTAATCTTATCTATCTTGCATTTATATATTTCCAGGTTTATATTTATTAAAATACATTGAAAAACATACTGACACCTCCACAGATCTGACCTGTAATTTGGCCTGGTGACCTGCTTGTACCCATGGAGATAGCTAAGTTTAATGCCTTCAGAAAAGTTACATAGTGCTCATTTAAAGGCAGTTTTTAAGACAGTTATTTGTCTGTACAGTGTCAAGGGCATAAACCAGATGTTAGCTGTCATTATGTCCAATGACCTTCCCTACATTTATAGAAAAATAAAACATGAAAAACATTGTAAAGCCCTGGATCCAGAATCAATTTGTATTTGTGCTGTGGTGTCTGCTCAAACAGGTGCTGTTTAACGAGCAGGAGTCTCAGTATGTGAAGCTGGATGTGGTGACAGTGGGTCACAGGCCTCAGAAGCTGCAGTGCATGGAGGGCTATGGGACCACCCCTTCAGCCGGCCCACATAATTTCCACTTCCTGAAGCCGTGCCAGGTGTCCGGGCTGCTGCGACTGGACAGGGGCACGGAGCTGCAAGCCATCACGGGACCCTCCTTCAGACTGCACACAGTGGGCAACCCCTCCGCCTCTCCGCATGTCTTCAGCATCTTCAAAGTCAACTGACACTAGAGTTCACTGAAGGAAAAAAAGTTGTGGGGAAACTTCTATTGTACAGCAGTGCCTTTTTTGTGGTCACAAATTTTTGGGCCGTCGCAAAATGCTGATGTTAATTTAAAAGGCAAGCCTGCCATTTGTGGAAGTTGTTCTGGACAGTTTCTGGACTGCGCACTGCTGCTTTGGAACTCAATATAGACTTTGGACAGGTACCAAGGCACAATGGACCAAATGCCTGGATGAATGTCTGAGGGAACAGATGTGATGGAAACTATTCTCTAGATAAGGCTTCATATGAAGGCAGAACTACATGGATTTTCAACTTAGTCTTAGTATTGTGGTCCATATTGTACTTACATTCTTTTCATGACAGAGAGTTCAGACAGTAAAGCTGTGCATGCACCTTCCACTTTGATTTTGTTGAGATAGTGCGCTCATGACACATCTCAGTCCAGACCCCTCTTTCTACTTTTGTGTTTGTTTTTTTTTACCAAATAGTTGGCACTCCTACAATGCAATATGTGTGTGTTTGTGTCCAATGCCTCTCTTTTATCTGAATCATATTTAAAGATACTCAAGAGCTGCTTTTATAACATGGATGTGAATTTGCTGTTTTGCCTGATGTTTAAAATGGGTTATGTGATATTTTATGGAAAACAACTTTTATTGAAAAAAAAACTTCTTTTGTAAAGAAGAACACTTGGTGTTGATTTAAAGGTACTTTATGTAAAATTTAGTTATTCAAAATGTCTTTTCATTATATTTGAACATTATATTTAGTAATCTTCTTATGGTTTTGCCTTTAGATTCCATGTCCCCCCAAGGCTACAGTAGGTACCTAATGGCTCTAGTACTGAGTGACTGTAAACCAAATCTGTACAGATTTCTCTTTTACATAATATAAAGGGACACTATTTTGAACACCTATTAAACATCAAACATAAGCAGAGTAACCACTTTTAACAATGTTTTGTCATCAAAGGCCTTACATAAACATACGCATATTGTCATTGATACATTTGTGAAACTATAGATTGACCTTGGGTGTTACACATTCAGAGTCATTAAGGTCAACACTGTCTGGGACAAAAGTGTTGCACTTCATTACTCACTGTGAGTCTCTACTGGTGTTTGGCTTTGCATTCCCACACAAAGATTGATTTGACTTTTAATTTGTCCTTAATATGCTGTAGCTGCTTTCTGTCATAATCCTACAACACAAACAGTGTGTATTTTGAGCAAAGGGCCGAAGCACTCCCACTCTTGTTTATAAGTAGTTTTGTGGACAGACCACAATGGTTTCTCCTGAGCACTTTACTGCAGTGAAAGGAGTTTTTTAATTAGAGCCAAACTTGAGCCTTTTGAATGGAAAATCTTGGGTGTAGACATTGATTTCCTAATGTTTGCTTGTGTCTTGGTCACACAGCCGCGTGCCCTATTTCTCCATCAGCACAGAGCAGACCGCAGTGTGTCCCGCTCACTGGCAGCTGGCTACATTTTCACTTCCTGAATTTAACCCTGAAGCACATAGCTCAAAGTCTTTGAGGAAAAAAACATGGCTCCCTTCTCCTCAGCCACTCACACTTCTGCTCCTATTTCTATTTGAAATGAAATGTCAAAGTTTATTGCATTTTGTAAAGTCTGTGTAAAAATGTTTTTGTATAATGGTGTACGTAAAGTCAGATTTCTTTTTTACTTTTTTAAAGCACATGTATAATAAACCAGTTGTTCTTACCTGTATGTATTATTGTCAATTTACCTGCAGTGAGGGTTAATGAACAGAACAGAAAGCATTGTTTAAAATGGCCACAGATGGCATGGTTTCAGTTTTAATATTTATCTCTATTTAAATAACTACAACCAACACTTCTGTATTAAAACATAGCTTGCCCTTTTGTCTGTAGACCATCTTTATGATTGCTAAAGAAACAAAATAAACAATGACACAGATCCAAATCATTGAAATATGGGATGAAGGCATTGACTTACAGTAATCTTCACAGCCTCTGACCATGACAGGAATCAGTTCCTGTAGTGATGGCAACAGACAGGCAAGATCTGTGGTTCTCAAACTTTGATACTTGTTCTGGTTGTACAGTGCAATTTCCCAATAGTTATAATGTTAACTTAATTTAGAGCAAATTTTATCCACATTCCACTTCCTTTGGTTTAGTCCTTGTTTGGAACTTCTGTAGCAATGCTGTAGTTCTAATTTAGACCTGGTTCAGTCCTGTTATAGATTCAGTTTAGATGTGGTGGTACTCGGAAGACTAAATATATTTTTTTATGTGGTACTTGGTGTGAAATGTTGAAGAGAACCACTAAGATAAACAGTGTTTTGTTTGAAAGCTTTCTCCAAAACAATGGAATTTGATAAAGCAAATTGGGATTTAGTTTGGGATTTGCAAAATAAAAAACAGATAAATAAATAATAATAATAATTATAATGCTTTTAATCCAGTAGCTGTACAAGAAAAAGAAACAACAAGAATGTGTTGTTCATTGTCATAGCTTGGGTTTTAAGTGTTTTATCATTCATCAACAGTTTGAAGAAAGCTCACAAAAATGATTCCCTTCCTTCATGAACAGTTAGTGTTCTCTGCACATGATACCACCTCCCTGATCTGCAGTTACTAATCAGTTTAGTGTGGAGCAGAGCTTAATGTGAGTGCTGACATCTGGTCTCAAGTGCCACCAACTGTCAGCTACAAAATGTGAAACATTTGCCATCAACTTGCATAGTTATTCAGCCCCCTTTTAAACTACATAGTTTAAGAGGTTAGTCTACCTGAATTATAGTACAGAGTTCTAGATGTGCTGAAAATGCTAATAATTTCCTGTCACCACATGTGTCAAACCCTATGTCATTGTACGGTTGCACCAAAACAGACAATTATTTTTCAGGCACAGTTTAAACGACTTACATAGTTCATTGTAAACAAATGTTTGATTAACCTCAAAAGCCTTTATAGAGTTCAAATTGGAACATGTTTTAAGAGGGTGACACAAAGGAGATCTTCCAGACTTTGTTGCAAAGCTGTGGATAGAATAAAATATACCTTACATAATTAGTACTCTTCCCACACTGATGACAGATTATTCTGTGTACCTACCAGAGATCCCTTGGTACAAAAACACAATATACAATACAAACAGTTTTGAACAAGTACAAAACTACTGCTGTGAGTGCTGTTAGTTTAACATAAGTAGATGTTTTTGCAGTGCAGGCTACAGTGAACTGAAAAGAAGTGACAAAGCCTCTGAGTTGATTCATTCAGTTTTATTAAAAACCAAAAAAGGAAAAGAAAATAAAAGATGCGTCATTATTGACATGTTTTCACTGTCACTCATCGTTTGATCACTACATACACAGTGACACAAGATACCCAGAAATGAACACAAAATCCTGCCCAGACGACAAGGAGAAACATGGAGAAAAAGAACTAAGTGCTTTCGTTTTAGCGACGCAACATTTTAGCTCGGGGGTTGCAACAACCTCGGAAATTGGACTGAATTTCCTGGTTAGAACCGTGCAAAACGCATGGGAATGGGAACAACTCTTCGACACTTTTAGTTAAATTAAATGAAACTACACTAGGATTTACAATTGACATCAGGTTCATAAATTAATTTGATGACTTACATTTCCAGCTATGATTATTAAGGCGCTTTTTAATGATAACTGTATAAAATGGATTTCCAGCCTAGGATTTTTAAGTATAATACTTGAAATTCAATAAGATACATTTTTATTTGCTTATAGTAGCCTTTAGGGTTACATAGTTTCATACATGTTATTTGCAAGCCCCAAATCTAAAATGTAAGCAAAAAAAATGTGTAATATCCACTTCTGAAGTTACAGGCCAACTTCTTCGTTCTCTTGGAGTTATAGAACAAACATGGCAAATTTAAGTGCATCCTGTTGCACACATTGTTACAAAAAATGTCTCTTTTGGTAGAAGCTCTTTCTCAAATAGTAGCAACAAGAATAAAACAGCAACATCGACGACAACAATATTCAGAACTGTGTAGAGTAAAAACACAAGAGATAATCACAAATGCTTAAATATGCAAAGTATATCACAGGATTGGTAGAAAGTAATAGAAATTTGGAAAACATAGCATTGAGGAGTGTAGAAGGGTAGGTCTGATAACACTGGCTTACTTATGAAAGGTTATAAACATTCATAGGAGATATTTTCTGAAAAATAGCATTGTTGAGGCTTGGCACGTTTGCCATGTAGCCCCAGAGATACCTCATAGCTCTGTACAAGGATGAAATTCAAAATGGCAAAGAGTGGAGTGTTGCGGGACGGCAGCAGGAAATCCAAAATTATTACACCTTGCGTTGCTTATCTATAAGTACCGTTGAAAAAATGCAAAAAGGAGGCGCTGTGCTCAAATACTCCCAAGACTGAGTAAAAGCATCTCAGAAAAAATAGACAGTATTAAAACAATTGTAGGCACAGCTGTTATTTTTATGATTATTTTACTTTATATTGTGTTTAGAGCATGCTTTGAGGGATGGAGAGATTATCATGCAGTTTCCTGTTGAGTTGTAAGGAAAGATGTTTCCAAGTAGGCGAGGTTAGTAAATAGCATCTCTAGAGGAGCGCCAAGCCCGTTTTGGAGGCCTTGGTCATCATGAGGAGTCTTGGTTTGAGGCAGAGATAGTTACAAGAATCTGATGGACTGTATGCGCGGACAGTAAGTGCACATGTGCGTGGGAATACTGCGTTTCATGAAGGAGTACCAGTTAGTGCTAAAAAAAATAATAACAATTGTTTCCCAAATCTACAGCTCTGTAAAAGTGTCGGCTATAGGAGCTAGTACAATCAAAAACAAGGTACGCCTTCGGTCAGTCAATGGGTTAAACACTGTGTGGGGGCGGGGTTTAGTCGTCGATACAGATGACTTCTCCGCTGCGCTGCTCCCGTCGGTTGATGAGAAGTTCGGCCTCGCGTTCCTTCTTCACAGACATGGGAGGCCCGTTCAACACTGTGGGATGACAAATAAACACCAGATTTAAGTTCAGCCAGTCCAACTCTCTGCTTCCACTTTACAGACAGGGAAGAACGCCGTATGCTCTATAAAATGAGTGCAGTACAGTGATACATCTGTCCACTGACTCTTCATATGTTTGCATCCAGATCCAGTTTCCAAATGTTGAAACGAAAGTGTTGTCATTATAATACAGCGTAACAGGCATAGCAGTGAGATGTTGGGTCACAGTAAAATAAATAAATAAATTTGGCACCACTGTAAGGAGCACTAACAGTATAGACATTCAAACACTGGCAATTCATAATGAGGCTAACAATGTGATTGGGATTTAGAATCTACTTGAATACATAAATCTGTATACCACAGTTTGAGGAACACTGTTGTGAAAACCAGATGACTTCAAATGTGCACCCATTTTTCGAGTTCAATTCATTTTGGCCTTACACTATTGACAACAGTAAATCATTTCTTAAAAGCATAATCAGTTAATTTGCAGTAGACAGTACAGAAAGTGACAATGGGACTGTAGATTTAATATAAGTGTGTTTTGGTTTCATTTCTCAAACAGCTAGAAGCAAATCAGAGGTGGGTTAAGAGAGAATCTACACTGTCAAACTGAAACATATTAGATCAAGATGTGGCCCACAATAAACAGGATTGACAGTTTTGGTCTAATCCTCTTTGATCCATTGAGACCACTAGGATCAAACAAGCTTTGAGGTGGCCATCTTTGGTTTTTGGCTCACAGCTTTGGCAATAAGAGGTAAAGACAAGCTTTTGAGATTGTTGGACTAGAGCTGATTGATTACCCAAAAGAAAAAATGTCAACTGTCAAAAGTGAAACTAGAGGAAGCATAGATATACTTGTATATACTTGTTTATGGGGCGTAACAAGCAACATTCAGAAGAGAATTGAACTGTTTATCAATAACACATTTTTTTGTAATTTATTGTAGTAAAATTTTCATCACACAATTGGTTAATGCAACAGGCCTATATCAAAAGAACTGTTTGGGATGGTTGGCTTTGGCCAGCACAGCACAAAGTCCTTCTATAGTGTCAAATATTTCAACAACTTCAACAGTGTAATTTAATGCATTGTTTAACATCAACATATAGCGTGGTATAATGTTTTCTGATCTTATCATGAACATCTGATGACAAGGCTTGACTATTTAAGGAAACTGTACAGACAGAACAAAAATATTTGAGAATAATAAATAAAGAAATACTATCACATAAGTCTTCCATTTCTGTTGCAAACTGCATATTTTGGAATGGTATAGTAGAACTGATAAAAAATTGCCTAAAACATTATATCACTTGGTCTATCATTTGGTGAAAGACCTGACCCTATCTTGCAATTGTAAAGAATATCCTCCAACATTATTTTTTAAGAGATGAACACTGTTGTTGTACTTCCTGCTGCTGTTGTACTTCCACAGAGTCTAGAGACAGTTCTCATAAGATAAAGCAGTAAAATAATCGAATTAAAATTATGTTGTGTACATTTTAATCAGAAACCAGTCATACAGTATTTCATAATTACATACACTGTTATGTACATTAAATGCCATTTGTACTATTATCATAAACTGATAATAGTATACAGCACTACTTAAGATCCCTAGTGGGGCTGGCAGTTATCTCAAACCTTCAGTATAATTCAACTTATAATTTAACTTCTTGGTACAAGTCTGCAACAAGACAGTGAAGGATTGGATCTTCCCATGTCTGTGCAGTGTAGTGTGAAACTGCAGAGAGGAGTGGAGCGGGCCGGCTTCTTTTCAAAACAACGCCAAGAATAGACACTCAGCGTACTTCTCTCGGCAGTGCCACGGGAGAAAATAAACTGCCGTAACACCCCCGTGCCGATCAAAACGCACGATAAGAGCTGTGTTAAGCTGAAGACATCCACCACTGCCTGTGCGCACTTCCACAGCCAAGGGGGGAACGCTGTTGGGAAAACGTGTGGCACTGGTCCAGCGGAGGCCAGAACAGGGGTTGAAGAGGAGGGAGGTAGAGAGGTACAGGAGTGAGATAAAAGCCAAACAACCCAAGGTGGAAGAGCAGGCGATTTACATGAGGAGAGCTGGAGTTCACTGCAGACTAAAGGATTATAATATTGGATAATGTATGGAGTTTATCTAGCTACCATTTAAGCATTTGAATCAATCATTGTACATATTACTCAGACTTGCATTGAGGGTTAATGGGAAACACTGTAAACACTGTAAAAAATGGAATAAACAGCAGAACCAAGTTAGGATATTTCTGAGCTTCACTTTAAATAGCCTGCTTTGTCTCTAGGAGTCAATCTTATTACTGTTCTTGAACTCTTTTATTGCCTTTAAGATGAAATTAAATCCATCTGCCATTTCTGTTAGTCCATACTTCACAGTGATTGGTTAAATCCACCTGTCAGTCACAACATAACAGAGGCTGACCAACAGGGCATAGAACTGCATCAAGTAGAGAACCAAAACACGATTCACGTTTCATCTCAGCCTTATATGCCATATAGTTTAAACATATTTATTGGTGAATTTGGTCTCAGCACTCTCCCTTTCAATCAGGTCATTCATAGTGGCTAATCTAAAATAGCAGAGGCTGAATGCAAAGCTTTAGATTCTTCTATGGTCTCAACTATGTTCATAGGCATGTTCTGTCGCCTCCATGGAAACGTCATCTCAAAGACTCCAGACTAATTATGAACGTCTGGCTTGGCTGACGACCAGTGACATTTTATATGAACTGAAGCTTAAAATGCTGTCATCAGTTTTCAGTATCAGTCTCCGAACACGAGGCACTGGCCAGGCTCTAGAAGGCATTTGAGGTTAGAACAGAAGATTGTAAAACTCACTGGTGTTATGCCAGAAACAATAGAAAATTTTCTAATTTTACTCTAAGGATAAATATAGCATCTCATTGTGCTGAACAGTGAGGCTCTTCTAGTCTTTTAATACCAGTCCCTTGATCTCCTCACAGTTGTACAGGACTTTTTTGGGCTGTATTTATTTTATAGTCCCATTTCTATCTGGCAGTGCTTGTGCTTACAGTAACACTTTAATCCAGTAATTTACAGACACTCAGTAACACTCAGAGTTTGACAAAGCTAAAGTCTACAAAAGTCTATAACAGGAGGCAGAGTTGTTTTCTCTGCTGTAGGTCCAGCCCACGATCCGATAGAGCCCCACACTGCCATCTTGGCAGAAAATGCTGAATTTCTGCATTTACTGAGTAGCTTTGCGTGCGTGCGTCAATGCCAAAACCTTTCATCAGAAACAACCTTGTGAGTCTGAACTATCAACCACCAACTAAAAACAGCAAGGCTTCTATTTTCCAGTTAGACCATACAGTGTATTTAAAAATCTGTGTGAGAGAAATACTTAGGGAGCTTTCATCATGATAAAAAGTTGGTATAACATGACCTATTACACTAGGTGCAAATACTGCCTACTTAGCAAAGGTTAAAGATGAAGTACAGCAATACTGTACTTTAGAGGCAAGCTGCCTACATGTACTGTTTGACTTTTAGAACCTATAGCACAAGCAGTATTATATCTTGTTATATCTTCACATTATATTTGATGTAAACATTTATTCCCATAAAAATACAGTTGAAACCAGAAGTTTACATACACTATATAAAAAGGCAAATATGCTTTTTTCACTGTCTGACATGAAATCAGACAAAACTTTCCCTGTTTAGGTCAATAAGGATTAAAGAAATTATTTTCTAAATGCCAGAATGATGACAGAAGTATTTTTAAGACAATTTTTCATTACTTTCCTCAAAGTCAGAAGTTTGCATACTGTAAGGTATGGTTTATTGACAATATCTGAATTAATTAGAGACCCACCTGTGGATGCATCTGAAGGCACACCAGGAACATACTGCTTCTTTGTGTAACATCATGGGATTCAAAAGAAATCAGCTAAGATATCAGGAAGAGAATTGTGGACTTGCATAAGTCTGGTTCATCCTTGGGTGTAATTTCCAGATGACTGAAGGTGCCACGTTCATCTGTTCAAACCATTATATGCAAGTATAAACACCATGGGAATGGCCGCTGAGAAAGGAGACGGGTTCTGTGTCTCAGAGGTGACTGTGCTTTGGTCCGAAATGTGCGTATCAACCCAAGAACAAAAGCAAAAGATGTGATTGTGCAGATGCTAGCTGAAGCTGGTAAGAGTGTGTCATTATCCACAGTGAAACGAGTACTGTACATAGGCTGAAAGGCCACCCTGCCAGGTAGGAGCCATTGCTCCAAAAGAAACATAAAAAAAGCCAGATTACAGTTTGCAAATACACAGAGGGACAAAGATCTAAATTTTTGGAGACATGTCCTGTGAATAGGTGGATGGATGTCCTGAGGTCTGATGAACTGTTTGGCCATAATGAGCATTGCTATGTTTGGAGGAAAAAGGGGGCAACTTGCGAGCCTAACAACATCATTCCAACTGTGAAGTACAGGTGTAGCAGCATCGTGTTATGGGGTTGTTTTGCTGCAGGAGGGACTGATGCACTTCACAGAATGGATGGCATCATGAGGAAAGAACATTATGTGGGAATACTGAAGCGACATCTCAAGACATCAGCCAGGAAGTTAAAGCTTGGGCACAGATGGGTCTTCCAAATGGACAATGACCCAAAGCATACTGCCAAACTGGTTACAAAGTTGCTTAAGGATAACAAAGCCAATGTTTTGGAGTGGCCATCACAAAGCCCTGATCTCAATCCTGGTGAAAATTTATGGGACCTGAAAAGGTATGGGCAAGCAAGGTGGCTTACAAACTTGGCTCAGTTACACCAGTTCTGTCAAGAGGAATGGGCCAAATTTCCTGCTGTTCCTACTATTGCCAACTTTTGTGAGAAGCTTCTGAAAGGATATACAAAACATTTTACCCAAGTCATACAGTTAAAAGGCAATGGTACCAAATACTAATGAAATGTATATACACTTCTGACTTTGAAGAAAGTAATGAAAAATAGTCTAAAAATCTTCTCATTATTCTGGGATTTAGCAAAAAGAAATACTTTTAGTAATCCTAATTGACCTAACACAGGAAAAGTTTAGTCTGATTTTTTTGTCAGACATTGACAAAAAAAGCAAATGTGTCTTTTTATATAGTGTATGTAAACTTCTGGTTTCAACTGTAAATTTAAACTTGAATAGCAGAGCAGATTTCATGACTTAAAAAGCTTAAAAGGGGAAAACATTTTGTTTTGGAGTCATGTTGTTGAAATGTTAAACGCAGCATATTTTCACCAAACCAAACAGAGCACAAAATAAACATCAGATCAAGACGAGTACTGTATACCGTCAGAGCCGGCCGCACATCCACCACACATCTTTGGACTTTACATCCTTCAGCTTAAAGGGAAATACCAGTGAGCTGCAGCTTACAAACCACTCATTATCCTTAAAGGGCCTATATTGCGCCATTTTCTGATGTATCTTAAAATGTTGTTTCCTCATCAAAAACATACCTGGAGTTTTGTTTTGTTTCATTCACTTTTTTAACATACAAATCCTGCATATTTAAGCTGAGTTCCTCTCCCAAATGGAAAACATTCTATTCCACCTTGTGATGTCATGTGGTAATAGGTAAAAGGTAGCTGTTAACTTGAAAACAACCACTACATGACACTGTTGTTGTTATAACCTCAAACATAAGTGAATGAAACAAAACACAACTCTGGATGTTTTTGAAGAGCTAACAGCAATATAACATAGCTTAAAGCTCACAAGAATCTATTTTGTGTAATGTAGGACCTTTAAAATGTTCGTACACTGAGGCTGATTTGCCTTTTCTAAAAACTAAAGTAGGAAGCAGATGATTTGGTTGTGCTGTTGCGACTGTGGGATGTCACTGTGATGTACAGCTCCACAGTACGAACACTGGGCTGGAAAAGAGAAGGAAAAAAAAAAAATACCGTGACAGAGTCCAGAGTGTTTTATTTTCTCGGCAATCGGGGGGACATTTTCCAACGTGGAATCCATCACTCTGTCACAATAAAGAAGCTCGGGAGAAGTCTGAACAAAGATATCGGTTCAAAGTCTTCTTCTTGGAGAGTGCTGGGACAGAGCATTAATTATGGAGAAGCAGCCTCGGAGAAAAAGTGGATTATAAAATACTGATACTCGTCTGGATTCTTTGGTCAAGTGATATTCCCCTTTAGGCTACCTCAATAAAGTGCTATAGTACTATATGTTGAGTACATCACAGATATAAATGCTACTAATATATTTTTAAAGGTGCAATGCGTAACTTTAGAGGAAGAGTTGCCTGGAAAGATCTCTGTGTTTTTAAATACAGCCAACCTCAAACATGGCTGTTCAATCAGATTTGTTTATTTCAAGGACACAAGTGAAATGAAAGAGCTCATTGGTCAGCCATCATTTTGAACAAGATGAAATTTCTCTCACTTCATATTAACAGAGTTTAATGTTTTGCTCATTGATTCAGTAAAAACTGGTAATATGCTTCAGTGATTTTTTTTTCTTTTTTCCTCGTAATTAGCGATATTTTTTTTGATATGGATACCCTCGGGAGATTCAGCAGCGACCAGACTCACATCTTTGTAAAGCAATGGGGAAGTATGTATTCTTGATCCCAGCAATTGGAAGAGGGTACATGCCATGGAGATGTTATTACTTTGCCTGGCTTTGTACTCGCATAGATTTTATTACTGGTGTTTTAATTGCCTTAAAAAATGCATGCATTCTTACCGTGAGTGAGGTTGTCTCTCCACAGATCTGCTCTATAACTTTGTCTGGCAACACTGCCTGCTTGTCTTGGTGGAGGTAGATACATCTATTGTGAAATATTCTTGGCAAAGCAACAACATAAACAAGCAGATAAGGAAATGGCAGAAAAAAGTTACGCTGTGCACCTTTAAATCTCTGCTACAAAACATAGGAATGCCACAATTAAAGTCATCAAAAGAGGTGATGAACTTTGATTTTTATATAATGCCAAGTTATTCAAAAAGTGAAATTATTGCAGTTTTGAGGACATGTGTGAGGTCTTGGTGCACAAATGGCTGCTTGTGTGAGAGAGGGAGAGCCGGAGGAGTGGACAGTGGAGGAATGAGGGAGTGCAGGGTCAGAGCCAGGGACAGCCTTGTTCACTCTGTCAGACCCATGAAGAATTGATCCACTGGGAAATCTCTTTAGAGGGAGAAAAGCCAAAAAGTCTCCAAAAATAGGTGATGGAGAGAATCTTATAATAAAAGTATATTTGGTCAGTTTTGAGATGTGAAATTGCGACGTTTTTGTAAATATTGCCTTGCTTGGAGGAGTTGAGTGTAGCTTTGCCTCACCCCCTCCACCCCCCACACACATCATTAAAGCTTGGGGCCTGTACTTCACTCCTCTTCAGATTGCTTGTTTTTCTTTTTTTCACAGATCAAAGTGCTGCCGCTCCTTTTGCCGATACTTTAACTTCCTCTGGCGGTGCTGTCCTCTGGTCTATACTGTCTCCTTTTATTCCTTACATTCCAGTTGTGTCAAAGTGCTCCATCCTTGAGTCGTTTTGGCAATTTACTTTGTCCTGGTGCATTCAGGTTTCCATCAAACATGTCCTCCCTTTAAGTTGGCTTTTGCATGCTCTTACATTCCTGAATTTTCTTGTCAGGGTCTCTTTGGTCGTCCATTGCGTGGCAGGTTCTCCACAGTGTTGCTAAGGCGATATTTCACTATGATGCTGTGGACTGTGGACTTGGGCATCCTCAGCTCTAGCCCTATGGCCCCCTCTGACTTGCCATCCTTCCACAGGTCGACCACGCGTTGCCTCTGCCCCACTCCGTGCTCCTTGGTCTTCGGGCAGACCCCTCCCGAAGATCCGCCGCCGGCTTCTGTGGGGGCAGACAAGCGGCAGACTGTAGTGGGGAGTCGCAGAGACACTTAGTGCCCCGTAGGGACTTTAGACAACCTCTCTGCGGAGGTCAGAGGTCAAGGGGTGTGTACACAGCAGATGTGTGGCTCTCCGTGTGGCGTAATGGTGGCTGAAACAGTTTTTCCAAAAATATAATTGACAGTTTACACAACTACCATCTAGGAACACAAAATAGTCCTTCATTTGCGAGGCGGGCCTGTTCAAAGTTCAGACATTGGAGCTAAAACAGTAAAAGCACCATGGGCCGGAGCATATTTATATATTTGTTTTGTGTACTCAAGTGCAGATGAGAACCTCTCTCAGGAGACGCTTAAGGAGGTCTCTCAATCAGAGCATTTGTTATTGTAACCCCAGAAAATGTCTGTATTTCTGACTCAGCCTTAAATGGTCAAGCACCAGTGTGATCCCAATCAAGTCCATAAACGTGGTCTCGTTTGCTGCCAGAGTTCAGGACGCTAACCTCCGCACAGAGAGGCCCCTTAGAGTGAATGGACAGGACACGCGACTATTTCGGAGCGGCTCAACCCAACCCTCGGCCGCTTTGCAAGTCACAACATGGCGTTTACACAACCAAACTTCTTCTGTGGTTTCTCTTCCTCTCAAAATACTTTCGGCACCAAGTCCGAATGTTTTCTTGGCATGGCCAGACTCAGACAGGCTGAGCATAATGACATTTTCAGAGATAGGCCCAGGCTTTCCAAAATGCAATGTCTTTGACAGATGTTTCAGTCTACAATTACATAAATCACGATAGAGCGAGGGGGGCCACCGCTGCACTGGGAGAGCTGGCTGCTGTGGTTTCAGGGTAAGGCTATTGGGGGATATCGGGTTTTACTAGTTATCTCTGTAACATCTCTGCTATCTAAACATCTGCAAACACTGACACACAAGCACAGTCTGTTGACCATATGCTGTTATCAAACTAACTTTAAGAAAATAAATTGTATTGAAGCTTTGACAGACCACAGAGCTGTACAACTGAATAAACTAATGACCTCTGGGTAATATGTTGTATTTACCAAGATAAGTGAAAGCAACAGTAGCGCTCCACATGAGAAAAGAGGCATGATAATGCAAGCATGCAGTAGACACATTTGATAGCCCTCCAGACAGCCCCTCACTGTTGCACAATGTGTCTGTGTTATGTGCTGTGTGAGTTTAGACACCGGACATGTAACGAGATGAAGCGTCTGAACGCACCCGCGCAGTTTGTGTTGGGTTTTGGTAATGTCTATTTCAGGTGTTGATCTGGCAGTGACTTCAGAGCGCCCGCTGCAGATGGTTTTCCTGATTATGGGGCTTCTCTGGACTTTGAGGTTTTCACAACTAAGCTGCTCCGGGAGCTGAAGTATCGACCCGAGGTGTTTAAATAAGGCTACTTTGGAAGCTGTCAGGTAAATGCATTCTCCACACGTCTGGCTATTGAAATGAAACCTAAGCACATTTAGTACTACTTTTCCATTGTCTGCCTTTCACTTTTTGTTTCTCCACAACAATATGACCATATAAAGGCGAAAGTACTCGGTTTAAAGCTTCAAAAAGAAGCAACAATTTGGATCGATTTAGCCCATGATCACATGCCAAGTAATCAAGTCCAGACAGTTTTCCTCTGTGTACTGTCAAATGTAATGAACGCTCACTATGGCAAGCTGACTGACATGCAGCCCCCAAATCTTTCAAGGCTACTGGTTGGGATTCTTTTTCTAGCCATCACTGCTTCACAGAGGTTGACCTTAAAGTGTACATATTTTTGCACCAAACATTTTTCTGAAAAAAATACTAAAAGTACTTTGTTTTTCAAGTTCTACTTCACAGGACTGTTCTAGTTATGTATGTTGTCACTGGTAATCTTATGTTATGTTTGTGGTGATTATGTTGGATATTAATAGCCATTTAGCATTCCTTGCAGTTGATATAATTCAAAAAGTAACAATAAATATAGTAATTATAGACTGTGGGTGGATTTATGGCATCCAGTTGTAGAATCAAACCCTTTGACCTACAGTGCCAAAGCTCTGAAACAATTGACTTCTATTACTAAGCTGTCAGTGCTTTTGCTATGCTATTACAGGTATACACAATAACAATCTAGACAGACTGATTTTAGATAATGCCTCTTTGAAGAGCAGACTGCAAACTTGTGAATAGCATTACAATGTATTTTCCAACATAAATTGATGGATAACATGTATTGATATAACTGTAATAAAAACGGGATTTATATTGGTAACTTCTATTATTTACAAAATGTTTCAATCATGGTTCTTCCTAGCCCCCTTAACAGACATACACATACACATTTTTTAGTATTCAAATGACAAATAATGGGTTAAACTCAGTGCCCTCGTAAATCAGTTCCGTTGCCAGGCACAGTAATAGTTATCTGCCATAACTCTTTAGGGGAGAAACATAAATCTACTGCTGTCAAATGCCAAGACAATCAAACAACTCTCATGTTGTTATCTTTGAATGATTGTGTTAGTAAAACATAGTGAAGTTTATTATAACTACTGACTGTTAAAATTTGCCTTTTGCAAAAATGCCCCTCAAAGACACAAACACATGCATACAGAATATAAACAAAGCATATATTTTAGGAACTTCAAACGTAAGGACTCCAGATGTGTGCTGCTTGATGCTGCAGATAAGCGCATTTAGATTTTAAATACGATTGTCGGCAGAACTTTCCAATTATTTATGGTCCATGGAATACTGCCTCTGACTGACCTGATATGAAAGATCCGGGCGGCATCTGGCTGTAGTTGGCCCCTCCAAGGTGCAGGGCGCTGGGGGGTGCGGGGGTGAAAGGTGCTCCGTAGTTTTGAGGGGTGGCGTAGGGTCCAGGAGGGATGGGCTGTCACAAAGAGTAGCACTAATTATTTTTGGAAGTAGAGTTATGTAAGCTGGCAGCTGAATGTGCTGAATAAGTCAAGGATTTAGTGACAATATAACACAATATAATGGGCTGTGTTTTGGTTGGCAATTGGCACAGGTTTGAACTGGGATTAGAGAGGAATGACTACTGACCGGAGCAGCATGTGTTTCTGTGCCTTTGCTGGCCAGTCGGCTCAGGATGCTCCTCTCGGACATCTGTAGCCGCGCGGCGATGGGTGGGACACGGGACAGGGTGGCGGGTAGCCTGGTAACATCTGCCTTCATGTCGCTCAGCAGCTCCTCCAACTGGTTCAGCACTGAAACAACAATTACATTGATGAGACAGATGTAGAGTACAATTCATACACAAAGAAGTGTTTATGTAAACCCTCAGTCGTCTAGGTCTGATCCATAGCAAAAGATGAAGTTGTAGTGTATATCTTCCTTCAGATAGATATAAGGCAGTATCCACCAGCAATCCGACCAGAAATGAAGAAGCAGCTTAGATGAGCAGCAAAACAGATTTGTCGAGTTGACAGATTCGTCTTTTGCTATACCCAAAGTAGTGTCACGATTCTAAAATTTCAAACTTGAATTTGATACTAAGGAATTTACTCAGTACTCGATACAGATTACAATACCACAATGAAGATAAAATATGCTCCTTTTTAGTAACAGAATATAATTTTCATGCACAAAGTAATACTATTTTCTTTATGTTACCATGAGATTATATAATTGTTCTGATAATGCTATTCAAGAAAGCTCAAATTTTTTCCTGTTAATGTGATTTTTTGCAGTATTGATATTTGTTCGAATATCTTGTTTTGTTATTAGTTTTAGTATGGATTAGTATCTGATTTTTGATATCATTGTCAACCCTATCTGATACACAAAGAAATTACAATGTACAGAACAAGAAAGGCACATTGAAATCACAACACAAATAAATAAGTCAAAAACATGCGTAATTATCATAAAATATATTTTTTTAAAGCTGCAAAGCTCTACAGAACTGTTTTAACCTTAGACTTGAAAATTGTATTAAATGTCAACATCGTGTATGTTGTGTGTTTCAACTTATGTTAGTTAATCTTTAACTTAAATTGTTTAGATGGATGTGGTATTTTTACACAGCCAATTCTATAAAAAGAGAGTTGTCAAAGTTGGCATTGTTTCCAGGCTGGAGGCACAAAATGAACTACTATGGCATGCCAGCGGAGAAACACACAATCAAATCGAAACTAAAGGGTAGGTGCTTAAATTACAGTTAACTGCTCTGAATATCATATTAAATATTTTTCTTTGGAAGGAGGTTATTTTGTGCTTTTGTTAATGAAAGAAAATGCTAAATCTTCAGTTTATAGATCATTAAACTGGACTTTTAAATAAAATATACTGTATCTTGTAATCATGTACAAATAAGAAGTAAAGGCAGCATGGAATGTTATGTTTTTACAAATAAGAAGTAAAGGCAGCATGGTATGTTATGTTTTAACAAATAAGAAGTAAAGGCAGCATGGTATGTTATGTTTTAACAAATAAGAAGTAAAGGCAGCATGGTATGTTATGTTTTTAGTAAGACGGTTTATGTCCTTTTATATATATATATATATATATATATATATATATATATATATATATATATATATATATATATATATATATATATATATATATATATATATATAGTGAAAAACTACATATAAGCATTTTTCCTTTTATATAATGTTCTGTCCTTTTTCACATGATTTGTTCCATTCTAGTTTGGCAAAGAACTATGTCCCCATCATTTATTATTCTGTCTTTCTATCATCATTACCTTTCATCAAATGTAACACTGATTACAGACTAGTGGAGTTGCGCTGCAATTCAATAATGATGTTTATGGGCATTTATGAGGTTTAATGTGCAGAAGTACAAGCACAGTAGTGTTTGAGCTCATGATCCTTTCAAACAATACAAACATGCCAAAACTCGCAGAGGAGCTTGTGAGGAAGTATTTTGGAGCGATCTCTTAACAGCCTGTAAGATTATCTGAGCTTTAAGAAATGGATTTAACATTGTTTTGTGTGAACTTCTGATGGATTAATTTATGGCACTTTTTTGGGGATTCATGTAAATAAGGGCTCTATGTTTAACCTAATGAATTTGCAAGTTCCAGTAGGGTTGTAGTCCTTTACTCGTTTAGTCAATTAATCAGATGGCATCTTAGTCGAACAAAATTTGTACTAGTCAAGACCTTAGTTGGTTAGTGAGTGATTTAGTTGAAGATAAAAATGTTTTGGTATTTATGTGTAAAAAGGAAAATTAAATTCATGATTCACAAATTTACTGTCTTGATATACATACATTGTTAGTACTTTTGTCTGCATAAATAGTTGTTTTTGCATGAACTCATGAGCAGTTTCAGTCATACACATAGAGATTTGTAATAGTTTTGAGAGCTTTTGCCACGCTCCCTTTTTGGTCGACTATTCGACTTAAAGCTACAACTTTGAATTCCAATATGCACTGTATTTTATTAATAGTGTACTGCTTCCCCTTGAGGTCACATGGTGCTAGAGTCACTTCTAAGCCTTAGGCAGAGGGACAACTGGATACATTAGTCAAGAAGTTAGAAATTTGTGCCCAACAACAAAAATAGTACTCCTGGATTTATACTGTCTATAAAAAATGAGCCAAGAAGACCAAACTGTAGCCTAATTTTCCTACCTCTCGTCCCCAGAGCTCACCTGAACTCCGACCTCCATTACTCCTCCTTGGTACTACATGGTTTAATAAACAAATATTATTATTTTGTGTTGAAATTTTAATATTGTCAAAAAAAGAGCTTTTAAAATCATGTGGGTACCAAAATCAATATTGAATCTATTCTTTATTATAAAATTCGAGCTGGAGAAACAACCGATTGTGCATATTATCAGTCTAGAAACAGCTAATAATTTCAGTGTAATCAAAATTAGGGAATCATATCCTATGTGTGCTGTTATGTCTGACCTTTGTGTAGTACGGCATTGGCTGGCTTGTTCCCTGACAGTGACTCTTTGCTGAGGTGCTGGTGAGACTCGGCAAGGCACTCCACCTCGGCGAAGCGGGCATTCAGGGCCATGGCTGGGTGGCTGGGGTCCTGGGTCATGTTCAGGTAGGCCGCCCGTCGCAGCTGCTCCTCAATCACAAGAGCCTGCTCTAACAGCTGAAACAATGACAGGATTAATGAATGTTTGAAAGTATTAGGCAGGATAATCACTATATTGACTCAATACAATATAATGTTCTACACAGAGGATCTAAAGTATGAAACAGCCTGCCCTCCTCCTTTATAGACTTTTCACAATGTCAGTTTAAAATGTCAGCTTCTGAATAACTGCACTTTTCCATAAAGCATTTCTTGCTGAACTATTTGTATGAATGAATCTTATCATCTCTCATAGGCTACAAATATGAATTTTGTTTTATTTGAGCCTATATATATTGTATTGCATATGTCAATATGTATCATGTGTATTTTTTCTTTGAACTTTCCTATAATACTACAATAAGATTTGAGCTTCAGGGTTAAATAAAAAAAAACTTTTATGACTCATTATAGATAACAAAACTGAACCAAATAAAAAAAAATAATAATATTATCATTTATCGTTTTTATTTTCATGTGCAAAAAAATATATAGCACTTCAAAATGTTGTTGTGACAGCCCTAGTTTTAGGCCGTGAGAACCATTCTTCTACAGTCAGACGAAAACCAGGTGCTAAACAGATAAATACCAGAGTAATCTTCAAATAAAACATACAAATGCTCATGACGGCATTGTTTATGTAATAGAATCTGGGGGGAAGACTTGAATGAGTTAATTTTACTGCCAAAAGAAGGACCATATTGAACACACAGGGTGATACCTTGAGTCATTCTCTTTAGCTCATCGTTGATCTTTTCTTAGCCAAATCTAGGGAGTGAGTGACACAGCAATACAGTAAATGAGGATCTAGAGGCAGGATCCGAAACATGTTAGCCTCTGAAAAACAGGATGAGCACTGTTTGAGAAATGCAGCGGTCAGCATTACCCTTTAGTCTAAAAGTAGGTTTAGGGGCATCTGTCACCAGTAAGTTGGAAATGCCACGTAAAATAGTATTCTTAGATCGAGTCCTGTCTTGAGAATTTTTAGCATGTGTTTGCCAGTAATCATACCTTAAATCGCCGGGCCAAGAACTTGTTCTTCATCTCCAGGAAGTTGCCCTTATTTGCCTGTGACTTGAAGGGCTCATTGACAATGGCAAATTGAGGGTCATTTTGGATGTCCTGCCACCTAGCATATCCATGTCTGGGGCTATGGTCAAGGGCTAATAACAATCATTTACAGATCATAGGTGAAGATATACATATGCAATATAAAATTAACACTGAAAAGTCATGTGGAGCTAAAATGACAAAAGCTCTGCAGTGCTTTCTTAAGGTTTACATATTTTGTAAAATACTGGAGTAGTGAAGGGCTAAATATGTCACTAACCAGGAGGCAGATTTGATATGGAAGTATTATCTTAGTATTAGAATCAGAAGTATTAGTATAATAGTATGTAAGTAATAGTACAGTATAATATTACCAATTAGTATAATATTGTGAAGTAGTAAAACGTTATTTTCTGTAAAAAAAAAACACCATGGTCATTGGTCATAATTACCACCATAGAGAGAACAACATGTACTAGATGACCTTATTCATTGACTTCCAACACTTAGCTGTTTATTGAGCTGTGGTTGGGCCTGTTGACTTATTACACCGGGCTTCTGCCGCCTGATAGAAAAATAAACAAAGCGGAGGTCATCTTCCGGGCAACTGCTGTCAAGGATACACCACAATCCCAGCCAGCAGCCAGAAGTCATGTCGCCGGTGCCAGATCTCGTTCATCTTCCCAGAGGAGATAGCAGCGCGCTCCTCATTCTGCCAGAGAGTGTGGAGCTCTGAGAAATGAGAGCGAGAGAGTAGGGTTGTTAAACTTATTGAAAATCACATACTAAACGATAGTAATACTAGTATCAAAGCTAGATGCTCACTTGATCAAGTGTCAATATTAAAAAAGTCACATTCACAGGACAGGAATTTCTTGATGATCTTGAATAGTATCAGAACAAGTACGGTATAAGACCACATAGACTAGTATATTGACCATTATGGAGCATAACTGGACGACTGAAAGATTACAGAGATATAAAACCGCATGGCAATATAAAAGAAAGTACTATGATTTAATGTCAAAAATTGCATTCTGTTGTCTAAAGAAAGAGTATCAAATCCATTCTTTTGCATCAAAATCGCGGCAACACTAAAAGCGAGAAGTGCTTAGCTTGTCAAACCTGGCTGCAGGTGTTTCCACTGCACACGCACAAAGCTTTTCTGGGTTTGTGATCAAGGAGCAGATAGTTCTGGATCAGCGCTCTGGTATGGAGGCTCACTTAGGCTTTGGCTCTGAATGTAATGTGCAAAACGGACCTACCATTTGTCATTTGTTTTTGTAATTTTGTTTCATCACTAAATCAGTTTTTTGTTTTTTAATTCTTATCAGCATGTAGCTGATTGAAATATCTGGAGGTGATTACCATTGTTTCATTTGCTGCTGCAATTGTAAGGGCATAATGTTCCACTTCTGCTATGAACTAAAGAAGAGAATGTTTTGTTTTTGGCACAGTATGTATCTGGGCATTGAAATTCTTCAAAACCTGGAAGACCTGGAAATAAATTATAATAAAAATTTGAAAAGATAGGAAAAATATTACAACCATCAAAATGTACATCATTAACCTTATATGGGGAATAACACCAAAAGATCATAAATCTCTGTATGTCTCTTCTCATACCATCACAGAGCTTCTTTAGAATTTATGAACACACAATATTTGACTTTCTGCAATAATAAGCCATGGAAGATAAAAAGACAAATGTTGGGTGTTTTAAACTATTACACCAAGAAGGAACCGTGTTTCTCATTAAAAGTATTAATGATTCAGAAAATGTATGAAAATCCAAATTGGTATACAAGTATCTAATTAAAACAAAACCATTTGATTTTTAAGAAACTGTTCCTGTATTTGCAAATCGAAAATAATCATTTGTCTTATTCATATACCCTCAAAAAGGATGGTTCAATGTTCTTATGAGAGGCTCTAGAGCAGGGGTGCCAAACTATGGCCCGGGGGCCAAATGCGGCCCTCAGACCAATTTTTATTGGCCTTCAGGCCATCTGTTGACCTGGCCCAATTGATCATAATCAGTCACTTTTATGGCAAATTTGAGTAAATCTACCCGTATAACCTAATATAACATCACATTGCATGTAATACAGACCTAATAATAATATTTCAAGCCTTATTTAAAGTATATTAAATGCATCCATCTGAATTATCCATATATCCACTGTATTGACCACTGGTCTGTGTGTGTCTTTGAATGTCTCTGAATGTCTTTGAATGTCTGTTAATTAAATAATAATAATAAAAAGGCACTGTATGTAAGTCTCTGGAGGTGAAAAGTCATGATTCCATGGAAAAAGAAAGATAAAACCATACTTCAGAACATTTCCCATAGAGATAGATATGTTTTATGCCATACTGTGGAAGATTAAAGACAAAAATGTACATTAACACAGCACAGTAACATTTCCATGGAAACAAGCAGGAGAAGACTTGCTTCCAGGCCAAATAAGAGTCAGTTTTGTGGAGATACAAGCTCCGAGTGAGGATACATGTTTTCCTCTTTTTCAGAAGCATAAATACAAACAAAATGAAAAAACATGCTTTTATTTTAGTCATTTTTTGGCTAAAAGTTACTTACTGGGACTTTAATCATTAAAGTGAGAAATAAAAACGTGTGAAGCCTGATGTCAACAAAACTACTGATCCTGATCATTAAGGGTTAACTCACCGGTGAATCCCCCATCCGCGATGTTAAACATAAAGCGAGGCCTTTCTGTGGGAGGTTTCCCGTTCCCCTTCGGTACGTCATCTTTTGATGCTTTCACTTCTTTCACAGCATCCTTTTCACTTTTTACCTCTTCTGTTGGGGAGAAAATATAATCCACTGTAGTATGTTTTTTTTTTAAATAACTTTTTAATAATGTACACAGTGCTAAACCTTTCTTTGTGTCTGATGCCTCTGTCTTGGCTTTGGTATCAGCCGCCTCTGTTAGAGGAGTCTCCTGGGGCTTCTCTTTTTCTTTTTCTTCTTTTGCTTCTTTCCTTTTGTTTTCTTCATCTAAAAACAAAGTACATGCTCATTTTTTTTTATTTTATTTTTTTTTTTTTACATGTTTTTAGGTCTAAAATACTACTTTATATTTCTATGAATGCAGGTATTTTTATTATATTGCATTCCAAGTAAAATTGGAAGTATTCTTGACTCTCAGTTGGCTGTTGTTCGTACTCCCAAGTATGCAGTCAATAATAACAAAAAAATCACAAATTGGTTTCATAATGCTCTTACCTGTCTTCTCGTCTTTGACGTCTTGTTTTGCTGTGGAGTTAGTGTCATCTTTACTTTCCTCTTGAAGGTTTTTCTCCTCGTTTGATGCAGCTTTTGTGTCATCCTTCTTCTCAAACTCTTTTACTCCGACTTCTTCTTTGCCTTCAAGTTTCTGACTAGGAGATCCAGTGTGTGGTGTGTCTTTTGGAGAGGGCTACCAAAACATTCAGTATGGGATTGATAAATAGATCCAGAATCCAGAAAGACTATGCTACTATTAAAATGTTTTACAAGCTAATGATCATAAGATATGCATGCATTGTGCTGCTTACTATTTGGAATATTGCATGAAGTAAAATAAGAAATTAAATTAAACAAAATTAATTTGAGTTCAGGTTTGACCATGTTGTGGTCAAACCTGAACTCAAATCCGGCCTTATTCAGCTAAATGAAGCATAGACAATAAACTAAATATGTGTCTGGTTAACGTAAGATATTAACAGTTAATTAGATAACGAAAGCGTGAAAAACAAGCTAACAAGTTTACTCTTGATCTCACTCCAAATCACTAAATCCATTGAAGTCTCATTGTTGCTTCTGAGCAACTCCGCCAACTACGGAACTAAATGAAGTGCCGCTGCTTCCGTGTGGCTGTCATACTGATACACGATTGTCAGTGTGACAACGAAGATGTGAAATTACATATTTTAATAATTTCACATATAAGACACCTCTGAGTATAAGTCACACCCTTGGCCAAACTACGAAAAAAAAGTGCAACTTATAGTCCGGAAAATATAGTACATATATTTCTCACCTCCTCTGCCTCAACACTTTTGTTGCTCTCCTCTTTGCCATCATCCTTTTCTTTCTGTTTGTCTGGAGCTTCGTCCTCCTTCTCCTCCTCCTCTTTCTCTGCATCTTTTCCATTCTTCTCACTTTTGTCTAATGGAGCTGGAGTAGCTGCAAATATTTATCAAATGCACAAATACATTAAATTACAGTTAAATTGTGTTGTCCTTAGCACAGAGCTCCCCCTGCTGGACACATATCACTGCCTGTTTTGTTACCTGGCTTTGAGGTGCATGGTGTGTTGTTGTAGCTGGCGTCTGGTGTGGGAGTGGCAGTTTTCATGGCAGGAGAGGACGCCCGCGAGGAGGATTTGTCCAGAGTGACTTCAGGTTTGAGCTCTGGAATACTCCACCGCCCGTTGATGTGCTCAAACTCTTGAATCTGCACACAAAATAATAGCACTATAAAACCTTGGCTCCATTGCTGGTCATAATTGCTCACTATTAAAGTCACCACCCGCACATTTTGCAGCTTGGCAGAATATCATTCACTTCATCATGTGGCACAAGTGTGGCATGTTTTAACAAGATGAACTGTTACGATAATTTCAAATAAACTAGCAACATAATAGCAACAGGATTACTGACATCTGGCATTTTATCTACTATTAGCTTTAAGCAAACAACTTTCTGTTGAAGCATTATATATGTAATTTTAAAATGAAGTATGGCTCATTGAGTAGGTTATCCAAGGTGATTACACAAACAATAGTAAGCAATCCAATTACAACAATCTTTCATCCAAATTAGAATGAGTGGATGGGAACACACATCCTACATTCATACTACACTCAATAAAACAAAGCGTGAAACCAGTAATGTTGATCACACAAACCTAATTTAGGAAAAAGAAAACGATCAGCAAATGGTTATATCATAGACTGAAAAGGTCTTGTCAGCAAGAAATGTGTTGAAACATTCATATCTAGTGCATTAAAATGGGTCTTACTCTTAGGCCATGTGTTTTAAAGAAAGCAGTAGAGTGCTTGCCTTCTTTTTGACCAGTGACATGACACCGATCCGCGTGAGGACAGGCTGCCGACAGAGGCCTTCCCTGGGAACGCCGTCTGCGAAAGTCTCAGCTCCGTCTGCCACTGGCTCACACAGGTGACGCATGAAGAGGGATACGTATGCCCTGGACAACACAAATGAAAAGTGTACTAATCTTTAAAATCTAAATTAAAAACACATTTATGTAGACAGGAATTTGTACAGTAGCACAGTTATTATTTTTCTCTATTGCACTGCTTTTTCTGTTATTTTAACATATTTGACCTGTTGCACGTAAAACACTTTGTAACTCTGTTAAGAAAAGTACTGTATAAATAATGTTGTTGTTGCTGTTATTATTATTATTATTATTATTATTGATAATAACAATAATAATAATTAATATAATCTTTGGTGGGTCATGGTCTTTCGTTATTTGGTTGTATTTGTATAACATATTTTGAAAAGACAAAGTCAATGTTAACATTAGTAATAGAAAATAAAAGATAGTCAGAGGACTACACAATTCACGTGCTGGATTAAATGCCAGTGAGTAAAAGTGTGTTTTTAAAAAAAGACTTAAAAGCATGGACAGGTCTTAATGTGAAGGAGACGACTCAACTCACTTGAATTCTTTCTCAGTTTTGCCCTTGAGATCTCTAACCAGCCACTGAGAAGAGAAAGCGTCCTGAGATGGCATCCCCCAGCGCATCACGGCATTCAGGAAAGCCTTGCGCTGCCGTGTGTTGAAGCCCAAAACCTTCAAATCAACATAATGGTACAAGATTATGGGTAAAATAGTATTTCATCTTAACCCCATTGTTCAAATCCTCAACTATTCCAAGTATGACTGCTTATTACTGTTCAAATAAACTCTAATTCAGCAGAGACTATTAATGTCATATCCCAATTATCTTGATGATAAATGAACTTGGAAGGTTTGGACTAGCAGAACATATAATAGCTCTGCTGCCATTCAAATCACAAGTTATTAGATTGTTAGAGAAAGATCTTGGAGGGCAAGTTTGCCGTAAAACATAGTTGACAGATTGTTGTAATATCGTAAAAAACTATCCTGATTAGAAACGATGAACGGACCTCAAGATTGCCTCCCACTCGAGCCAAGAGAGGAGGGAGAGGTTTATCCTTATCGTTCCGGAGCTGCCGACGTGACTGCCTCCGACCTGCAAAAATGGAAGTCTTGATGTGAGTTTTTTTAAGTTAAATGTTCTATAGTATGCAAAATGGACTCGAGCGCTCCACCTTGTGATGTCATGAAGCGGTAGCTCTTAAGTTAACAGCTACCTTTTACTTTTAGTTTAGTAAAGATTGTCAATTCCAGGGCTAAAATTATCCAAATAATTCTACTGGTATATAGAGTTTAAAAAGTCAATGGAGCACATCCTGTATTACCACATGACACCACAAAGTGGATGTCATGTGTTTTCCGTTTGATAGAAGAACTCAGCCTAAATATGCAGGGGTTGGGTGTTAAACATGTGTGAATGATACAAAACACAACTCCACGTACGTTTTTGATGAGGGAACAACATTAAAATGAAGATCAGAAAATAGTGTAATACACTTAGCGTTCCGACGGCCCACCCGCGGGCCGTCGCCTTTACGTTTCAACTTTACAGCAATGTACGTGTATTTCTGCGTCACCCATACAAACAATCTACACATCAAATGAAAGCTACGGCATTCATCTTTCTGAATATGTAAACCATTTACACCTCTAATCACCACAGTGCTGACAGGAAAGCCGTTTTTACAGAGAAGTCAGAAATGTGGATTTGCACTGCACTTACCATTTAGCGCTCTGGTTCTGTCAAACATCAACATATTCACACAAAATTTGTCTCATTCGTTCCGTAACGGTCCAGAGAATATAATCCAGTCAAGAAATTATGTCCACAAAGGAAGTTAGAGCCTCCATGTCCAATCTGCTGCACGAAAGTGAAATCTGTTCCGTCGCTTCTCTGCATTTCTTTTGTCAGTTTCAGGCATAATAAACTTCTGACAGCGCCAACTTTATTCCTCAGTGCAAAACAAACTTGTTAGCTTGTGATTGACACCAAAGTTGGCCAATAAGGTGGGGGCTGTGGGTTACTGGAGCCGCGGACAGTGAATGAGAGCTACAGATGACTGAAAGAGTACGCCCCACTCTCCCCCTTGTAGAATCAAGCTGTTACATTACACACGTTTAGTGATGTTTTCCTCTTAAAGCCCATGAACTGCGGAACACGCTGATGCGTGATATGCAGTGGTTTACTGTAAACAGACGGAGTTTGCTGCGTGCGTAAAAACACGAGGCTGGATATAAAGATCCGTGTGTAAAATTACGCGCGCGTGTTGCGTAATTTTACGCAGCAGTTTTGCGTTTTAAACATAACGAAACGGACAAAACAAAGGAAGTACACGACCGAGGACACTGTGGATGTTTGTACAATTTAAACTAGAGGCATCTCGGACCCGGAGCGGTTCGTGGAACCGAGTGAAGATCTCATGGTGGACTCAGGAGCAGAGGACCTTATGTTTTGATGGACTGGATGCTGTTCCTGATCGGTAAGCGTGGTTTATTCTGCTATTGACTTAATTGTGGGTCAAATGTGTATCATGTGTAATTATTAGCATTAGCTAATGCCAATCTGCGCCCCCCGACCACCACCAATCATCACGCACACACCACTTGGGTGAAGTGTCTTGCCTAAGGACACAATGACAGAACTAAGGACATAATGACAGAAATTGGTCCGAGTGGGACTCGATCCTCCAACCTTCGGGTTGCGGGACCAAAGCTCTAACCACTAAGCCACTGTTGCAGAATGACTGTCTCACACGATCATGTACACGATCATGTACAGTGTGTTCTCAGTTTCCAGTGTGTGTGTGTTTACATTTTGAAGCGTGTGTGTGTTTGTTGTTTGTTTGCAGTGTGTGGTTTGTAAATATATATTTGTTTTGACCCATAGCACTTGTTTTGACTGTATTTTATATACAAATATACATTTTATATTGTGTTTTGATATGATATATAAATGTACAGTAATAGAGCAGCTGGGTGTGCAGATACAGATTCCTCTCAGTGTGAGTTTTCAGTAGAGCCCTCACTGATGTCTGTGGGTTGAAACATTCAAAAGTTATTGCACTTTTTCCAAACGTTCTCCAAATGTCTTCATTCAGATAGGTGTGGAGAGGCCTGGACTTACTCATGATAAAATGATTGTAAAACTCTCATTTTTATAGGTATTGACCTTAAATTTGAAATGTAAGTGGTCAACAATCTTGTCAGTTGAGATATAGTGTATTTTTGGCCCCAGCTCCCTACTGCAGCTTTCTACACCTTCATTTTCACAATTTTTTTTTGGCGAGGATGAGAAAAAAATTTTTTTATGTGTGTTCCAAAGTGTATAAATGCTTAGCAGACAAACCTACAGTGATTCTTACGCCTGTGGGTAAAACTATAGGGTGTTACCTTTACAAAGACCCCAAACTAGTACAGTTACTACTGAGGGTTCAATAGTGGTGATTATTTTAATTTGGAGAGGTCAGAACAAAGGCAATTTCACCAAAATCACCCGGAATGCAATATCATACTAGATGCTAGGTCAGGTGTGGGCAAACTTTGGGTCACAATGGGTTCTAAAATTTGACAGAGGGGCCGGGCCAGGATATATATAAGTATATATTACATTATAGATTTGGCCTGCAACATGTAGCAATACAGTGTTTTATGTTGCACTTTCTCACCGAAGAAAGTTCCTAGTTTGTGAGTTGTGTTCAATGATAATGGCAATAAAAGTCTTCTGATTCTGATTCAAAGCATGAATAAATATGCAAGGCTCATTTTACAAATTGTTTTCTAAACGCATTAATTCAATTAATAACTAATTTATTAAATTTCAGGTAAATAAACACTGCAGTAGAAGACCCAGGATACGCTGGAGGGACTATGTCTCTCGGCTGGTCTGGGAACACCTTGGGGTCCCACCAGAGGAGCTAGAGGACGTGTCTGGGTTGAGGGAAGTCTGGGAATCCCTGCTTAGACTGCTGCTACCCGCGACCCGGTTCCGAATAAGCAGAAGAAGATGGATGGATGGATAAACACAGCAGTAGTTTGCCATGTCTGTGCTAGGTGCTAGACATTAAGCTTCGGAGGAACACACTGCTATGTTTGGTCCTTCAGTATGATCCAAGTTAAGGAACAGAGTTATAATTAAGGTTAAGAAATGGGTATTGTTAAGGTAAGGGTAAGGAAAATAACTAAGGTTAGAATTAGGAACATGCATTAGTTTATAGTTAACTTGGTAAAAATTATAAATTTGTCATTTACAAGCAAAATGCAAATCTATCTAGCGCTAACCATATAAAAGCAAGTAAAAGTTAATTTAGTGGGACATTTCTGCAAAGCTTGTCGTAAGTGTTGTACATTTACTTTTCAGATAAATTAAATAATGGCACCTAATCCTGCTTCAGTCAGCAACAAAACAATGGAGTATGTTAGCCAGAAAGGTATTTTTACTAGTCCTTCTTTGGCCGTATTCTCTGGAGTAGATGATGGTTGCATGCATTCTTGGCTTCTATCTTGTAACTCTATGCCAGACATCTATAACAACTAAATCAATATGGCACTGTAATTCAGGCCAGGCAGCTGTCCCTCTGTTTGATGTTTCACTGTCTTTCTAATGGTCTTCTTACCTTCTGGTCTGTCATCAAAGTCTTCGTCCTCTTCCTCGGAGCCCACTGAGTACTCGGACTGATTGTCTGAAATGTCAGCGTGCCACTCTGCAACAGGACAGTAGTAGAGAGCTATTGGGCTACTGCCATTCATTCTAACTGCACATTTTCTTAGCAAACTGTGGGGGATCATAGACGTCATAAATCCTAATAGAACCAAATGGCTGAAAAGTAAGGTTTGACTTTTAAATCCTTGGCCGCCCTGAAGAATTTTAAACTGTTCTTTTACGACAGACATGATGTTATTACTACACTGTACCGGTAATTCAAATGTTAACTCAAAAGCTTTTTTACTCAAATGACTTTTCAAGATCACTGCATCCAAGCTAAATGGCATCCCTACCTTGATCCTCCTGCGCTGCATCATTGTAGTTGACAGGCTTGCGGTTTCGTTTTCCTTTGCCCAGTTTGCTCGCAAGATCTTCTTGTTGTTGCTCATAGTGATGCCGCAATAGCTTCTCCCAATAATCTGGATCCACATTCTCCTCCTGTTTGATGATCTCCCGTTCGATCTCCTCAATCTACAGAATAAACAGTTTAGTGACTAATTCCTTAAGGCATATAAGAATCTTAAATGTTCCACACATTTATGGATTCAACATATTTGATTATTTAAAACAACAAATTCCAAGTTTTTTGAATGACCATGGCAATAAAACCTTTTCTGTTGCTTTTAATTGTTTTGCCACAAAAACTATTACAAGCATTAATTACATTTTATAGCATGGTCCCACTAAGTTATAATTTTATCTTCACAATTTTACAGTAACAATAGGAGCTCTACATGTGTATTTAGTTTCATCAGATAAACATATTTTATTTGTTCCCATGTTTTTGGCTAGAGAAAGACAAATGATAATTCAGAGTGCTAGCATAGCATGTCCTTACCTTATCCTCCTCTCGGACCATGTACTGGGCCACTTTGAAGGAGCTGAGGTACTCGTTCATGTTCTGAACATCTGTGTCATCTGTGGCATCTTGACTTCGGTCCAGCAGCCTCTCAATGGCAGCACTATCATAGTGAATTACATTGCCTTCATCCTCAGCTTTATCTGCAGAGGGTTTCTTCATACCTGCCACAGTATTTGTCCAAAGAAATATTGCAAAGTAATTTATAATATAGTCACAAGAGTGGAAAATCTAAAGGCCAACATATTTATATACAGTTGAATGATAAAGTAAGTTTATTCACATGGAAGAATACCAGATATTAACTGTAACGTAATGATTTATGGAAATACTGCAGCCTGTGTCACCTTCTCCGTCATCCTTGAAGAGCTCCTCTGTTCCAAATTTGAGGATGTCATCCAGTTCCTGTTTGGACATGGATCCTGCTTTGGACCCCAGCCCTGGCCGCACCACCAGGTGGGTCAGCATCATTTTCCTTTTGGCCACCTGCGTGATGCGCTCCTCCACACTCGCGCGAGTAACAAAGCGGTAGATCATCACTTTGTTGGCCTGTCCAATCCGATGAGCTCGACTGAATGCCTTTGGGAGGAGGAAGAAAGGTAAAAACAAAGGATTAAGTAAAAACAAGTAGATCACCTTATTTCATGACGTCATAGTCTTACCTGTATGTCATTGTGAGGGTTCCAATCAGAGTCAAAGATGACAACAGTGTCGGCAGTGGCCAAGTTGATACCTAATCCTCCAGCTCTTGTTGACAGCAAGAAGCAAAACTGACAAGCACCAGGAGCTGGGGGAAAAAGTGTGAGAAGATAAATAATATCTAACTAAACATGTAAAAGACTCAAATCTGTTGTTCAAGTAGAACACTGTAATACAGTTAAACTCAATGCAGTGGAATTTGCATTGATGGCTGTCAGTATCTCACCATTAAAACGATCAATGGCCTCCTGTCTCAGAGCTCCTGTGATGCCTCCGTCAATCCTCTCATATTTGTAACCTTCATGGTCCAGAAAGTCTTCTAACAAGTCCAGCATCTTTGTCATCTATAAACAAACAAACACAACAGCGTTGATGCTTTTCCTCTACATATGACAACCCACCACAGCTGTACTCCAGTCTGCAGCTGAGCCCCAGGGGTTGTATGGGAATAACAGAACATCTGTGGTGAGAGGTGGCCATCTGGTGAGTGTGTGTAGTACAACCTGTGGCCACACACATTTGTGTTTGTGGATTGGGCAGTACCTGAGAGAAAACCAGTACTCGGTGGCCCTGCTCTTTTAGTTTCCTCAACATTTTCTGCAACAGCATCAGTTTCCCAGAGGCCTTAACAAGAGCTGACCCCTCGTAAGCACCATTGGGAGTTTTTTGGGCTTCCTATAAAAAACAAGTGAGACAAGAGGATGAAAATTTGAACATTACCAATTTTCACCACAGGGTGTCACTGCTACCAATGTTATTCACCGGAAATATCAGCGTATCAAATGTAGTAGAATGGTAGAGTTGAGCTCACCATGGAAGCACTGGGAAAGAGGTAGGGATGGTTGCAGCACTTCTTTAGGTCCATCATAATGTTGAGCAGGGAGACTTGGTTTCCTCCACCTTTTGAGTTGAGAGCCTCAAAATTCTTGGTCAAAATAAGCTTGTAATATTTCCTAAGTAAAAATATGTATTTTACTTTTCTGTCATATGTATTTATTCTAAATTCTGTTTATATAGCCTTTTTGTTATTGTCAATATTAATAGGTGTCTTACTTCTGCATTGGGCTGAGCTCCACTCTGACGATCAGTTCTGTTTTTGCAGGCATGTTCTTGAAGACGTCAGCCTTGAGCCGCCGCAACATGTGAGGTCCCAGTAGGTCGTGAAGCTTTTTGATCTGGTCCTCTTTGGAAATGTCAGCAAACTCTTCGAGGAAGCCCTCGAGATTACTAGAGAAAGAGAGTCAAATAAATGACTTATTGACAGAAATGGCAAATGTGAAGTAAAATAAGGAGCTGGGACAAACTTGAAGCGGTTGGGAGTGAGGAAGTTAAGCAAGTGAAACAACTCCTCCAGGTTGTTCTGCAGAGGTGTTCCTGTCAACAACAGCTTATGGTCGATTTTATAGTCATTCAAACGCCTGAAAAACTGCAGGACAAAGGCAGATTACAAAACATTCAAACGTTGGTAAACAATTAATTAATCCATTTAACACTACCTTGGACTGGTTATTCTTCAGGCGATGAGCCTCATCCACCACTAGACACGCCCAATCGATTGACTTGAGTGCTGTTTGGTCGATAGTCACTAGTTCATAGGAAGTCAGCAGCACATGGAATTTGATAGGAGCCTCTCTCTGCAGCATGTAAAAATAAAGTTTGTATAAAACATATATCAAAAAACTTTAAATAGTTAATTACATCCACACTGCTCTATATATGCTATATGAGTATAATATATATTTCAGTACTCACTCGTACTTTGAATGTCTTTTTTCCTCCTTTGACTGCATTATCGTCAAATGAAAACTCATTTTCCCTGATTATTGCTCGACTGTCCTTATCCCCTGTGTATGTGACCACATAAAAGTCAGGGGCCCACATTTCAAACTCTCTCTCCCAGTTGATGATGGTGGAAAGTGGGGCGCTTACAAGGAATGGACCCTTTGTATGGCCCTAAAACAGAAAGAATACTTAACAACAAATCTTTTGATGTACTTGTTTCTTAGCTTCCTCAGTTTTAGTACCTCCTTAAAAAGAGAGTAAAGGAAGACAATGGTCTGGATTGTTTTGCCGAGACCCATTTCATCGGCCAGGATGGTGTCTGTGCCCTGAGCCCATGAGAATCGCAGCCAGTTCAGACCCTCCAGCTGGTACAGGTGCAGAGTGCCCCCTGTTGATGTGACAAAGTCTGGCTGTTCCTCATATTTTATTGTTGGCTAAAATTAAATGGGTATTAATTAAGAGGCTGGGTAAATGTCAACAATTAGTTGTAATTGTTGCAAAGCTTTATACACACATCATTGACTGGAGAAGGAATAGAGCTGTCATCCCCATCTTCATTCTGAGTTCGGTTTCTCATTTTCCTGGGCTTGTCTGGGTCATCCTCTTTCATTATGTTATCCCTAAAAGACAAAGCACAAGTGAACAAGCATACACATCAAAACATTGATGACTTTTTATATGACTTATCTGACAGAAGATGAAGTACAGAAAGATCAAATATATACATTCTATATTGTATAGTGAATAACTATATTTATACATATGACACTCATATGCCAGGACATATGCCAGGACTGCATATAAGACACTGCAAAATGCTAATTGTGTGGAAATATAGTGTAATCATCATCATCATTGCAAATGAGAAAGTGTTCTTAATTGAACTTGGTAAAATATTGAAATCACATCAGGACTTGTGGTGTAAAACAAAAGCAGGTTACCAACAGATGTACTACTAATGCTACAAGGAAAAACAAACTGGGACTAAACTTTATGTAACCAAAAAGCACTTAATACACACTGTAGAGCTGGTAAAGTCATGTGAAAAAGATGCACTTTTTTGTGTAGTAAAATCTACCTATGTCTCCAGTAGGCAGCTTTGTAAATTTCAAAGTCAGGGATATCCATGTCATCTCTCTCCCAGGTGCATTGGTCATACGTCAGGTCTCTCCATTTCACCAGGTAGTGGTACATGCCCTTCTTATCCACACTGGAAGATACATAAAACAAGTTCAAATGAAGGAAAGCACACAAAGGCTCAGTGGGTTGATTGGGTTTTCTTTGTGGCCAGTCCCAGATTCTGGAACAAACTGCTCCCTGGTATATGCACTATCACAGACTTCAGCATTTTTAAATCCAAGCTCAAAACCTATTTATTCAGCCTTTTAACACTCAGCAATGCAGTGACACTTAGCACAGTTTGTTTTGTTAATTAACTGTTTAAAGCTTAGCATGTTTTGACACTGTGTTGATTTATTGGAAAGCCTTTTGGCCACCTTGAATGTTGTAAAGGGCTCTATAAATAAAGAGTGATTGATAAACATGTAAAGTAACAAAAGTGTATTACCTGTGGTTTATGATGCGATGTATGATCATCCATTCTGGCTTGATGCCATATTTGTAGTATTTATCTTCCAACATAGCATACTGAGGATCTTTGGCCCTTCTTTTCTCACTCTTAACTACACCATTCTCATCCTCATTCCCTGACCCATAATCCAGACTGGGTGGCTCGTCCATGTCTGTCTTCCTCTGGTAATTTCGGTACATCACTGAGTGGAAAATCTCCAGCTGGAGAAATATATCAAATAGAAGTTAGGCAAATAAAGTCAAAAGCATACAGGTAGCTTCAGAAAGTTACAACTAAATTCACTGTGACAAACATGGAGTATTTTGATTGATTTTAATTGAAAGATGGATAGATCACAATCTAAACTTTGGTCAATCTCGATGATTTGGGAAGCACATTTTAATCAACAGGTCTAATAGCCAAACCTGTGGCAGTAAGAACACATACTACTGAAGAGTTACCGCTCACTTGTTTAGGTGAAAGCTCTGAGTCAGGGCCACAGCACGTCTCTTTATGTCTCCTCATGTGTCACGTGTTTTGACTTAAATCTGACACCCTGTTCTTTATACCTAAAGTCCACATGTCTATGGTTTCAATAAGATGGAAGAAAATGTAATTGAAAAACAAGACTGATCAATATGGGGAAAAGATTGGGGTTTTTTTGCCAATCTTATTCAGCCCTATGTGGGAGAATGGGTGACGTAGTAAGGAGGGTTCAAATAGGGTCTGTGAGAGATCTCTAAATGACTGAAACATGCATAGATGGCATCTAAAATATCATGCATATTTTTGATGAGGGAACAACGTTATAACATCCTAAAAATAAACGATCAATTTTGCATAATAACCCCTCTATATAGCGCATTGATAATGTAGTAATAATCAATTTGTTTGACAGCCCCTGAGCATTGTGCAGGCTTGCCGTACAGCTGGACATTCTCACCTGCAGTTCTGTGATCCATGTGCAGTGCCAGTAGGACTGACCAGCCAACTTCACAAAGAACTCCCTCTCAGCTCTGCCTTTCATGGGGGGCGGAAGGGGGGCATCTGGGGGGGCATCAGGAGCAGGAGGCACTGGGATGGACGGAGGCGGTTCACCCCACCGCCAATGGAGAATTTTCTGAACACGACCTTTGATAGGTGGACACTAAGAAGACAATAATAATAGTGGAATAAATATTTTCTTGTGGAACATTTCATCATAGAACTGCATAAAGTATATTTCTTTAAACATAAAAAAAACAAAACATTTTTGAGTAGAGAATTTAGTTTTAGCAAATAAAAATAGGAACTGCATAAAATATGCATATGTCTTATAAAATAAAACCAAAGCAGAGTGAAATACTATAAAAGTCAAACTAAGATTAAGACAGCTTAGTCATATAGAAGTCCATTTTTATTGCATATATGAAGGATTCTTGTTCTTAAACCCCAGCCTGAAAACAGACAACCAAATGATATCTGTTTCCATCATAAATCCATTAGAAGACCATAAATTCTACATTTGGAAGCTCTAAGTATCACTAAATAAGCCCCAGTGAAGCAGTAGAACAATTAAACTAGGGGAGAAAGTACAGTGAGTCCTGAATAAGACATAAACAGTAATGAAATTAAAGGAAGAGGAGCAGCTTACAGTGCATCTGGGACATAGCCACTCCCCGTTGGGGATCTCTGGCAGCGGTGGGTTGAGGCAGTGAATGTGGTAAGAGGAGGTGCAAGTGTCACAGCATAACAGTTCGCCGCCGTCTTTACAAACTCGGCAGAACTCCATGTGGTCGTCCTCCTCTTCCTCGTTGCCGGTCACCATGCCAACGCTCACCTCCGAAATCACTCGGTCCTCGCTGTCCTCCTCAAAATCCTCAAAGTCATCATCTTTAGCCTCCCATTGGATTCCCTCTTTTTCCTGGCAAAGGGAAACATATATGTTAGGATAAGCATAGTAGGTAGGCCTGAGGGAGAAAAGACAACAATGAGAGCCAATTAAAGATTTTGTTTTATATTAAAAGGAGGTGTTGTTTTTCTGTAGGGTAGTCAGATGGTTTGGATAACATGTAAAAAGACAGGAGAGTTAATAAATAGGTAGAAGCATGCTGAAGTTAAAAAGCTTCTGGGCAGGATGCCTAGAAGAATATCAAAGATTAGGAAGTCATAAACTTGGTGGATGTGAGAGGATGAAGATCACAAGCATAGATTGAGACAGATTATTCACTGTGCTGCAAAGAAAATAGTTAATTATAAATGTATTTATTTTTTCATTAGTTTACAAACTTATTTAAACAGTCCAGATTGTAGCTAAACATTGGCAGCTCTGAAGGGACACACTGCTGTCTGTACACAATGATGAAAATAGGTCAGAGAATGAGATCATCTTACAATAACAAGGTTATTTTATTTATAACTACAATTCATAGACAACTTTTATGGAATTGTAAAAATAATAAAAAATAAAATATGGAATTAGTTCATTCAAGCAAGATATATATTATAATTGAAGAACAACATTACACACAATAGTGTAAAAAAATATAAACAAAGTATCTACATTAATGTAATTTATTCAGTTCAGTTCTGTCCAGTAGCTTGATATTCAACAAGTAAAAGAAATCTACCAAAATGAATCACACATGTACCACTATATGGTATCTATAGAAAGAATAATTGTCATCTACTGTCACACGACAAAGAGTTAAATCAATGAAATGCAAAAACCTCTATATTTTTTCATATATTTGCACATGATATAGAAGGTATCATGGTATTGATACTTTGCAGCTGATGTCATCACTATTCCCTGGGGGGTTGATGCTAACTGTAGGCACTGCTCTGTCTCAAGATCTGTTACTCAAGTTAGACTTTAATTTAAAATTTCTTTTAACACAATTAAAACCATTTAAAACAATTTTCTATTTTTTTCAGAGTTTTAGACTATTTAAAAACCTGTCTGACTGTTTTCTCTAATGTGTGCATTGTGTCAATATGGTAACTGCTGAGCTTTCAGCCACAGACATACATGAAGAACACCCCCAGTGTGATGCCATTGCAAATTATCAATAGGTGTTTCTGATTTTACTTACACAGTGTGGACAGCTCCATTTGCCCTCAGGGGCCTTGTCAAGCTCGGGCTCCAAGCAGACAAGATGATAGGCCCTGGGACAAGTGTCACAAAGGATGATCTCTCCACCTTGCTGACACACCTCGCAGTAGTCCTGGTGGTCCGTCTCATAGCCATCTGCCTCCTCATCACCGAGAACAGGAAGCAGGTCTGTGTGTAGATAGCTTGTATTAATAGATCATTTTACTTTGTCGTAGCTGATAATATACAATTGTGCATATGCATAAATGACCTGTGGATTTATGCTTACTAGTCTTCTTCTTCTTCTTTGCAGGCCGTCCACGCTTGTTCTTTTTGATTCGTCCAGAGCTGTCAGATCGAACGGAGGAGCTGTGAACACTGGAGTCCTCCTGCTCAGACTCATCCTCCTCCATATCATCACTCTGAAGGGAACACATTGAAGAGTTTAAAGCTGAGCTATTATGCAAAATCAACTTTTTAACACTGTCTTCTTCAGCCTTTTGAAGTTGTATTTAGAGTGATCCATGCATGTTTGAGTAATCTTCATACTCCTGTATTAAAGATGCCATTTTGCCAATCAACTCCCATTTTCACCACCACCGGTATACATTGCTCTGTACTTACTTCGTTCTCCAATTTTATTTTCTTAATCAGTGATACACATAGGATTTAGACAGTGTAATCATTTTGGTACATATGAAAACAAATCTGTGACTCGCTAGCATGGTCTGCAGCTATCCATGGGAGGTGCCCACAACTGTGTGACTCTTTGTTGTGATGAGGTTTATGGTAATGGTGGCTCCCATTGGGCACCACAGCTTTATAACGCAAAGGTCAGTGAGTTTGTTTCACTTATTAAGTTCTTTTAGATCAAAATTGCAATTTAAAATGTCCAAATTATAACAAAATTATCCTTGTGTGTCATACATTATAACTATATAGCAGACAAAAGCACAATATATCTTCTTTAAGAGACATGATTTCAACAAACCTGTTCAATTATGTGTTTGTGCTACTCACAGAGCAACTCCTTTTCGTCTTGGCTCCTATAGGTGATAGCTTGATACGAATCGGTGCCATCTTTTTAGCCTTAGCGAGAGCTTTTTTCTTATCTGGGACACGTGGACTTTTGCTGCGCTTCTTATAGCCTGGCCCTGGAGAATATAACATAAGGGAACACATGGAATAAATGAGATATGTTTTGTATACTGCTAGAAATAAGGTTAGATGAATATTGTGTAAAATGATCTACATCTTTAATCTATCTTTAAATAAATACTTTGTCTACAAATGCTGTTTTCTGTATAAATAATTGTTTTTAAACATGTAGTCTATTAAGTGCAGTTTAAGTTTAAGATACTTAACAATACATAATAGTTTTGAGAGCTTTTGCCATGCCCCCTTTTTAGTCGACTATCTGATTCACAGGACATGCATTTAGTGGACAGTGAATTAGCCATATACCTTTGCCATCTTTGGTCTTGGCTTTGCGGATGGGCGGAGGCTGTGGAGGGGGTTCTGGAGAAGCAGTGGCTGCAGAGACCTGCTCAGCAACAGCAATGGCGGCAGCGGCTGCAGCGGCTGCAACAGCAGCAGCATTCCCTTTGAATGGATTGTTTGAGCTAAACTCCCTCCATTTGGCCCCCAGGATGGTCATCATCTTTGACATGGGGATCTTCGGATTCTTCTTTGCAATCATTGGCCTAAACATCACAAAAACATATATTAAAAGGAGATGCAGATGGACTGACTGATTTAATATTAGGGCTGCAAAATAAGTTGCAAAAATATCGATTTTGGAATATTGGCTGACATAATAATTGATATTGCAAGAAAATAACAACAACAAACCCCATTTTACAGAAATGAACTGTTTTTTGAAAGTCTTTTGAAAGATTTTTGTAAAAAGATTTCAATCATGAACTTCCTTCCTTGGGCTGGTCTTGGAAGTTTTTAGTTTGAAACAGTTTGACTAGTAAATGAAGGCATGCAGGCTTGTTTTAATTTGATTGAATTTATTGTATCAAAAAGTAGGGTACATTAAAATATTGCCATTATATTATTATTGCAATATGAAATGTATTATTTTATTATAATGATCAAATATTGCATCTTTTTCTCATAATGTACAGCCCTACTTTATGTGGCTGATTAAAATTCAAAATAGGTAGAAATAAGTTAAGATGCTCTGTTAGATATTCAACTTGTGCAAAAGAGCATAGCACAAAAGCAGAATGTATGTACAAGCCTCAAGCTGTTTTACCACAAATGTAATATTATATGGAAGGATCATGGTACATAAGAACCTCTTTGTATCACAGTAAGAAGAGAGAATGTATACTGTGCAAAATACAGGTCAATGGAAGTGAGCAAAAGTTATTAATAATCTGTGTTTTACAAACATGTAACATTCACTGAAAAAGTAGATATTAGTTCACACTTTCAATCTGTCTGAGACTTGGTCAAATACAATATTTTCAATTGTAATAAAAGAATTTCAATAGAAATTAGAATGGTGAAAATTATGAAACTGCTAATAAAGTTGTATGACGCAATTGCTATATATGACAGAAAAATCACATATACGTGTTTACTTTTAAATTGATGAGCCCTACTTTCAAACAATATGACAGAATTACCGCATGAACTGGCTGAAGGCTTTGTAATTGGTGAGTTCTCTGTAGTCCTCCTCTGTGAAGGTATGGTCAACATCCTCCAGACCCCACTCTTTTGCCAGTTGGGCTGAGGTTTTCTGCTCAATGGGTTGCTTAAGGACAAACAAAACATGAAACATGAATAATAATATAATAACAGTCAACGGTCCTGCCACTTTGAAGTCCACTTTCATTCCAAAAGTCAAATTTCCATCAGTTTTTGCCATAGACTTGAAAAATATTCAAATATTAGCTGGTGGTAACTAGTATTCATAACACATTTGTTTTAAGTCCAAAAAAACATATTTAAAAATCAAGATTCTGCAAAATGTTTTAATAACTTTGCAGTTTATTAAGTTTCAGAAACAGACTTTAAATAAAATTATAGGACTTGTGGTTGTTACTTAGCACAGAGCTGATTAGCTCTGAGAAAGCTTTCAAACTATACATACTAATAGCAAAACATATACCTTTGTAGTCTCCTCTTGACTACTGTCCCGGTCTCCATCATCTTTTTTCTTCTTTTTTGTTTTCTTTTCTTTACGTTCTTTATGTTTCTTCCTTTTCTTTTTCTCCCCGGATCCATAGTCACTGGCTATACTGTCCGAATTGTTCCCAAAGTCCCTGTCTCTTTCTCTGTCTGAGTCTCGTTCTATATCACTGTCCTAGAAAAACACAATAAAGGCTCAATTCTTAATATAGTTCAATCTAAAATTACACATAAAATATCCAAATAAGGAACACAAACAAACGTACAATCTTTTTTTCGCTTTTTTGTTTTTACTGGTTTGCCATCTTTTTCTTTCTTCTTGATGTCTTTCTTTTTTTTTGGGCGGCCTTTTTTCTTTGTGGGAATCTCTCTGTCTGATAAGTCACACTCATCACCTGAAAGGAAGAGGGCAGAGAGTTAAGGAAACAGCACTCTGCACTCTCAATAAAACTCTGACCTTTGACCTTATCTTGTTGCAATGACACTTGTTAAATTAGATACAGTTTGTCGGATAAGTGCATCCAACAGTGCATGACATTTCAATAGACTTATGAGGAAAATGTTCAATGTTTAGATCAAAAATATATACTCCTTTTTATAAGTAGCCTACACAAATTATTCAAATTGTTTTAAGAATATGACAAAGGTATCACTACCAGCATAGCCTACAGCTTAACTTTTTGCAGAATGTCTTTAAATTTATATATCTTCATGAAGATATGTCGATGACACTACCAGGCCAAGTTACAGGTCAGTGCTGTGGATAGATAATGTTCAGTGCTCAGTCACAGTGAGTAGTCTATATGTATGTTTTTCAGGGTATTTTTGAGCAATAACAAGCATGCAAGATGTTTAATGCCATACTGTGGAACATTCCAGGGAAAGTTCTCCACCAAAAAAGTTACACCTTTAAAGACATTTAAATACCAGACTCCTCGATTTATCACTGCATTTCTAACACCAAATATTGAAAATAGTGAATGTCTGAATGAGCAAAGGAGCAGCTAACCACATTCCGTTGGTGCAATATCATAACCGCAGGGAAGGCAATTAAACTTGCAACCTGACCTGAGTAAAAAGGCTACATACACATGAGGTACGAAAGATACTAGTGCCGTCTCAGCTTCAGAGAAATGCAGCAAAGCAAAAAGCAGAACCCAAATACGGGCAGAAGCCCGCTGTTCGCTCAGCCGGTTCGTTACAAGCTGCATTTTGTCGGTTTTATTGTTTGCCTGTCTTTGTCGGTGCGCGCTCCCACCACCAGCACCGACTGACTCCCCTCCCCTCCCTCACCCCATTAAACAGGCAGCCCCGCTTCCTCCCGCCTCTCCGTGCAGCGTGCTGCCGCTATACACAGGCCGGGGGCGGCCGCAGCGCGCACGCGGGAGTCGGTGATGCAGAGGCCGCTCGTGCCGTGATGTGATGAACTGGAACGACTTCCTCTCTCATCTCTCGCTTTAATTCCCACAACGGGACAGCAACCACTGATGTGGCCGCTGCGAGGGGTCGCGAGAGGGTGAAGGCCCTCAACGGGAAGCCCGGCACTAATACTAAATGTGTCTTGCATGGCGGCTTGTCTCTGGCCAATTAACTTAAGTTTAAAACAAGCAATGATTGCTTGCAATCGCACTTTGCACGCACAACTATCAATCCAATAGTATGGCTGTTTATTTTAGTTTCACGGGGCACTTTCACTGTAACTTCTAAAGCCAGAAACTTCTAGAACATCACATGTATTCAATCAATCATCTGCTGCAGGTCAATATGGCACCACACAAGGAACTGGACCTCGCAGCAAGCAATGACAAGTTAAAAAAATACAGTTTAACATGTTTTGGCGTGTGCTACTTCAGCTGGAGTGCTCAACTGCAACAAACGAGAACAGACTCTTAACCTACAGAAAAGAAAGCATGCAACAACATTGCCCCATATTGAGCCATCAAAGAGGTACAGAGACGAGGGGGAAGGCTACATGTCTCACGCCATGATTTCACACTAGTCACCGGCTTTATGTGTGCACAGCTAAACTAGACATCATCTCCATGAAGGAGTGGCCTATACAGCCCGGGGCAGTGGGAGTCCATATTGGTGCCAGTCTTTCATGCCGAGAGCATTTTACCCTTCAGGGCGACCTTATTACCCCGCACACGGGCTCATTTACATAGATGACATGCATGTCTGAGAACTGCCAAGGGCTAGAGACAATAAAGGAACTAGGAGGAACCTACAGCGGTACAGAGAGTTAGTTTGAACTTTGTAAAAATGAGCTGCAAGGTATGAGGAAGTCATTTGAAGAACTTGGATATAAAAACACAGAAACACATGTGTCTAATATTAGTCATCTGACAAATTGCAAGTGGTTTGTCATGCATGCACCCTTTTTGCAAGCTCCGACTCGCGAGTATCACTGCCGGAGAGCCTATGAATGATGCGTTATTGGGGACAAACTTCGTGCATCTTTTGGAAACATTCTTGCACAATATGCAAAGGGATTTCTGATTTCCCTGCACCAGCTCCGGTCCTGCTTGGGTCTACTCGTCACATCGCACAGGAGCGCTCACACACGGACACAAATTTAAGCTTTGCCGCTACTTTTAGCAGAGGATTTTAGCGGAATGGGCAGTGTTTTTATTTGTTGTGCGCGCCCCCGGCTGCTCGGCCAGCTTTCGTACTGTACCTGGCGCGCCAGTGGCGGTTGTTGCAGTTTCCCGAAGCGCTGCCGGTGAGTTTATGTCGCTAGTGTTTTCGTCTAGTTCTCCCTCGTCGTCTTCTTCATCAAAATCCCCTCCCTCGGAATTAACCACCATGCCCTCTTCTTCCTCACAGGAGCGGAGAGGAGATGACATTATATTCCTGTCATTGGCGCCGTCCTTGTATTCAAAAAGCGAATTCTTGTCCGATTATATGATATTTATTTAATATTCAAATCGGCACAGAAAAAAGTGGGGGGCGTTTTGGAATATTTTACACTAGGCAGAGCAACAAAGATGGCCGCCCTCTTATATTTATTTTTTAACAACCCCCCCAATAAGAAAAAATCCCCTTACATAAAAAATGGCTGACTATATTATTTCAGAACGTACCCCCTCCTCCTTTCTCTATCTCTCCCCGTCTCTCTTTCTCACTCTGCGCGCCCCCTCCCTCCATAAAAACGTACACATTGTTACAAGAAAAAAGGGGTGTGTGGCTGCATGTAAGTTATATTGTTAGTTGTTTGTTTCTCTTCCCGTCTGCCCCCTCCCTCTCTGGATGGCTCCCCCCTCAAAGTCCAGATCAGTCACGAACCCGGCCGCCGACTTGCGTCGCCTGATGTCACTGTCACTTGCAAGATCACAACACGCAACACCTCTCGCTTTCTGCATTGCACAAATCTATCAAATATGGCCACCGTACAGTCTCCGGAGCCCCCACCGCTGTAAAAAGAATTATTTTGGAGCAGCGGGGTTGTGTGCGAGTGCTGGGGAGGGAATGAGCGTGAGGGGGGTTGGGAAAATCTGCCGCAGCCATGCCCAGACTTACATCAGATTGTATTGCTTAAAAATTAACTACTTGTGGTGGGGAAGAAAACAAGACAGGGTATACAAACTGCTATTCGCCCTTTCAAACCTGAATATTAACCAACTCATGGTGCACAATCCATCCCCCAAATGCAGGTGTAAAAATCCAGTCAGTGATATAGTGAGCACTTACTGTATTAGGAGGCTCTCCAAAGCAGCAGCCTGTGTAAACTGGCAGTAAGGCCATGGGAATCCCTAGACCCCAGCCAGCCCTGGGTGGCTGCACAGGGCACTCTTGTTTTGACAAAAGGGATTGCAATTTGCATGTCACATTTCACATCCAAACATCACTGCATCATCAGGGTCAAACACAATGGAGCAACTGTAGGCTATATATATATATATATATATATATATATATATATATATATATATATATATATATATATATATATATATATATATATATATATATATATATATATATATATATATATATATATATATATATATATATATATATATATATATATATATATATATATATATATAATTTTTTTATATTTTTTTTTGCTCTGAGAGTCTAAGCTAAGTACAAGGTTTTCACAGGCCCATTCAATGTATCACTGCAAAAGGTATAAACCTGCACCAAACATGGAAGCTGACTTGGACACTGTAGCATACATCATGGTGTTGTTCATTATGTTAATTAAAAACACCTAATATTTGAAAGACCCATGTGAAATCAATGTTGTATGGGTTTGATTATTCTGCTGTTACAGTATATTAGACTACATATTTATAACTAATGAAAGAGAATTGCTGATTACTTTTGGAACTGATGTAAGGCCAAATATGGTGATAAAGTTTCCTATACTCTTGAGAATGTTGAATCCTTTGGAGCTCTTGGTGGTCACTGGTTTGCCCTCAATAACTACACCTCATCATGTAAACAAGCTTTTCTGTGACAGCCATGGCCCATGTCCATGTGTTCTGCTCAGTTGCAACAGGTGTCGGCATCCCTGCTGCCACAACAGAGAGGAGAGGAATTTGTTAGTGCCTGATCCAATGGCCACATCTGCCAAGACCCTCACACAGGCATAGAAGATGCTGTGTATGTGAGGCTGGAGACCCCTGCTAAGCCTCTGGCCACAGAGGAGACGATGCCTGCCAAAGGCTGACTAGACAGCAGCAGAAATACCCCCGGTGTCAGTGAGGCTCGGTACATGACTGTGCTCAAGTATCTTACTATGTCTGTGCAAAAAATGAAGCTGTGTTCTTCTCATAAGCCGCAGGCCCTGACACAGTGCTCCAGTGAGAAGCAGTGACTCCCCTCTCTCTCCCAGCACCCCGTGTCCGTTTGGCAGGGAGACATGCCAAGGATGAGAGGGAAAAGCGCCTCCCCTGGGTGCTGCACACTCGCTAACCCAGATTTTATTCAGTGTGACACAGAGGAAGACACTGCTCCTGTACACCATTCAGAGATGAGCTGTCTGAACTGAGGTAACCTAGAGAGAAAAGGATAAAGTCACAGTATAGGCCAGGTCTCTGCACTGGCTTCCTGTGGCTCAGAGAATAGACTTTAAAGCAACTCTGCTTGCATCTCTCCATGGCCTAGCACCAAAGTACATCTCCGACATGTTAGTGCCATATGAACCATCTCGGACTCTGAGAACTTCAGGGACCAGCCTCCCGCTGGTGCCCAGAATCAGGACTAAACGTTTCAGTTTTATGCAGCTAAAACCTGGAACAATCTTCCTGAAGACGTGAGACAAGATTTGCTTTGACAATGTTTAAATCCAGGCTTAAAATAGTTCTGTTTAGCTGTGCATATGACAGAAAGGTTTTTATTCTGCACTTTTCTCCTTTAATGTTAATTTTATGATGATTATTTGATTTGATTTGTTGTATTGTGATTTTAATGTCTTTCTTATTCAGCAAAGTACTTTGAATTACCTTGTGTACAAATTGTGCTATACAAATAAACTTGCCTTGCCTTGCCAATGAAGAGACCACAGGGAGATCATATAATATTATTTACACAGGCATCACTGGGATAATTTTTCTGAGGTATAAAAATGCAACAAAAATTATTTATTTCCAATCTAGAGCAGTAGGCTATAAGAAAATGAAGCTTTGTGACACCACCCACTTCCTCCCTATAAATGTATTGCTTTGGTTTTATTAGCTTTTAATATTAGTTGGTAATACTCATTTCTGCACAAATCCAGCAATGAAACAGCCAAACAGAAAATAATCATGTGAAGGCCATTGTTATAGTCTGAATTATGCTGATATGTGATTCATACATTCAGGAATAAATGACCACAACTGGGCAATTATTTGAGTAATATTTTAAATAAATTTTACTTTTCAGAGTAATTTTCTAGCAGCATACTTTTACTTCAGCTTGAGTAATATTTTTATTGAAGTAATAGTACTCTTTCTTGAGTAAATATTTGGGTTACTCTTCCCCCTGTGAGTCACCAAAACGTGACAAAAGCTTTATGTTGACAATATTAAACGATTTGAACAATTATGTTTCTTGCACCTCTCCTTCAAATATGATTTCGTTTTTCCTCATTTTTGTGTCTAGTCTTTGAAAGATATCACATTTTGTGCATTAATTAATAACGTACTTCCAATTACATAGATCAGATGTTCACGTCCAAGTAGTTAACTCTAAATTTCTTCGACTACATTTTCTTTGTACATCTACGTTAGTGATGAGGTAAAGCAACTCTTACTTGAGTAAGAGAATTTTAGGGTACTTTACCTACCTAGGCAAATGAACATTATACATGATCAGTTTGATAACTTACTCTGGCAAACAATTTCGTTGGTAGATTTTTACTCAACTTAAATTCTACTCCATAGTTAAACCTATTTGTGTCGTCCTGTCGTTGATGAAGATAAAAAGATATAGGTTTTTGAGATTATTATATTTTTAAGTCACAGCTCATAGCTAAATAGTCTTTATTTTCTTTGGTTGGTTTTATCATATAATATACAATTAAACAGAATCACTAAAAAGAATATTTCAATTAGCATGTGATACTGAACTTCAGACCCCCTGAAGCAATAAATTAGCCTATAATTAAATGTACAAATACTAACCAAATAATTTCATAGCACATAATTACATAAAATATAAACATATATATGTATATATGAATTTTTTTTCTATTCTTAATACATCGATTATTGTTTTTCTTATGATTAGCTAAATGAGCTAAATTATGTGTACAACATCCGGTTTCTACGGTCCGTCTGAGAAATGCTTCCGTGAACCAAATCAAGCGAAGGAGAAGGACAGGAATGGCAGCAATGTTTGAAGAAAATGGTCCTTCGACACACGTAAGCCACTGCTTATTTGTGAAATGAAATTCATTATAACATTGATAACTTACTAGGGATTTGTTACTCAATACTCTAATAAATAAAATGTTTGAAATAAGTGTTGTATTTACGTTAGCAAGTAGCTAAACAAGTAGCTAACGAGCTATAGAATGTTTCTCATGTTTTACTTTACAATGATTGAAATGTGAATGCTCCATATGAAACCTACCTTATTATATATAACATCCTGTAATGCATAAATCATGTAAATTAGTTAAGCGAGATTACCAGAAAAATATCTTATTTTACTTTGTTGCAACTTAGTACAGCACACTAAGTAGATGTGTCATACGCATGCATATTAGCCTACATAGTACATATGTCGCTTTATATTTTGGATTATATCTGAGATTGATTTAATAAAAAAAAAAATAGATGTGTCACTGTATATCTTTTCTCTGGTCCAGCAGCCAGTAGTGTCCTCGCCGTCCCAGGCCAGACAGAAATTAGAAGGACTTCTCAATAAGAATATGAGGATCCGCATGACAGATGGCCGGACTTTGGTTGGGCTTTTCCTTTGCACAGATAGAGACTGTAATGTCATTCTTGGATCAGCACAGGAATTCCTTAAATCTACAGGCAAGTCTGCTCCAAACCCCACATACATCCTACAGTAGTATTGGTCGGTTGCATGTTAAAGTTAATGTTCACTTGCAAATGAAATACCTGTAATGTAGTTTCCAATTGCACCTGTCTTCATTATATTATATATTAAAATCAGTTATTTGTTTTTCTCTTCTTAGACACATTTTCCCAAGGTGAACCCAGAGTCCTAGGACTGGCTATGATTCCAGGGCACCATGTTGTTTCTATAGAAGTGGAGGCAGACAGTCTTGAGGACACACAAGGCTTTGGAGTCAATCACTGACATATCTTTCCCCGTTTGGATAACATTAGGCTTGTTGAAAATGAGCACGGTGGCCTTCTTCATCTGCCTTCATGGACTGCCAAGCCAAAAGGCATGATGGGAAATGCAGTGCTGTCAGCATGTGAATCTGACAGCGGACTGACCTCCGATTGGGCCTGATGTATTTTGGTCAGAAACATGCCTTGCGATTAGGGAGCACTCATCCCCCCTCTTTCTTAATCCGATCTTTCTGCTTTTATATAATCATAAATATGTAAAATGACACAGATACAAGATTAATATATGATGTTGATGAGCTAAAAAGTCATTTTTCCCACAGACCAGGCCTAAGCACATATATTTTATTGTACTCTACTACTGTACTCTTTACTCTGATGATGTGATGTCAGTCTGTGTGTGTCTGTCCTTCCACCATGACTCTGCCTGTTCTGAGGCCACCTCGCTGGTCTTGTAGATTGTTTAAGCTGATTTCAGCCTTTTCCACCTGCCCTCAGCTTCAGCCGCCTGCTCTTGGTGTAAATCCAGGCGTAGATTGCAGACACCTAGTCTGGGCAGCAGTCTACTGTGGCTGACAGACACCAGACAAGACAATCAGACTTGGTTTAATTTTTCATAAATCATGCCAATTTTTAATTTTCAACAGTTGATACATATTGTGTATGTTTTTCCAGTATACTGAAAATAAAATCTGTATCAGTGGTGTAACATTCAAAAGGGAGTGGCACCATTGAAGAAGTTTTTGAAAACATTTTATTTAATTTACTTGAGCTTACCAGCCCAGTTATATGTGGCATATTGAATTTAGTATCCACCCAACAGTAAAAACAATGTCATTGATTTAAATATTTATCACAGGGATCACGTAGTCGAGCAGTTTATACTGGTTTTAAAGCGTTTCAACAGATTCTACAATGTAGAGCTGAGAAAAAAAACGTACAATTTGTTTTTTTCCCCATTTAAATATACCTTTAAAAGTGTATGATTTGCATCACATAACAGTACGTTCCTAGATGTGCTCAATTTAAGATCAGTAACACTGACTAACCTGAGTGCAGAGATCTCTTTGACCTTTACATGAATGAGGCTCTGAGCCACTGGAGTCACACAATCTGGTGGGTTATTCAAAGGCTTTTATAAAGCCTACAGTACCAGCTGAGAAAAAAAAATGGAGTGGTTGAAAAAAATAATGGTTGTTTTCAATCTGGAATCCCCTTGTTTTATCTATAAATAACTGTTTCATCAGATGTTGATGTTATAATGGATTATTTAAACTGCAAACTTCCCAAGAAGTAATGCATTATATTGAGTGTATTGAGAACATGTTTTTAAAATAATGGATTTCCAAAATTCTCTTTGCCATCATAGAGTCATCAAAAGTGCTGAACAGCAAACTGAAATTTCCACTTTTTGGAATACTGCAAGCAGGAAGCCTATGCCAATGCAAACAATGCAGAAAATTCCTCAGAAATGTGCCTTTAAATGGCACAAACAAAACAATAATAAAATGTAAAACAGTACACAACAGTCTTGAATGATAACAAGGCCTGATTTTCTTCAACCACAAACCCTGACCAGCTCAACGGTTGCTTTGAAAGTCTTGTTTTTGCAGCCAGCTGTCAGTATTTGAAAAAAAAAAAATACTTTGATCCGGAATTTGTAGAAGTCCAAACTCCATTAAAGGCATAATAATCCAACGTCCCAAATACTCAATAAAAAAAAAAGTCTGCACGGAGCTTGTCTCTAATTGTATTGGAACTTAAAATGGAAGCTGCCACCTGACTCAAATGGGTTGAAATGGAAAGGCCAGCCTTGTCCACCATGTCCACCCCCTCCACCCTGCTGGTTCTCTGGATCAAGCGGATCTTCACCCTGGTCAAACTTCTGCCTCATTTCTGAAAAAATACAGACTATCCAGTCAATTCCCAATATAAATGGCATATGATAATATGTGTAATTTACTGACATCTCTTACCTGGGTCTGTAAGCACCTCCTTAGCAGATGCAATATCAATGAATTTCTTTTCTGCTTCTTTCTTCTCTGACTCTGATTGAAAGTTATCAGGATGCCATTGTTGAGCCAACTTTCTGTAGGCTTTAGTAATTTCCTGCTTATTAGCATTTCTAGGGAAAACAATGACTCAGGTTAAATTTACTTTACAACATGCTAGGGTTCTTGTAGTCCAGTATAAATTAGTCTCTTTACCTGCCAACCCCTAGGATTTTATAGTAGTCCCTTTTGCGTGAAAGTTTCAGTAGTTTCTGTGCCTTTTCCAACCCTTCCCGAATTTCATTACTGTCACCATCAAACTCTCTTGCCTCTTGGTAATCGTCCACAGCTACAGGTTATAAAGGGGGAAATATTTCACACAATGATACAAAGATGATAATTTATCAGTGTACATAGCTCTCTCAGGGTTTACCTTTTTCATAGTCTTGATTGAGAATGTAAGCTTCTGCTCGATCTCTAAGAATATGGGCATTGCGTGGATCTCTCTGGTGAGCTTCTGAACATGCATCAATGGCTTCTTGTGCCAATTTTTCCTGGGAAAAGCATAATCAGAAAATTGTTATCACATTTTATTTAAAAAAGTATAAATATAAAATACTTACCTTAACTAGACAGAAACAGATCCTCTCTTTTGCAAGGTTGGTGTAGTAAATGACATTTGGCTCAGTCTTCATCACTGATTCATATTTTTCAATAGCTTCATGAAACCTAAGAGGCACATCCAAATTAGACGACTTTGAACAAAGTAGTACAAAAATCTAAATTGTGGGAGAACAGACCTCTGCTCTTGAATGAGCTCTTCTGCTGAATCGAGCTGCTTGCTGAGCTTTTTCACCTGTTTGTAGTGGCTTAAACACTCTTTATCATCCTGGTCCAACTTTAAGCACTCTCTAATCTGACTGCACAGAAACAATATGTAAAGTAGCCAGTGAGAGCTAAAGCAACATCCAAATCAAAATCAGGCACTTTGCATGACATAGTTTGCTTATTCATGTAACTTACTTTAAAGAGTCATGGTGTTCTCCAAGACTGTAGTGCAGCAGGCTTAGCTTGAGGTACGCGGCACGGTTGTCATTGCGGAGCCTTGTAGTGGGGGCCAGATCCTGAATAGCTTTCTGTGGATCTCCCATACGGATGTAACAGTCAGCTCGAAGTTCCCGTGATTCAGGATCCCATGGTGAAATCTAAATGAGAAAGAAACTTTCAGTAACTTGTTGGACCGCTACAACACATTTTGTGCTAGACCTACATAGGTTAAATATGTAATAAATCACTATCCTTTCTTTACAAAGTAATACTGCTTCATAACAGTGGGCCTCATACAAACAAAAATAGAACACACACCTCTATGACCCTTTCAAGCAGGTTAACTGTGGTGCTGTAGTCGCCTTGGTGGTATGCAGCATGTGCCTCCTCTTGTAGCTCGTCCAAATCCCTCGCCTTCTTCAACTGATCGTGAGCTTCTTCACTTTCTGCATTGCGCTGTACCTACAAGTGGACAACAGACAATTCCTTCAGAGATATTTCTTCAGACTAGCAGTCAAGAGAGGTCTCATATTGTGAAACAAGTTGTGGTTTCCCAATATGAGACCTCAAGAGCAAAGATGCCTTGAGCGAACTACTTAAAAATCCCAACAAACATCTGACTTGTCCTCTTTCAGGCTTTACATAGAAAAGAATACCACAATCTCAAAATCCTCTTGGGCTTCCTGAGTGTTCCCCTGTTTCAGTAGTATATTCCCTCTTTGCAGCCTTGCCTAGGAAATAGAAGATAAGAAATTATTAGAAGTAGAACAAAGCAAAAAATATATGCCGTTAACCTTGTTAGGTATATTTAACTTGTACATACTGCTAAAAAGTCTGGCTTGAGCTGAATGGCTCTGGTCAGGTCTGGCAGTGCAGATTTAGACTTCCCCATGGCAAGGAACACTGCTGCCCGTTTGTAATAAGTCAAGTAATTTTTAGAATCTCCTTCTAACAAAGCACAAAGATACAATTGTGAAAGATATTATTAGCACTAGTTACTAATTGACCTGGGAAATGTGCATAGTAGTAGAACCTTACCCACGGCAGAGTGGTAGTGGGACAAGGCTTCAGCCAGCTGACCAGCGGCCAGGAGTTTGCGACCCATCTCCAGATGGTGCTCAATCTCGACTTGTGTTGCGCCTAGGACACCTACAATGCAAAAACAGATTAAAGCTATCTCATTATATTAGGTATATGTTTATCAATGTGAAGCCTTATATTTTGGGGTAAAAAGGTCAAAGACTATTTGAGTTAACTTCCCAAGTGCTATGAATAATTATTAGCTCATTCACTGAATAGAATGTTCAAATGTATAATGACATACAAAAAGATCTCGGAGACACTTTCAAACATTGTGGAGGTATGTGGTTTCATTATGATCATCTCAAGGCGGCATTCTGTGGCAGCTAAAAGAACATTAAAAGTGTACAAACAAGGACACTCCTCACCCAACAACTGTCGTTAGTAAATAGCAATATCCCTTTTTAACATTTTGGTAACCCGAGCCCGGACTTACCGTCCAGCTGGAGGTCTAGGACGACACAGAGCAGTGACAGTGAGCAGAGGATTCCGCTGACTCCAGCCCGCCGACAAGCCTCCATTACCGGCTTTAACCGCACTGTGACAGCAAAACAACCCTCTCTACCGTTCAACTAAAGATTTATGTCATTTACACTGATGTTCTTTCTAGCAATTCATCCTGCTTTCAGTAAGATCATCAGGAAGAACAACGGCAGAATAAGAAACGACGGTGTATTTACAGTCCCGCTCTGCCAAAGGTCCGTGTGGAAAAAACTTTCAGCGAAAAGGTTCCTCTGTTCTAATGTTTTGTATTTTTAAATGTTTGCCTGATTAACCAGGCTTCACTTGACTTTTGACACATTATAACAGAGAGCCCACGCAAACCAGCGCTTATAAGAAACCTCGTACTGAGCGCACTGGATACCAACACTGTCACCCTCCCTTTCTGTCCTACATTCCCAGGATTGGTCTGCCCGCAGCACTTCCGCGTTTGTCCCAAAACGTGGGCTGCTCTTATTGGAGGGATTTTTTTTAACTGGCACTTTCTCTTGCGGTCCTCTCATGTCAGGAGGGTTATCGCATAGTCAATGATTATCACTTAACATCAAAGATCAATTCTAAATGCACATCAGGTCAACCTAATAATCATTATTATATTATTACAAAAGCTTATAAACAAGGAAATAGTCAAATAAGTAATTACCGTAGATCCATAATAATTACCATACTGTATAAATAATGTTATATTTGCACTGTATGGTAATTACCTGTGGTGAAATAATAGAAATGACGGAAAACGACCATTTTTAAAAGGTTACTTTTGGATATAAAGCTATATTAAGAGTCGATTGCTTATAAGGAGTAGGCCAGCCAATTTATTTAGCCTAGTTACATCTTACATGTGGCTTAGCCTGTAGTACAGACTGACTTTACCACAAGCCTGGATTATAATGAAATACACTACATATTAAAAAAAAAAATCTTGAGTCGATTAATGGATTTTCAGAACAGTTTGAACCTGTTTATTCTATGCACTTGTAAAAAAGAAAACAAGAAATAAAACATTCGCATTTAATAAACTAGAAAACAGACACACATACAAACATATTAGCCTCACAATCAATAAACTTTGTACAACATTTTACAACTCCAGCTGAAAGGCACATTTTGTAGACCTTAAATGTTCCAAAGCAGCTGCCACCCAGAGTTCAACCTTGATCCTTCTTTCAGACATAGGCATTGCGTCCATAAGTACTGGCAGCAGCACTCCGGGCTGCCCCAGAATAGGCAGTTCCCCTGCTTTGATATGGCAATGGGCTGAACAAAACAAACACATAAAAGAATGTGTTACTTGAGAATAAAAGGTAATCAATGTGAATCATTCCTCGTAGGCCGGTATTTGTTGTAGGCTCAGGTGGACTACATGGGCTGTTGTATGTAATCATCTACTGTGCAGATGATTCAGACAGAGCCTTATTGTACTATATTTAGGCTACTTTTTATTTATTATCAAACATCTCTAAGTGTAGACTTTTTGTATTGGTGTAGGGTAGAGAAAAACAAACATAAGAATGTACACATTGAAGGGCAATTAATAACACTATTGTAATTTGAAATAGTATTAGGCTACACGTAAGTTTCCTCTAAAAACAATTCCATTTACATGAATACATGTTGGCCAAGTATATTGTAATAAATATACTCTAAAAAGTACAAATACAAGTGTAAATTAAAGCCGCAAGTGGTGATCATGGCCCTCACCGTGTGCATATCCCTCTCATGTGGTTCCTATAGTGTAATTAACTTTTTTGATTGGAGTGACCTAAAAAAGGTTTGTGTCAATTTTCAATAACTTTGCATTAAAGTAAGTTCTGTCTCTGTATATAGATTTGGAAAGTTCAATATGAAATAGTGGATGTTTATGTTCCCACAGTCCAAACGATTAATAGAAAATTATGTTGATCCAGTTGACTTTTTCTATGTTATAGTGCCGCTGCTCCTCCACATTGAGAGGAGCCAGCTGAGGTGGGTCGGGCATCTGTTCTGGATTCATCCTGGACACCTCCCTAGGTTACGTTATAATTTGATAATTTTTGACTTTTTATGTTTATTTTAGGGGGTGCTATATTCATCATTGGTTATGTGCTCATTACTCTGCTCTATTCAAGCTTTGATTTTGCACTTTTGGTTGACATTTTAGCTCTGTAGGCTGATGCTTGTGGTGGTGAGCAGGTATCAAAGAAACAGGAAATAAAGACTTTTTATACGCCGTGTTACACAAAAATTTTATCCATTAAAAATGGACTATTGATTATCAACATGTATAGATGTGGCATGAAGAGTGTGAACTCACTTAGATAAAAAAAAAAATCTCGGACTTTCATATAAACGTATGTTGGTCTAAGCATGTGTGTGATTTTTTTAAAATGTTTTTTTAAGGAGCCTTTGCACTTCTGCTGGCCAACCATGTCCACAATAGATTTTTTGCATCTTCTCATGCATAGATTTTAATCCCAAAGTTTTGCACAAATTGAATAATGTTTACATTTCATGTCTATGGTAATCCATTAATATATAATCCATTATAGGCATGTGGCTGTGAGAATTCATCAAAGAAACAGAAAATTAAGGTGTGTAGATTAGGTTTTATACAAGAGCAATAAAAGTGACAACAGAATTTCAGTCTAATATGGTCGACTTCCTGTTCATCATAGGGCAGTGCTCCAATTCAACTTCAGGCTTGTCTCATTGATCTTTATCACTGTTCTGAATTTCATGAGCCCATTTGCCCCAATGAGGTCCAATTTGGGGGAAGAATTATAATAAGAAACTGATCATGAAAAATGCCCCTTACCAGTTACTTCGTTATTGGCTCAGGCCAATGAGTACATGATTGGGGAACTCCAAAAAGATCTATGTTTGCTTATAAATTGCCTGATGCTTTTTTACAGTTTCCATAAGCACCACTAAGAGGTGCTAAAGAATTATGACTGAACAGCAACAATCCCAATTTATTTTTTATGTTAGTGGGTTACAATTTGGTCAGATTAATGTCTAAGGGTCTTTGCTTTAACTTACTACTATGGACCCTGAAATCACATTTATTAAGCTTGATTTTGTCTGGGTTTGGCAATAAATCCTTTATGAAGTTGTGTTTACTGTGGAAAGGTCTAAGGCTAATATAGCTTATGCAGAGTTGCTATTTAACCAGATGTGAATGATTAACCATTTTAAGGCAACAAGTTTTCCCTGAGCAGCAATTGGATCATTCTAGATACTTCTGCATAGTCAGATTCTATGCTATTCATTTTTTATTACTTTGAGTGACATAAAACAATAAAATTAATATAAGAGATGCAGTTAAAAGCCAAATTCTTGTTAATCATCATCAGGTATTTCATGTCATTTGTAGTTGGATTAATATTTAAAATGCATTATTTTGTATTTTACAACAAAGTGTGGATATAACTGAAATCAATACAACAAAGGCCCTTCCTTCTTTTGAATTGCAGTGTTAGCTAGTGTATCCTGTGTAGACTTATCAGCTAGACAAACAGAGATAGAGATAAACTGAATGCAGATTATACGCTTGGAATGGTTGAACTCACCGTTTCTCATCCGATCCCATCTTGCAGGAGCAGGTTAGACAAGCCCCACCCGCAATGGCCAGCACCGCAGAGCACCAGCCGATATACAGACCCTCTCCAATTTCATACCTGCCACATAAGACCCATATCAGATGGAAATCCCATACAGTATGTATACTACAGATCAGCTCAAACAACTTACTTTGTTCCAACAAAGAGAGGATTAAAGAAGTCTTGGGTGATGTTGAAAGCATACCACGACACAGACACCAATGTGCAAATACCTTGGAGTAAAAAATATATATATATATATATATATATATATATATATATATATATATATATATATATATATATATATATATACACACACACATACATACATACATACATACATGCATACATATACAATTTCTTCCTGCTTTTTATTTATAACTGCACACAAAAATAAAACACTGTGCTTGGTTGTCAGCAGTAGTCAGCAGCAGTCAGCATAATAAATTCAAGTAGGCCTACCGCTAGGATGCAATGATTATCTGAATGATTTGACTTTTATGCCAGAAGTTCTTATACTGTTTCTATAAGATTCGGATCAGCAAAAATGGGTTATATAAGCCTAGCTGAATCACAGACTAGTTGAAGTTTTAATTACATTGCATTGCATTCTTGCTATGTTCTTGAAGCAGACATTGTACATTGTTGCACTTAAAGCATACAATATTCATCATTTTAAAATTGTCAGACAAAACTGTTTTAGACAAGATTAAAGACTGCTCAAATCTGAAACAAATGTTTTTGAAAAGAAACAATAAATTGAATATGTTGTCCTTACCTTGTAGAATGAACATAACTCCAGCCGCCCCAGCGATCCTTCCTTTAAGCACATAGTTTTCCCCTCCAGCCTTGGAGCACTGTATCCCAATCAGAGCTGCTACCAGTGCAAAGGATCCCAACACTATGGACATGATCATTAAGGCACGAGACGCTTGGATGTAACCTGGATACAACATGAAAACCCACCAACAAAAAGGGAAGATAATGGTTATCATCTTTACAATTCTGGGTAGATAACCTCACTTAAGAAGGTAGAATAGCCGTCTCGTGATGTGCATGTGGTAAGTGCAGAAATCCACAAGACTTTTACTGCTATGCAACACAATTTGCATTTGCAATTTTTTCCTTTTTACAATATTTTGTGAGCTGGGGCAACAGTGGGTGTTTGCCCACTAACTAAAAGATAGCCTAAAACCTACCCCTAGTAATATGGCTGTTGTGTGATTGGGCAACACTTCCATAGTATAACTGACTAGTTGTATTAGGAAGGGCATTCAGCATAATAAATAAATCAAACAATCAAATACACGGTGAAAACCATTTACTAGGGTACCATTAAAAGGTAAGAAAAAATACCAAAAATAGCTGAACAAGCATAATGCTGCTTGTCTCCATGGAGTTTTAAACATTAAATGTTCCTTTTAATTACATGTGTTTAAATAAGTTAGTTGTTTTTACAAATATGAACTTTTAACATACCACTCAGTGCCAGTAGAGAAGGAAATTCCCTGCAATTGTGGACTCCAGTTGAGTCAGTGGCACAGGACATCCATAGGTTCTCATAGATGGTGGACGTGGTGATGACATTCCCATCCACGGTTGAAGTTCTCCAGTAGCGGTTGGGCAGGGCCACCCCCACCATGACCCAGCCAACAAAGCCCAAAACCAGTGCTACCACCTCCACAATTGGATCCATGACCCACTTAGGTCTAGTAATCGCAGAAAATAATCCAGATCTTGATTTCTAATTTGAAAAATAAGAGCAAAAATTTTGTAAAATAGACAAATGTGGTGGTGGTGGTGAAGTTGTCAGTGACTTTCTCTCTCCTGATGGTGTGAGATGTGTTGACTTCGACAGATATGTATAATCATTTATATGAGAACACTCCTCCCCTCTTTGCTCACATTGCGCTTTTTACACCCCTGAAACTGAACAGGTGTTTATCGGCAAACTTGGGTCCAATGGTCATGTATTAGTCCCAATTACACCATGCTTTCATTGTTTAGTATAGCGTTATTCAAAATGTATCACCTTTTGCACGTAATACAGAAAAAAAAAAAAAAAAAAAGACTGGACTTTTTTTATTCTAAAATGTGATTTACTTGATTTTTTTTTTTAAGTCTTTAATAAGACTGCTATAGACATTACTCTTGTGTGCCAAAAGTCTATGTCCTTATTCCACTTTTTGGCAGCCCATTTTATCATATTTTCCCACCCCTCATATATAATCGGAAATGGGAAACAAGCTCAGACAATGTGTCAAACAATAGTGAATAAATGTGTTCGATGGGATCTGAGATTAACCCTACAGTCACTGGATATGTGATTGCGAGTATATGAAAGTTAAGGTTCGAGAATTTATATATTTTAAACCTGTTAAGAATGTATGAAAAATGAAATGCTGAATACAAAAGCAGATCTTATTAACTGACAGAGACTTCCTTCAATAAAATTGAGGGAGAAGTCCTGTTACATAGATGATGTATTTGTATCGATATGAAGGGCGGTTACAATCAATGTTTTATTGTTCTGATTTGTACTCCTCAAGGTCGTTGTCACTAAACACCACGCCCAAGCTTTAGTGATACTATTTTGGAAAAGTGTCAACTTACGTCGCCTTTAGGAAAAAATCCAAAAAAGATAAGGATTAGAGATAGCAGGTGGGTTCACTATGCTTTGCCCATGTTAATTACTTGACTGATAGCGACAATAGTGAAGTCGACAATATTGCTAAACCCAGGACACACATAGATAATGCTAACATAAATCTTGGCTCTGGGACTTGGAAAAAAATGGTGAACCTGTGAACTCAATTTGGATTAAAGGTCAATCGTGAGGATGTCAAACATAGGGAAATACAATTCTGTATAGGATTGGTTGCATTTTAAATTGCTTAAATTTTTTAATAAATGTACCTAAATTAATAACATGCATACTCCCTATGAAAGTCCCAGTATCTTACAGCTGATGAGAGTGTCAGAAAGGGCATCTATTGATGCATTTATATTAGTATAAAAAGAATAATAAATTGTTGTTGTCATGTTTTTGCATATGCAATTGTGTGTGTTTACTTTGCCTATTTTATGCAGCATTATATTATAAAAAAAATAACCTGCATAATTCTTTACAACAACAGTGGAAGTTTACGAGCCCCATGAAAATGCATGTATGGCTCTGTTTGAAGAGTCTATGTTACAGCTCATCTGTCCGCGGTGAGTTTGTCATGTTTGATGAGGATAATCCATCTGAGCAAACAAATCTTTACACAATCCTGTAAAACTGTAATACCTGGAATAAAAGCAAATAATGTTTATGTGTTTTTCATGAAAAGTCCATCCATGACAGAGGAGAAAGGAAACGTGATGTAGGACAGATCTGAGCTCACTTTAAAAGGCTTGTTGAGTACAAACTGGTCTAAGATTATCCTGGCTCTTAATTTTGAAGCTATAATGGATGTACATGCATTATTATTATTATTAATATGATGTTAGCAAAAATGTTTCAGAATAAGTGTAATAATAAACTGAAGATAAAAAATATATAAATGCATTTAATAGATGTAAGTTACTGTCCCTGGCTGCAGTAACCCTGGATTATAGTTCAACTTCCAATTGCCCTGACGACATCCATACAGGCTGTAATTTAACCAATACTGCTCTTTCACATCTTCTTTCAAAAGTGCTTACGTATTATTGTTCCTGTCCCTAGATGGAGTCTAGTGCACATTGGCCCTTGTAACCCACTCAAGCACATCCAAATTACACAGGTTTTCAGAAATCAGTTACAGTGTGATCATGTTTATTAAATATTATCTTATGAATCTGCATTTTGAGTTTATTTTTGGATGTCACTATAGGTCACTACCACCATTATTTCATTCAAGACTTTTCCCAATCATTCGTTCTGGGCCAGTTTCGGTGCTGTCAGATGGGTTAATATATAACACTGATAACGGTGCCTGTGATAGTGTCTATAAGCCTTCCTATTGTAAAACACAGCACTTAATTCACTGCTTGGGTCAAAACAAGAACATATTTACAAGAGTCTCAACAAGAGTTAAACTAGGCCAGGCATGTTTTCCTATGTGTGAGCAGAACTTTGATTTAAAAGATTTGTTAATGATAAAAATTTGTATGCCTGCGACTAAGCATGATGCATTAATATTCTCCATAGAGATATTATTGCTACGCTTATGTTTCTCAGCATGGCATTAAACACATTTTGTATTTTTTCAATTGTTTTTAATTTAAAAAAAAAAAAAAGGTTAAAAAACATGCAATCTCTGATAGCAGGGTTGCCTCTCCACAGATCTGACTTGTAACACAGCTTGGTTGCATCATCCCATTTCTATGGAGATAGGCGTTTAAAACTGTGGTTCCAAAACTTCTTGTGGACTTTAGATGAATAGTCACGTGTCCCCTACTCCAATAGACTTGAGAAAAATGTCTGTATACACACATTATAAAATATGTAACCGTTGTATGTATAATTATGTATAATATATGTGTTTTATGTGTTTCATTTCATTAAAGCAGAGGCCTCACACTTGAATTTTTTAGACAAACCTGGGAGATCCAAATAATAAAAAATCTTGTCTTTTTAAAAGCCTAAGCATTCCGTGTACCCATGGGGACCCTCATACCAGTTTGGGAACCAGTGCTGTTGGACATCCTAAGCAATGACTTGGTCATGAAGACGAGCAGGTGAGAAACACTCCATCAGAAAAGTTAGTAAATGGAGTTCTAAGATTAGATATTAAATAAATATTTGGATGAAAGTATAAAACTAGTATCAAAACTAGATACTCTTTTAAAGAGTGTTGAAAATTAAATTCTATTGTTTAAAAAGTTTTTTTAAATTGAGTATCGAGCATCAAAACACTAATAAAAATGAACAATAAGCTTGGCATTTTACGGCCAATGACAACATGCCATAAATGTATATTGCATTTCCATAAAAAGGGCACCAATTGATCATCTACACTATAGAAAACATTATGTACTGTACACTAGCCTAGAAACTATTAATGAAACACCATAAATGTACACCATAAAGATAAATAATTAACTCAATACAAAATCAGAACACTGTGCAATATAAAATTGGTAATGGCATGGATAGAAAATTTATTTAAACTTGTTGCAGGGGTCCTGATGGGGGAGAAATATGTCATCAATTCTTCTGTTATTTGTCAACTGAATGCTGAACCTTCAAATGTAAACTCCTGACCCCCAAGTTTATTCTTATTCATCGCTCATACCAGACCCAAACCTCCTTTCTACGCTCTATACAACATCCGGCAATGTTATAGGACCCAGAGATTTAAACATAGATGTTGACAAGACTTCCTGTCGGATAGCTTCTGGGTTTTTACAGCATTTGGATTGCTTTGCCTTTAAACAAATAGTTGATGTTCCAACACAATAGGGTACTAGTGTTGGACTTGGTCATTGCTGGCACCGATTCCATAAACAAGCCAGATGTTTTTGTGTATAGCCACAATGTAATCTTTAGGAATCTACCACTATTGTCTTTGAGTGCCAAGGCAAAAAGCAAAATACTTAAGGGAATTTCAAAGCCTTTTCAATTGCGGAGAAACGGTTTCCTTTATTGTCCGCTTTTTGTTTCCAACCTCAAACTCAAAAACAGCCTTGCCTCTTCCAAATCTGTCATTAACTGTCCATAATACAAACATCTTCTTGTCAGTTCATCACAAAATTTCCATAGCAGGGCTGATGAGATACTACTGCACCTAAAATAATATAAACATTTATGTGGGTGTAGTAGAGCCCGCAGGAGGAAGACAAAAGTCCAACAAGAGCTCCAGTGTTGTTTTATGGTTTTAATTGTAACAGTAGCCTATTTATATTGTATCAGTGAAGTGTTATTATCAGTTCAGTTTCTCTGCTCCCTCCTCTTGGAACACTTGTTTGAAACAAAATTTTGCTCCAATTTTGTTCCTTTCAACATATTTTGTTCTTTTTTACTTAAAAAAACAACATGATTCCATTAGTTAATGCACTGTCCTCCAACAGTTCAAAAATTACCACATTTTAAATCTGTTATTGACTTTTCAAAATTGAACTGCATGTTCTATGTATTCCCTTGTAAATGCTCTTCACGTGTGTTGCTGACCTCTTGGCCTGGTCTTCCTTGAAAAATAAATAATAAAATAATTTCCAAATCCAATACTGCACAAAATGTGCTAGTAGTTTTAACGCTTAACTTATGGCACAGCAGATTTATTAATGTAAATAAACATGAATTAAATTAGATGGAAAACAGACAGTCAAAAAAGACTTAACGTGTTAATTTTAGAGTAATTAAAAAAATTAAACACTCAAGATTAAGTATTTATCATCTCCATTGCACTTACTATGACTCTGCAAACACATTCTACTACCACGTCTTTATGAATAGGCTAAATGTTTATGGTGCATGCAAACTTGGCTGTCCCATCTCTTCATATGTACACAAATTAACAATAAGTGCAAAATTATTAAAGTAACCTGCAACATAAATCGATTATAGACATCCTGGCTCCACCATGGTATTCTCACTGGCATCGTTAGGCTGCAGTACAAGCAAACCACGCAAACTTTCTCTTCAGGGAGTTATTTTATATGCAGCAGAGGAGTCAGTCACTGTCAGTCCAGCAAAAATGAAACACTCCAACCCAAGCTCCATGTTATGATTTAGCTGCTCCTTTTGACACTGCCAGCCCAATGAGGCCTGCCAGCCCAGCCACGCCCAGTCCAATCCCACCGACAATCGCCATCCCCACCAGTCCATCTACGGAGGAGCAGTAAGATAAATCGGGACTCATTATAATCAAACAATTCTATAATGTTAGATGTATTCAATTATTTCAACTATACCTTTCTTTAAAGCTTTATCAATGAGTTTTTCCAGATCAAGAGCCTGCTTATTCCCGGGCTCATTCTTCAGAAGGGTCCGGATGTATTTCAGTGCGCGTTCATATTCCTAAGAGAGGAAGAGAGACAAATGGATGCAATCAATGACAGGAAATGTATACCACTTTTCAAGGATAACAGCTTTACTATTAATTATAGTGAATCCAATAATCAAACCTATCTATTTTAAGTCACGTAGACACTGACGTACGTGTGGGACTTACTTTGAGCCTGTAGTTGGCCACTGCCAGGTAAAACAGGAAGTCCCTAGAATCGTCCTTGGATGATTTCTGAACGAGTTCTGAGCAAGAAAACAAAGACTCATTATGGTTAGTACAAAGACACTGTTCACAGAAACTAATTATGTGTCACAGTTACTACAGCTACAATAACAATATTCAGTAGAGATGGGGGTTGTGGGGATGGGGATTTTTCAATCAACCTAAAAGTAAACCAATAGAGATTTTAACATGTTAAATAGTTTCAGAATACCTCTTATAAAGCTCCGTTAATTGAGTACACAGGCTGTTTACATGCACACCAAAAATTTGATCTGATTATCTGATTTCCAGAGTTAACAGATTATTGAAATATCATGCAAAAAGATGAGTGATTTGATTTATTTCTGATTGCTAGATTAATATTTATGATTGTCAGATTAATGTGGCAAATACAAAAAAAGATAGCTTAATGTGGCAAAGCCAAGGCTAAAAAACAATATTTTAAAGGTTTGATTATTTAAAAATCATTGTATTTTGTCTTCCAAATACAACAATTAGTCATTTGACTAACTAACACCATTTTTTTTTATTTGTTAATTGCCACACAAAAAATGGGGGGAATTTGCTTTCCATACAGCATTGAAAAGGTAGCTTAGTAGAATAAAACAGTACAATAAAAAGTGTCATTCGGTCCAGACCTTCAATAAGTGCTCTTATGGCAGAAGGAATGAGAATATTTTTGAATTAGATTTATTTTGTGTATGTAAACACACAAAAAATCTGATCTAATTATTGGGTTATCTAATTTTTACTGACCATAGCACTGTAGCTTATCACGTCATTCCATGGCTGTTTTTGAATACATAGTGTTCTTGGTTAATGCATCGCTATGTACCTTTTGCGCACTCCACAATGCAGATATGGGATTTTGCCATACAGTCAATTTTTTTAATGTTAGAGCCTAAACTAGAGATTAGTGTTTTCACAATACTAAAAGTCGAGAGGAGCCAGCTGAGGTGGCTCGGGTATCTGTTCAGGATGCCTCCTGGACACCTCCCTAGGGACGTGTTCCAGGCATGTCCCACCAGCAGGAGGACCCGGGGAAGACCCACGACATGCTGGATAGACTATGTCTCTCGGCTGGCCTGGGAATGCCTTGGGGTCCCACCGGAGGAGCTGGAGGACGTGTCTGGGGTGAGGGGAGTCTGGGAATCCCTGCTTAGACTGCTGCCCCCGCGACCCGGCCCCGGATAAGTGGAAGAAAATGGATGGATGGGCAATACTAAAATTTCAAACTCGATTTTGATTTTGACTAAGACTCTTCCTATAGACAACAGAATGTGGTTTTCAACATTAAATCAACCTTGTTTTATATTACCATGTTTTCTTAAATCTGGGTAATGCCTTAGTCATTCAGGTATGTTTCACAGTGGTCCATGGGTGTATTCTGATCTACTGTATGTGGTCTTATAGCTGCTTTGATACAGCTCAAGATCATTATAAAGCTACCCAGAAAAGGTTCATTTCTGTCCTGTGAATGACTTCTTTAGTATTGATACCTGCTCAAATGAGTTTTGCTACTTGTTTTAGTATTCATTAGTATCTGATTTTCAATACTTTTGACAACCCTATTAGGGATTTTCATGAACTCACCCTCCAAGAGCACAGTTCCCTTTTTGATGTCATCTGTGTATTTGCTTCTGATCAAGCACCACGCATACTCAAACTTGGTCTCCTTCGACACTGCTCCTTTCAAGAGCTCGTTGTTGTACTTCTTCTCAAATTTCTGGGAAAAATAAAAGTCAGTAGTCTCAAACAAAGATAACACTACTCCTTTCTATAACTCTCTCTATTACTTTTTTATTAATAAATTCTAATAAATATAAGCAACATGAACTATACTAACAAAAACAAAAATCATATTCAATATTCAATTCAATTCAAATTCATATTCAATAAATTAAATGGGGAGTTTAAGTGGGTACAGAAAGTATTCAAACCCCCTTAAATTTTTCACTTGTTACATTGCAGCCATTTGCTAAAATAATTTAAGTTCATTTTTTCCCCATTAATATACACACAGCACCCCATATTGACAGAGAAACACATTTTTTTGCAGAATTATCCAAAAAGAAAGAGAATTGAAATATCTCACAGCCATAAATATTCAGACATTTGCTCAGTATTTAGTAGAAGCACCCTTTTGAACTAATACAGCCATGAGTCTTTTTGGGAATGATGCATAAAAGTTTTTCACACCTGGATTTGGGGATCTTCCACAATTCCTCCTTGCAGATGCTCTTCAGTTCTATCAGGTTGGATGGTGAACGCTGGCGGACAGCCATTTTCAGATCCCTCCAGAGATGCTCAGTTGGGTTCAAGTCAGGTTCTCCGGCCAGACCATTTATTTTAGCTGTGGGCTTAGGGTCATTGTCTTGTTGGAAGGCGAACCTTCGGCCCAATCTGAGGTCCTGAGCAGTCTGGAGAAGGTTTTTATCCAGCATATCCCTGTACTTGGCCGCATTCATCTTTCAAAACACCCCCACAGCATGATGCTGCCACCACCATGTTTCACTGTTGGGACTCTATTGGACAGGTGATGAGCAATGCCTGGTTTTCTCCACACGTACAGCTTAGAATTAAGGCCAAAAAGTTCTATCTTGGTCTCATCAGACCAGAGAATCTTATTGCCCACCCTCTTGGAGTCCTTCGGGTGTTTTTTTAACAAACTCCATGCGGGCTTTCATGTGTCTTGCACTGAGGAGAGGCTTCCATTCAGCCACTCTGCCATAAAGCCCCGACTGGTGGAGGGCTGCAATGATGGTTGACTTTCTAGAACTTTCTCCCATCTCCCGACTGCATCTCTGGAGCTCAGCCTTAGTGATCTTTGGGTTCTTCTTTACCTCGCTCACTCAGGCTCTTCTCCCCTGACTGCTCAGTTTGGTCGGACGGCCAATAATTTTGTGTTTCTCTGTCAATATCAGGTGCTGTGTGTCTTATGGTGTGACCCAAAAATTATTTTCAAAAAACAATTCAGCTCTACAACTACCGTAAGGAAGCCTTTTCACAGGCATTACATAATTATTTCTGTAATTCTTGTAGTTTTAGACATTTTAACATGCCCTGCGGTGTGACCTCTCCAGTCACTCTACTGGACACTCACTACAAATTGTTGTCATGTTAAAAAATTACTTGATATGTCTATACTGCTAATTTAAAGTATGTAACTGTCCCATTGTAAAGTATATATTTTTAACAATCAGAATTGTATTTTTCTCAGGAAATGTTCAAGTTTTTTCAGACAAATTTGATTTTACAAAAGTAAGAAAATTATAATTATTTATTTTGACCTGTAGGTTAAACCCTTAACGCAACAGTTCTTCCTGATGCATGTCTGCTCCTTTTGATTTTTGTGTAGCTGTCTTTTTAAATGTGCAATTTTTTCTGTTGGATTACAGCATTAAACTGCTCATGTCTTTTTTATATTTAAAGTGGTGATTAAAGCGTAATTCTAACAAGCATTAACACTCTTTATGCCAAAACCTTTATCAACTGATTCTGGCACAAGACACGCATTCTCGAATCTTGTAAAGAAAAGTGTTACAGTCACACCGTAGGACATTTTACTGTTTTTTGTTAAAACACAAATAAATTAAATGCAACTTTATTCAAAAACAACGTGTAATTTATAGAATACATATTTATGCACTGTTGAGTAAAAACTTTGAGGAAGAAAAACATTATTTAGAAAGTAATTTAAAGTGATAATGCCGGAAATGAGCTGCTGAGAGTAAAAAAAAGATAAAGCAAAAGGAAAGAAAAAAAAAAGAATATAAATAGGTAGCTAAATAACACAAATAATTTGGGAAATAATGTAAATAAGGTGAGGCTTATGGAGGATATTGAAGGAGAGACAAAATTAGGAATAATGGTAATAGCAGGGGTATTAAATATGTGGTATTAATGTTTATGTATAAGTAGACTATTCATTTTGCTTTTTTGTTTCAAAATTGATTTTGCAGATTCTATAGAATTTATTATTTCATAGTCAAGTGCTTGGAAGTGGAGTCTGGATTTGAGAAATGTATTTCAATGGATGTGATGTTTGTCAAATAAATTGTAGAAATGAACAATTTTTTCTGTTTTTGTTCTGATGGGAAAAGATTCTGATAAAATGGGGGTGTATTCATTTATATCTATATCCATTATCAATATATGTATTTTTTTTGTTTGTTTCAGTTATAGAATACATGAGTAACATTTTCAGGTTGTATGTTACGGAAGCTACAATTTGGGACTATATTTAAGTACTTGGATATTAAGACGTTTGTAGGGTATATTTTTGCAATAATTTGAAATAGGTTTTGTGCATTTTGTTATTAATGGGGTACTGATGAGGTAAACCACGTTTTATACCAATTTATCCTGTTAAAAATTGAATTTCAACAAAATGTCTAATCCATTAATGAATAATTTTGTCGTAGTTACGGTTGGTATAAATTGTGATGTGTTCATTAATTTTAATAACCCATCCAGAATGCATTGAGTAACTGATTTGTATTATTTGTAGGTTACCGGAAATTGATATTTTCACAGAAAATTGTAAGCTTGTCGAGAGTGAAAACAGAATTCATCTTTCAAAATTTCTATATTGTTCCAAATATGTAGGCAGGGGGAGACAGATTATCTTTGCAATGTTTCCATGCAGTAAAAACTTGATGACAATTGGGTAATTTGGTTGGAGGTTTGCCTGATATTATAGTTCTTGAAGCCAGTTGATCTTGCTTAGTTCAAGTCGATAAAGTCCAGCATTTCAATACCGCCCTCAGGTCTTGTGAGTATGGCAGTTTTCCGATGATGTTTCCTGTTTCTCCAGATGAATTTTGTTACTCTCCTGTTGATCTCCTTGGATGTGGAGTCAGTGTTATATAGTGAGAGAGTGGGATAAACCAGTGTAAAAATTCCTTCAGCTTTTGATAATAGGTCAACCGGCCAAAGACGTATCTTTGTAACCACTTTGTTTTAATTTTGTTGAAAAAGTTTTGTTCTTCGCGTTCTTTACTAATTTTGCATGTTATAATATTTCATTACATTTTTTTTTTACCGAAAAATGATTGAATGATTAATATGTGACTGTTATGGGTTTCAGAAAGACATATTTCCCCTTTTTCAACATACTTTCAACTGTAGGACAACACCAACATCACAGACGTCATGGGAAACAATAATTAGCATTAGCTAGCTTTGTTCTGAACGCGGAAAGTGATGACAGTCTGTATTTCACTAAGTATTTAAGGTATTTTTCTGATCCACAGATCAAATACACATTGGTCAGAGTGTGTAATAAAGGATTAATTAAAAGAAATAAAAGAAATACTTACTAAAAGATCCTCGGGAGCGACCACATCACTCACAACAGCCTCCATGTTTCCGGAAGTAAATTCAGGACACGCCCACCTTTGGTCATGAGACGAGTTGCACTAATGTTACGCGAATATTCTAGTAATATATAAACCACCTTTTATGTTATAGAAAACCAATACTTTGTTTTAAGAGGGAAATGCTTATGTGAAATTAAACATTAGGGATAGTATCATCTGTAAAAGTAATCAAGACATTTTTATATCTGCTCTGACTTTTATTGTAAGCATATCATTTCAGGAAAAAAATGGCGTGACATTTACAAAACATGCATACCAAGACAAATAGTTAATGTTATTTCTTTCCGAGGTGAGCAGGAGAAAATGCATAGGGTAGAAGCTCATTGAGGGTAGTTTCTTTATAAGAGCCATCTGGTTTGCTCAAGTACACCACCCATTCTGATCCAAACTGAGAATGAAAATAGCTGATGAGGCTTTCTGTGTGAGGTCAAAACTGGTTAAAATGTAAGAATGTCAATTAGAGCTACCTCCATGAGAACCTGGCGACATGCTCCACAGGGCCCCACAAAGCTGTCCTCGACATCACTGATACAACAAGATGGTAAAAACACTTCACTCACTTTTTATCATGATTGCCAATGTATTAGTGTCATAAGTATAGTCACCAAGTCACAGCTATAGCCGTAAAGTGTCTGTGTCCTTCTGCCACAGCTCTCTGTATGGCTGTCCGCTCTGCACACACCGTTAGGCCAAAGGAGGCGTTCTCAACATTACAACCTAAAACACATTCAATTTAGTCAAATTAAAAATTATGCTTTGTATTCTATAGGCCGTTACTTAGCCTAGAATTGTTTGATATTTGAAAGCGAATTAAATGTATAGCCTATTCTTATTTCAAATATAACATTTAACAGTTGCAACATAGATTGTAAATACAGCCTACGAGTTGCAGGCACAATTATCTCTACCTGTAATTATAGCGCCATCTGCGGTTAATAGTGCCGCACCAACAGGGAACTTGCTGTATGGGCAGTATGCCATAGTTCTTGCCTGTTGGCACTTCAAAACGAGCTCTTTTATTGTATCTGTAATAAACCGACAATTAGGAACAGCGATAGGTAAATAGCTAACTTTGGTGAATACCAAGGATTCACCAAAGGGTCAGCGTTCATTCATTCACAAACTGAAAAGTATTTCCTTTAAATTAGACTCACCTGTCATCCTGGGTGAGATGAGACGTGGGGACAGTGTTAGGAAGTAGAAACCACCACTAATGTTTAGGACCACCGACCACAAACAGCGTGCTGACAGCAGCGAGGCTCTTTTGTTTACTTTCACGTTATTGGCTGGTTGAGCTCCAGCGTCACATCCCTCTTTATGTGACCCGACCGTTATTCTAGCTGGACTATGGTCCTGGACCATAGGACTATGGTCCTGAATCCACGTCGATCAAACCAAACATATCGCGAGAACCATCGAGATATTTTATTTCTTTCTTTTTCTTACCATAAGTGTGTTTCATGCATGGATACAGTAGGCTTTAAGTCTATATTGGGACTTTTGACCAACAATGAAATATATCAATATGGCACTACATGAAAAGGAAGTAAAGTGAAGGCCTTGATGGTAGCCTACCTCCAACCAAACTGCTCTGTTCAAAAGCTGCCGTCACCCTAATGCTAATGAGGCTTTTTCTGGGCACTTCTGGGCATTTCAAATGTCTTGTATTCAATAATTCTCTACAACTGGTGGTTGTAAAATAGGCTATTTCTGTAACCACAGCTGCCCTGGGGTAAACTATCAAAGCATGACAGCCAATCTGCACCAACTGCCCTCCTGACCACCACTAACGACTTACACTACATTTCCACCAGGTGGGACAAGTAGCCTTAGCTGATGCATTGGTTGAGCTGGGATGAAACTACAGCCCTTTGGGTTTATATGTGTGGGCAAATGCTCTACCACTCTTCTTATATGTGTGGACAAATGCTCTACCTCTTCAGACTCTCTTCACACTATACTATGGTTGCAACAATTATTTTAGTAGCTTACTTGTCAGTATTTTTTTTCGATAAGTCGAATTATTCATTTTATTCTAAATTTATGTTTTTAAGACATTTGTAACCAAATATAGGTTGAAATATGATGACTGAAGGCTTCTAACTAGATAATATTTATGAATAATAAGTGTTATAGAAAAAAAATCTGAAATTGTTTATTCATTTTTTGACATTTTGATTTAACAATGCCATTTTCTCTTTATTAAAGGTCTTTTAGAATGTGTATTATTAAAATACAACTATGATTAATCAGTCAGTTAATTGTTGCAGCCTTACACTATGCAGACTGCTCCAGAGTCTCTTTACACACTCCTGTTACAAGATTCAAAGACAAGTATCCACACTGCGATGTATGAGCTACTGATAATCACTACTACAATACATCACATCAGCATTGTCTCCCATAATGTGTCACTTTTACACTTAAACAAAACTCTAATCCTTTCTTCCATTTGCTTTTGTTTGAGATAAAGGCCACTGTCCTTATTATCAGTAGAAATCAAAGGGCATTTACCTCTGTGACTTAGACCTTCACTGACCAAATGAACATGGAACAGGAATTTTTTTTCCATTCCAAGTCTTGATTTATTGAAGTCATAAATTAGTAAGATAATGGTGAATTCCGTCAGCCGTTAACCACACCGTCATATGGCCTTTGTCCATGTAGACCTTCCTGATAGAAGCTTTGTTTGAGAACATTTACAGCCGGACTCACCACTCAACTACTGTATTATCAGCACCGTTCCTCAGTGATCACCTCTTGTCCAACGACTTTAGTTTGGAGTTTGAGGAGGAGAATCCACCATGTGCTGTACAGGAAAGTGTGCGCGTCTAGTGGGACTGATCCTTCTGCCTTCAGCCTTTATTTGTATGATTTCTAATGTGCTGCTATTCTTCCCCAATGGAGAGAAGCTGGAGACCGGACAGATCACACTGCAAGTCTGGCTCCTGGGGGGTTTCCTTGGGGGTGGACTTTTTGTGAGTAAACCATCGTAATTTAAAAAAAAAATGTATATAATTAGATATACATTTAAAGAGTTGTATAAATGTTTGGTCAATTATATTTTACTTGTTTTCCTGTTTTACTTTTCAGATAGTTTAAAAAAAATAAATTTTTATAGCTTTTTCTATTAAAATTATATATTCAGATATATGCAGCATATTGTCAAAAATCACATTAAGCTGAATGCATGTGCTCAGTGTTGTCAGGTTTAATTTCTTTACAGAACAAAACTACAACATATTTTAAGTGTACATCTTCCAAAATATATAACATAATATGATGAGGAGTACATGTTTTATTTACTGTAGGCTTATACATTATCAAATGATAGATTAAGTATTATGACCAACTACTGTGGTTTGCTAAAACCCAAATAAATTACTTTTCCCTTAGTAACATGGTAACTGATAAGAGAACAACTACAGAAAAGCTTCTAATATCCACACTTAGAGATAGATGTCTATATGTTAATAATTGGGCAAAGCACTAATAAATTGTTATTCTGGTTTGTACGTCACACCATCATGATCAGAGTTCAGTCTTCTTATCTTTTCATTATTATTTTATTACTGTTCAGACCTGCAACCAGGAAGTTGTTCATGAAGCTAATCACAAATATTTGAATAAGAGATAAGGAACACAAGACCTCACTGGATGCAACATACACTTTAGAAACAAAAAAGAAAAATAATGCTAATAATGCCATTGAAGTGTAGTGAAGTGCCATTAAGACTCAAAACCCTGCGTTTTGATTTCCCTATCATTAATAATGTTTGCTTTCTACTTTCCAGATGCTATGCCCCAGCTGTTCTGCTATCCGAGCCGGGGGCAAGGGTTGCTGCGGAACAGGTTGCTGTGGGAACCGCTGCCGTGTGAGTACAATTAAATGATTTGGACAACTGACATTAAGTTACAAGTAGACCAAGACAGTTTAGAGATAGTAGCTTTTAGTTCACTGATGTCTCATTTGGAGAGATGGAAAAATACTAGGCATGTCACCCTTGATTTGTTTAGTCTATTATTCGGTTGCTGGTGTCTTAGTCAACAAATTATTTGAAAAACAGATTTGTTTTTGGTGTAAATAAAAATGCAGATTAAACTCATGATTCACACATTTAATTTATCTTTATATGAATAGGTTGTTTCCTAGTCCCTTTTTCCACATAAATAGTTGTTTATAGTTGTAGTCTTATGAGTACAGTTTGGGTTAGACACAAATAGAAATACATAATTGCTTTTGAGAGCTTTTGCCACACCGCGTTTTCAGTTGACTAATCAGTTGGTAGCACATGTCTTCAGGGATCAAGAATCATCAAGAACTTCTTCAGTCGACTACAGTCCTCAAAATACACGCAAATGTTACATAGAGGACTTTACAGCTCACTCTGTTCAAACATCATGTAAAATAAAGACCTTAATACTACTGCTACTTTTACTACTGTGATAAAACACCAATGTCCTGTGTTAATAGTTGTTTCTTCTTCCACCAGATGCTTAGCTCTGTGTTCTCCTCAGTTTTTGGCGTGTTGGGAGCCATCTACTGTCTAAGTGTGTCCTCAGCAGCCCTGGCTATTGGGCCAAAGTGTCAGGTGGCTACAGGGGAGTGGGTTTACCCCTTTGAAAATACTGGGACGTGAGTAATATCAAGTCTCTGGTCTTATATCTAAAGCAGAAGCTCGCGAATGAAACAAAATGCAGTACACACAATAACCCACCAGGGGGAAGTACAGACCAACAATAGCTAAAGCTAAGTGTAGTTCCATTTAATACAAAATGTACTTGAGCTTTTAATATATATTTTAATAAATGTGTTTTTTTAATATCAGCAAAGCATTTAATTAATTGTGATGCTTTTAAATCATGAAACTACGGTAAATGCCTTTCCAATAAAAAAATCTCCAGTGCGTTGTCAATCACTATTTAAACATAATGTGATATAATAATATGTGTAAATCTTGGAAAATTATCTGTAATTGACAATTTTCTATTTACTTGTTTCATATTGATTTTTTGTAAAAGGAAAAATAAATACTTTTCTTCCGCTTAGCAATCTAGATTTCCCCCATTCCACAGTGCTGTTCTTCTTTGGCATAGGCATTTCCTTCACTGAGTTAAACTGTGATTGAGATTGGAACAGCAACAGTGACTTCAGTGGCCATAGGAGCGTTCGCCCACATAAACAGTCGGCAGTCCAATTCAAGCTCTGACCGGTGCATGCTTCGATGTGTTCTTAAGCAAGACACTTCACCATTTTGCTTATGTATATTATGCAATTATTGAATCCTTATGATGATTGCTGACACCTAACCTACACTAGATTGAGAGGCCCCAATAGGCTGCTTATATTCATCTAGCATTTGAGTATAATTTTTGACTACTCAACCTACTTGACTGAATTTGAGCCATATTTATAAGACTGCATGCCATACATCTTGGCCCTTACAGGGGAAACGGCAGCTACCTTGTGAACCAGGAGCTATGGAGTGAATGCGCACATCCTAAAAACATAGTGATGTGGCATGTGGTCCTCTTCTCTATCCTGCTCACCATGGGAGGTCTACAGATGGTGCTCTGTGGCATCCAGGCTGTAAATGGCTGCATTGGCTGCATCTGTGGGGACTGCAGAGACAGCAAGGAGGTTAGTAGTAGGAGTAATAATACTTTTTTTTTTTTACAAATGCTTTTCACAGTAACACAAAGATGAGTTACAATAGTTTAACATAAAACAAGGACAAGGCAAACAAAAACAAGAAGTGAGGATGCATTAACTTTTGGTGAGTTTTGAGCTTTGGGAAGAAGTTGGAGTCAGCTGAAGTGGTAGGAGGGGCGGTGGGGCTGGAGGAGGTCAAGAGATCAGGAGGGTAACAATTATTGCCCTACCCTACCTTTGATTAAGCTGAAATATAAAGTTTGTGAATGTTAAAAACCTGATTCATTTACATTGTGGAAAAAATACTCCTACCATAAGATATCAGAAAACGATCATGGAATGTATATATGGACTTTGCTGTTGAGTGGGTGTAAAAAACAATTCTCAATTTTTAGACAGGATCTAAACTCTAGGACATTAAGCATAATCTACTTTTACTTCTGGTTTATTATCTATGTACAGTGTTTCCCAACCAGGGATTTCAGATTTTTAAGAGGTGAAATTTAGTATATAGTTATTTGAATATAAAATGTTAGAAAATCATTTAAACAGATTTATACTTCCAGTCAAAATTTTTTAATCTAAAAGTCCAAACTTATTCCTCACTTTCCTATCGCATTTCTATAGCAACCTGATTAATCTGTATGGGTAATTTAAAAAAAAGACTTAGACAAGTTCCGGGGTAAGACGCAGCTTAGGGGGTAGTTACCAGTGGACAAAGATAATATATGAGCTTTTATTATAGTATTTAAACAACATCAACACATGAAAGGTTTTGAACAACTCCCAGTGACTTGTTTTGAGTGTGATTTGAGTACATTTGTTGTTCTTGTGAAACAGGAAGGGGAAGAAGTTTTGATCTTATGTTGATACTGTAATTGCGAGGAAGTGGGCAGATATGTTATTACTGAATTGTTAGAGGGCTCCACCAAATGGCTGAGCTGTCTATAGTGAGTGAACCCATGATATATAAGGCACAATGGAGCAACCTGTAGAACAACAATGAGGGACAATGTTACGTAAGCACCAGACCAGGCCTGAAAAAAAGCACTGTTGAGGTTGTAGATTGAAGGACCAGTTGTGACATAAGGTGAATATTTAATAGCGATGAGCTAAAAATTGTCACATATGCTTGTTTGCCCTGGCCTAGGACCTGTTCACAGAATGCTGATCCATTAACAGTGTTGTAAGCTATTTACTCTGTTAAAACGTAAAATAACATGCGACTTTGCTCCATTACAGGATGAAAGTGGACTGTAAAGAAAGATGGCGCAATATGAACTCAAGATGGCAACATACATGATCACCTCTCAAAGCTATATTCCATTTGCATTTCTTGACAATGAATGTATATTTGATTTTGTGGAGGATTTTACATGAGAAAAACTGTGAAACTCACTCTCCATCCTCCTATTCAGCTGTTAAATGAGTGTAAATTAACTAAAAAAAAAACTATTGCATCTTCTATGTATCTTTTTTAAGCAGTACCAATGCATCATCAATCATAGCAAAGTAAAAATGTTCTGTTCTGTGAGTACAGTATTAACTCTCTGAAATTATTTGAAATCACCTTGCATTCTGTCCACAACCATTCAAACATCTCTTTAGATTAGATCATGGAAGTATGGATCAGACATAATTGCTAGCTACCAAAGCCTCGTTTGTTTAATTGTTTATCTTGGCTTGTTTTTAGACTGAAATGTACTTGTACTTAATTATAGCATCAAGATTTACAATATTAAAAGATTTTGTTCCTTTTTATTTGCATATTTTGTTATTTGACATAGACAAGCTTTAGAACATAATTACTTCCCTCTCTGTGGTGTCATTCACTAACCCCGATTATCCTTTAGGGAACAGTGAGTAACGCTGTCAATCACTGACCTCAGACTGGGCTAAAGGAGCCAGACAGACAGTCCAGACCTAACAGGATTGAAGTGTGCTGACTGCGGAGACAAGGTCTAAAAGCCAGCACGCCCCCTGTGGATGATATGTGCTCACTGCAGCTGCTCAGACAGGGAACAGGTCAAACTAGTCCAACATTGGGTTCGGGTTAAGCCAGTAATCTTTTGTTACCAGGGAGCGCATTTGTGGTAATTGTTACCTAACTTTCGAATTAAAGGAGTACTACTGCAAGGCTGCCATGTGTTAAATATAGACCCAATACGACTGCTTAACAATGGGGCGTGGTAAAAATGCTTGAACTATGATAATTTATTTATAATGAGATGATACTCAGGGAAATGTTCTTATTTTAAATTGCATAAAAAATGTTTCTGGAAATTACAGAAACATTTTGCCATTGCACAGTTTACATAAGGTCATTTTACACCTGAACATTTGACTGACCAGGCACCTCGACAACTACATTATCTGCACGTAGTGCCAATTCAACCCACTATTGTAGTCTTTTGGTACTGACTGCTTGTAAGCTGGAGTGGCAAAGCAACTAGGGGCTTTTCTCATGCAAACTATAGCTGCTGTGGAAGAATTCAGAGTGAACTATTAAGCTTTTGTGGCAATACAGGAGTTGTAGAATAGACTACCATTGCTCTGTCCAAAATTATAGCCCGCTCCCTCTTTGGCCCCCTTTTTAGGCTTGACTTAACATGAAGAAAGCAGATGGAGAAACACAGACCAGTATGAACTGGAGCAGTGGCTGGAACAAACTGGATGAAGTTCTTCAGAAGTTGTTACGAAAACAAAGTCATATATATTTATTTAATTTTTCTTTCAAATGTGCAGCTACACAACCAGTTTGGACACACTCAATGTTTTTTTTTCTTTATATTTACTACTTTCTACATTTTATATACATACAGAATAACTCAACTAAATATTTTTAATAGTTTATAGTCTAATGCTCAATGTAGCCGCCCTTTGCTTTGTCAAAAGCGCTGCAAACCTTTGGCCTTCTCGCAATGAGATCTTGATGAAGTTTCCTGAAACGGTTTTGAATTATTTTGAGTTTATCTTACATTTTTATATGCACTTATTTTGTTAATCTGATTTGAATAATTTTTGCATCAGTATATTTTATAGGACTGTATTTTATCCACAAATGCAGTGTCATGCAAAAATCCTTCTGGCACCCGAAGGATAAACAGGCGTTTCACCTCAGACAGACCAAAGTGATAAGTCAGCTGTGTGCAAGTCCACCAGCATGTAATTACACCAACCACAATATGAGAGGATTAAGCTAAACTGCAACACACAAATGCTTAGTCACAGTGCAGAGAGAGCAGGTGGTCAAAATATGACATGAGGGCTGCTTATTTTCTTTTTTTCAATTCAATTCAGTTCATTTATTTTCAATTCATTTATTTTTGTAACGCCCAAAATCACAACAACAGCTGTCTCGAAGGGCGTTTTTCTGTTTCTATTTCCTTTACTGACATTCACTGAAGTGACACAGTCAGAGGTAGAAACAATTCATGAAACCATCAAAGGCAAAGGACATTTTTAATATTGATACAATGTTTCTAAAATCTAATAAGGTGTCATTAATTCCATCCATATGCAAGATTGTAAACTGGTCAATTAGTGAAGGAGTGTTTCCCAATGCCTGGAAAACGGCTGTAATCACACCCATCTTCAAATCAGGTGATCAAATGGACATAAGTAATTATCGACCCATAAGTATTCTACCAGCAATCTCAAAAGTATTAGAAAAATGTATTTCTGAACAAATTATATCACATTTGAACTCTTCACCATTCACACTGCACCCAATGCAATTTGGATTCCGGAAATTCCACTCCACCGATACAGCAAACATTTATCTTATAGAAAACATTAAGGCAAAATTAGACAGGGGGGGGTGGTTGGGGCCGTCTACCTTGACCTGAGAAGAGCCTTTGATACTGTTAATACAGATATCTTGATTGCCAAATTATCAAAATTTTACTTTGCACCAAAAGTCTTACAGTGGGTGGAATCATATTTGGAAAACCGAAAACAATGTGTTCGAGTCAATGATAAAATCTCCGATGTACTCTCTAAATCTGTAGGTGTGCCCCAGGGCTCCACCCTCAGCCCTCTATTATTTAGTCTATTTATTAACGATTTGCCTGATGCATGCTCTACAGCCTCATGTCAATTATACGCTGATGATACCATAGTGTATGTCTGTGCAAAAAACAAAACACCAGGCTGCAGAGACCCTATCATCCACAATGGTGACAGTCTGTGATTGGTTAAAAAACTCATGTCTACATCTCAATGTCACTAAAACTATGTGTATGTTTTTCTCTAAATCTGCAAATAGAGAGAGGGATCCAGTAGTTATGGTGGATGGGCAAGCCCTACAAGTGGTACAAGAATATAAGTATTTAGGTGTCACAATGGACTCTCAATTATCATTTAAAAAGCATATAAAAAATGTGAGAAATAAAATAAAATTTAATTTGGTCAACTTCAAACACATTAGAGGAAATTTAACTACAGAGGCCTCAAAACTCTATCTGAATGACACTATTCTGTCTCATATAAATTACTGTTTGACGAGCTGGAGCCAGGCAAACAAGAGCACACTGCTGCCTATAGAAAGGCTCTAAAAGCAGAGTCTGAAAACACTAGATCAAAAATCAAACTCCTATCATCACAGTAAAATATTGGGGAAATATAACTTTTTAAATTGGGAACATTTAATTATTTATTCAGACATTGTTCTGGTCTATAAAACCCTTCATGGTCTTGCTCCACCCCCATTAAAAGAGTTCATACAGTTGAATTTAAACACAAACACTCGAGCATCAAGCAGAGGAGACTGTAAAATTCCATTTAGAAAAACTTCATTTGGACAGTCAGCCTTTTCAGTTCGCGCCGCTCATTCCTGGAATCTGGTCCCCACAGAAATAAGGAATATGACTTCTATCCATAGTTTTAGTAGATTTGTGAAGTGGTGGCTTCTGGACAATCAGACATGTGAACATAACTAATCTGTATGTGTTTTTGCATCACAGCAAATGTCTATGTCTTGTTGAGTGACTGTGAATTATGTTTATTGTTGTTCATGTATGTGCTGTGCTTTTAGCATGTTCTAATTTTACTAATATGTCTACAGTATTATTCACTGATCTTTAATGTGTGATGGACTGAATGTTTTCTGTGCCTATGTCCTTTTTTTGTCTTGCCATCAACCTGCCAATGGGACTACGGATGAAAATTAGCCTGCACGGCTAACTCTGGCACTTTTACATGCTGTACTAACACATGTTGATCAATGTGCACTGTCCCATATTTAATAAATAAACATAAACATAAACAATGTTAAACAATACTGAAAACAAGAATGCATGGTTTAAAGGGTCCATATTACACAAATTCCTGTCTATTTTATAATGTTCTTTCCTCATCAAAAACATACATGGAGTTGTGTTTTGTTTCCATTCACACATATTTAGGCTGTTCTTCTCTCAAACAGAAAAGACTCCTGTGATGTCATGTGGTAATACAGGAAGTGCTCCACTGTGTTTTTAAAGTCTATACACCTTCACTGGAATCATTTGGATAATGTCAAATCTGGAATTGCTAATCTCTGCTGAATTAAAGGCATGAGGAGTATTTTTTTGTGTTGCCAACTCAGAGCAGTTTTATGAGCTCTATTATGGACAGACATTTTATGAGAGCAATAATACGTTTTCCGTCATAGTTTTTCTTAGAAGGAGCATTCTCAAAATATGCCTATTTCCTACTTCCTATATCTAACCTTCTCATAAACACCCAGGAATGCCTTCTAAGTAACATCCAGATTGTTTCGATGACAGGAGATGAAAAGGGGCATGTACAAAATGAGGCAGCCTTAAGTGACCAAAACCAGTGCTGTCCCATTCACTGCAAGCAGTGAGCCAATGTCAACAAAAACATCAACAATGTCTGCTGTGGGAACATTTGGAGCTCTGAGGAGGGGGAGGGGCAGAAGGAGCCACAAGTAGCTCAGACTGGCTGAATCCTGCAATAACTTGGATTGGGATTTGAGGGGTGGCTTTACTGCTGTTTTTAAATACAAACTGCACAGTACAAGGGACATAGTTTTGTGACGCAAGAACGAAACATGCTGGTGGGCAATATGTGCACACACTAGGTGTCAGGTGTCAATATACAATATACACTTATACATATACTAGTGGTGTCATAGTGGTGTTTCAAACATGATTTTGATACTAAAGAATAAAACTGATATTCAATACCGATTCCGAAACTACAATGATAATTAAAAACACTCTTTCTTTAAACACTGTATTATGATTTTTAACATTATATAAATTATAGTACTTTCTTGTATATTCCCGTGTGGCCTTATATCTTTGTAATCCCTCAGTCGTTCAGGTAGGTGCCACAGTGGTCCATGTGCAGATACTAGTCTATATAGTCTTACTTTTAGTATCGATACTTGCTCAAATGAGTATCTAATTTCGATACTAGTTTTAACATTGATTAGTATCTGATTTTCAATACGTTTGACAACCCTAACACACAAAAATACAGTAATGATAAAAAATACTAAATCTTTTCTTAAAGTATGTTCTTTTATCCTAGATTCTTTCCCATCAAATACATATAATATATGTGTATTTAGTGGATACACCCTGTGCCACACGTTTGACCCATCATTTTCCATTTCTGTCCCAGCTATTCCTGTCTCTAGGCCAGTGGAGCAGTGGCACTTTGGGATTGAATTACCACACTGCATAGAAATGCACAAGGCACCTGACCTGAGTGTGCCTCAGTCAATCAGATGTGTGATTTCACATATTGAATAACAGTGAATCCTTCCTTTACGTTCTATTGGCACTGCATCTCATTCACGCTGGCAGAAAACAGTTGTCACCTTACAAGGAGAGGAAAGCGTGTTGGAGTTGACAGCAGGGAGGGTCCACTTGACTGTGTGAAGGCATGGCAGAAAGCACTTTTAGCAGTGTTGTAGTCAGGATAACACAAAGGATTTTTTGAAAGCACTTTTGTAGACATGAGGCAAGAAGGATTTAAAACTAGCTGCATCAGGAAGTGTGTCAAAATCTATATCATTACATTCTCAGATTTTTTGCTGTGGCGATAAAGGGAAAAGCCAAGCGCAAGAGAAAGTCTATAGTTTGATGTTGAGATAGAATCAATTTGTGACTTTTGTGAGCCTTGGCGAAAAAAAACTTAGAAATGGTGTTCAACTTCTAGCTCTAATGTCTACGCAAGGCAATTCACCATAATTTTCTGATAATTAAAACAAAAAACATTGCATTTGTTGTCTATTCAATCAGGTCCCTTTAAATAAGTTAATAGGTAAGAGCAATTTCATCAATAGTAATTTCCAGGATCCATAATACATATGCTCTACCAGGTCTCACCACAATACTCCTGTTCAGCTCAAAAAGTCCATTTTGGAGGGCAAAAAAATGATACCTTTAATTTATCAAATTGTGATGTTGCTAAGTGCTAAGAGGCTTGGAAACGTGCCTCCTGACACACAGCGTTTCCTGGGTGATCCCTCACCAGCCAACTCACTCGAACTCCGGGTACATTTCCACCACAACAATCCCTGCACTGCAATAGACCACCTTTATCAGATCTGTAGCTGCTCATGGCAAAACACCAAGTCAAAATACAGAAATAAAATGAGAATTTGCCATATTTGGATTTTTTTTCATAGTGCTCAAATTAACTATTGGCTGCTTATGGATCCTTCCTGGTTTGAACCATTAAACTCTCACTGTAAAAAGGGAGGGAATTTTCATAAACACATATCTTTTTAATATTAATATGTAAATAATAATAAGTTGCAGTGCCATCATTTTAAACACTATTACTGTATAATTGTGTGTTTTCAATGCTTTTTTTTCTTTTTTCTAGTTTAGATATAATAGATATGCCCTTGCATTGCCCACTGATACTCATTTGAGCAGATATCAATACTAAAAAAGTCACATTAACAGGACAGAAATTGCCCTTTCCTGAATAGCTTTAGACTGCTCTTGAATTGTATGAGAAGTATAAGACCACATAGACTAGTATCCACGGTAATATGCAGTAATATAAAAGAAAGCACTATGATTTAATGATGAAAATCACATTCTACTGTCTAAAGAAAGAGAGTTTTTAATTTTTAAATCAAGTTTGAATTTTTTGTTTCATGACAACACTAAAGAATGACTAAAGGATGTTCTTCTAGTTGTGAATTCAAGGAAAATGTGGATATTTATAGCACTATGCAATGTTTTGACTTTACACAAAAAGTAGCTGTCATAAAGGCAAAACAGACTACAAGGGGGGAGTCATGATTTGAGTGCATGAGAGAGGGAGGGAGAAAGGAGGTGTGTCCACTCACCATGCTCCAGGGATTAGCTATTTAAAATCCGCTCACTCCGTGTCACACACATAAACCTTTCCATTTGATTGTTGCCAATAAGGACTAACTCACTTTTGTGAACAACACAGGCAAGAGGAGCTGATATTAGACATCCAAACTTGAGCAAATTCTGAACCTGGAAGAAGGAAATGAGAGTGAATAGCCATCTGGGACATTGACAAACAACAAAAAACAAATCTGGTACTGGTGCCTAGTCTACAATTACATTTAACAGGTATGTAATGTCTAAATAAAATTGAATATTAAATTAAGCATGATAGATAAAGAATTGTAAAGATTTTAGATTTGGAACAGGGGGTGTGTCACATGGGGAGGGGACATGATAGATAAGGATAAGAGTTTTCTGGTATGCTGTTGAAAGGGTAGCGCTACTGTCTTATCAACCTTTATTCCCAACACTTCAGTGGTTTAAAACCATGCCAGTTTAGTGAAACTGTCTAACTTCCAGACATCTTGGCGCATTTTACAATTCTTGTTAGTTTATGACCATGTTTATTCTAGTAGATGGTGAGATAAGATATTGGTGTGGCTCAAAATGAAAAGCTCAGATTAGCCTGTCTGAAGATTTCCATTATGAACATAACACAACATTTTGTCATATTACTAGAATACTTACAGCTTAATGTAAATGTACGTTACTGTTTTGAATTGTTGTTCCCCTAAAGATAAGGTTAATTTAAAACCTATTAACTTATTAACTTATAAACTATTTTCATGAGATGTTGCCGTTCACAAAATCTTGACTGCATAATAGTTATAAAGGTTGGAATAATATTTGGCTTGAATTATATTAGCAACATAGACTTAACAGACAATGGCCCGTGTTATGTTTTTAATATAATTGATTAACCATCTAGTTCTAAAAATGTATTTTATTTATTGAATGTGTCTGTATACAGTGTAAATCTGAAAACTATCTATGAAAATGATACATTTGAATGCACTCATGTCAATTTAAAAGTAAAAGTAAAGTAAAAGTTTAAGTACTATCTTGCACAATAAACAGTAATCAAACATATTTTCAGAACTACAAAACCAGAAATGGATTGAGTTTTGAGTTACGGTCAGCAGAGTGAAGAGTTTGCAAGGAAAAGTCTGCTAAAACTGTGCAAATATGATCTCACTTGTGGCAAAATTTCTGGCTCTCAGTAAGCTCAACGTGTGTGCGTCATCCAGGCTGGCAGCCTTGTGTGGGGCTTTGTGTGGAGGGCAGAGACACCCGCTCAGCTCCTGTTGCATGAAGCCCACCTTTGGGAGACAGGAAAGGGGTAGTTAAGAGGCAGCACTGGCTCTGTAGATAGCTATCGTGTTACAAGTAAAGTATATGTATTCTGCTGCCCTGTGACACTGTTTGCATAGCTGATAAGACTCAAGCTATGCTGAGGGTTTAAAAAGGTCAAAATGTACATCATGGCATAGTTTAAACATATAGGGACCCAACCTGGATCTGCCAATTCAAATTACATTGACAATCCAAGGTAAGATTGTACAGTGTTGTGATATTAAAGGGAGATGTATGGCAGATTACCATATGCAATATATTATCAATTGTGTAGCAACATTGTTATATTATGTATAATGATCCATGCCCCAGTTTTTAATGATCAACATCTGACATTCCCTCAGTTGACCTCAACATAACAAGTTGAACAGCATTATTGAAACCCATACTTTTCCCCTAGGGTAAGGCACAAGCTTAAACTAGAAAGCACCTATTTTTCAATATAAGATATGTGTAAAGTTTAGGAAATACACTTTACACATATCTTATATTGTATTTCCCCAAACATAAACTCAATAATAAAGAAATAGCAAAATGAAACACTTTTGTAGTTAGTTAGTGCATCTAGAATGAGAATAAATTATTTATTCAACCAACCCTCCAAAGCTTAAACCTTAAAGAAAAACCCCACTAACACAAAAAAAAATCACCCACAATAAATACTGACTTTCCAAAATGATTATTCCATCTATCATTTATTGAAGTCAATATAGTAATCAGCATGACAGGCCTAGCTGTGACAATTGTATGTCCACATAGTTTAGGCTTAAGTGTGCTCCAGTCCGCCCTTGTGAGGTTGTTTTTCTCTCTACACACAGACCCCCAGAGCCAAACATCATCAGGGCCTGAAATTCCTCTCCACTGACCAGGCCTGTCTTTATTTACCAGCGCACTGTATTATGAAACCTCCCGTTCTTACCACATAGATATTATTCTCTCGTGAACACTAATTAGCACATAGAGTTGTCTTAGATTTTACACCAGATGCCTTCCTGATGGAACATTCTATTACCAAAATCAATGTTTTAATTTGAATACAAGTTTCTCCATCGATACCTGTCAAAAATAGGTGACCCCTTATTCCAGGGGTGAACAATACTTTTTTTTTTAAGGGTAATATATTCAAATCCAGGTATGTGATAAACCATTGTCAATCATTGGTGAGCAAATATATATATATAAGCTTCTGTCATCGATTACTATATGCTTTAATTATCAAAAACTTGGGCCGAATTAAAATAGGTCAAAAGGTTAAAAGTCTGCTTTATTCACTTAACATCCATATTAAAAATGCTAAAACTACATTGAATTGTTACTTTTCCAAGATTCACAAGAGGTTTTGAAAGGTGAAAGGGTGTTAACTTGACAAGCATTTTTCATCTGCAACTCGATACATTCTGGACTGTCTCTGTGTTAACTGTCACATCCCCCTGAAACTGCCAGCCACACTGGAGGCATTCTAAAAGTCAGAGGGACGCAGGGGGGAGGGGGCCAAAACACTGCTCTTATGAGAGACCTAAGTCCCTCTCCTCCTGAGATTAATGAACAATAGGGCTTAGCGGGTTGGCACTTTATATTTTTAGAGAAAATTATAATTTGTGATACAGATTGGAATGAGAGCTCCAGATTCAAAGCAATATAAACTATCCAACCCACTTTGCAACAAACCAGTGATTCAACTTCACTTGCACTGTAACTACTCCCATTCCACTACTCCCATTCCCAGCTCCCATTACATTTTTTGTATTGAATGTTGTACAAAATGTTTGATTGTGCAATGATGATTAATTTCTTTGATTACCTTGTATACTCAGCTGCTAATGTTCAAACATGTAAGGGGAGACATGAGGTCTGTGCCCTAATTCTACCTGACCCACTTTTAACCTGTTTAAATACAACTTAAATACAGTTTCAAACTAGTAGTTCATCTTATCTCAATGAGAAAGTATATATGTAAACAGAGAATACACAATGTGACTGAATAACAAGTGGGATTTACTATATTTTTCTGTTTTTGTAATTGGTTTTATTGGTTAAATCTACAGTTTTGTGAAGCCCTGTGAGGCCACTGCTGCTGTGATTTTGGGCTTTAAAAAGTAAATTGAATTTCCTATAGCCCGAACATGTAGAATGTTGACTTAAGTGCAAAGGTGTAAAACCCAGTGCAAAATGAGAGCAAGGCAAAGAAAGAAATATTACTAGATTCTTATAGGATAGCCTTTACCAGACTGCTTGTCAGATCTTGAGCAAACTTTTTAGTAGATCTTTGTGGGTTTTGACTTATACCTAATGTGGAGTTTTGGACCCTCTATGAAGTTTTGCAGTTTTCAGGCAATGGAACAAATTATACAGGCATCTATTTGGTTTGTACCTTCGCCTATTGACGTCCTCTCCTAAGACTGGACTACTGTAGCTGTTATTACCGGCTAGGCCACTATTCTGTACTATCATTTTACAGAGATACAGTGCGTACGATCATCTCAATTAAAATGTAACAGAGAAAAAGCAATTGGCAATATAATGCAAAAAGACTAAATATTTACTGTGTCTTCTTTATTGCAGACTTTCCAGCCATGGGTGTGAAAATGTTGCAGTGCTTCCCCTTCTACAGGCGATGCAAGGAGCGCTGCAAGAGTAGACAGTGCCCCCAAGCGTCAGGTACAAGCAACAAACTGCTTATTTCATAGACCTTCATGTTTTTATTAACTTACAAAATTATTTATGAAATTGCAAAAAACACGTAAAATTTCAGAGGTATGGTGAGTTAATTAAATAATTTCTTCTACAGTTCCTATAGAAGAGATGAAGCCACGCCTGTCCTCCACAACATCCTGTGGCAGTGACAATGATGGAAGTCTGTCAAGAGGGTCCCAAATATATTTCTCCACCAAGGCCAGGCTGTCCTTCAGGCATCAGCTGGACAGCAACATCAATGCTGTGGACGCCACCTACTGAACTACACAGTGGCGAGATAAATGGACTGCAAGAATTGTATGGATGATGAATGAGAGTCGATACAAGGCTCAATTTTGTAACTCACAATGAATGAGATTGAGAAGTGAAGCCACTCATACAAATGAAATGGACATTTAAGGCTAGGAGAGGTTTAAAATTACTTGTTTACAGTGTTCAAAACCATAAGCAACCACCAAGTGCTTTTTTGTATTTTTAAAAACAGGATATATTGGAAAATGGCAACAGAAAATTATAAAATTATACATCACAAAACTAAAGATATAATTATAGCAAGAGTATATTAGAAGTATTTCTGTCTTTATGGTGTTCCAAGGCAACATTTCTTGTGGTTTCTGTAAAACACTTACAGACATTACAGATTACTACACATTTTCAAATGTTTCTAATTTCATTAAATGCTATATATTTTGTGTACTAAATTATAGCAGTATGTGTGATTTTTATGAGCCATGTAACAAGTCAACCTATATGCAGATGATATTCTACTGTACCTACAAACACCACAGCAATCATTACACGGAACTTTCAAAATTATAAATACATTCTCATCCATATCAGATTACACTATCAACTGAAACAAATCAACAATACTCCCTCTCTCAGATGAAAGAGGAAGTTCTGCAGCTCAGGATTCATTCCCTGGTATGCACACAGGTAACATTAAGTATTTAGCCATTAACATTTCCCCCAGGCTGTCAGAGTTGTTCTCACTTAATCATAACCCTCTGCTTAAAACAATAGAAGATGACCTTGGATGATGGGCAAATTTACCACTTTCACTAATAGGACGAATAGCATCAGTAAAAATGAAAATCCTCCCCAAATTGAACTACCTATTTGCGAACATCCCAGCTACACCTCCGGACAAATGGTTTCAGACACTAGACTCATTAATGATATACTTTTATTGGAAGAACAAAAAAGCAAAAATCAAACTCTCAACATTACAAAAAAACAAAGCACAAGGTGGCCTCGAAGCACCAAATTTCATCCACTATCACTTGGCAAATCAACTACAATATCTAGTTAAGTGGACAGGACAAACATACAATAATAGCACATGGATTTCTTTGGAACAGTCATACTTCAAAAATCTTTCTTTGGCAGACATACCCTCAATGAATACTACTCTCAAAAAACATAACTGCTTCAAGAACACAGTCATTTCAACAACTCTGACAGCCTGGTGGAAAGCTTTAAAATTAACCAATTGTAATTGTACCTTGTAAATACACCCCCATCTGGCACAACCCTGACTTTCACATGAATAGTACCCCACTTCACTATTGCACATGGGAACAAAAAGGCATCACTCACCTTCACCACTTATTCCACAACAATAAATTCATAACATTTAGACAACTTATGGAACAGTTCGAAATCAACAACAATAATTGCTTTCAATATTTACAAATCAAATCCATTATCCAAAGCAAGATTAATATAACTAATAATACCCTGGATCCTCCTCAACTATTAGAAAACATAAAGAATATCAAGAAACCAAAGAAACTCATTTCCAAACTATACAAACTTATCCATTCAGACAATATAATACATGCACCACAACTCAAATGGAACACAGATATAGATACACCATCTACATACGAACTCTGGACAGAAATTTGCAAAAATACATTCTCAATGACATCCAACACTAATCTACAACTTATCCAATACAAAGTTATCCACAGGACACACATCACCCAATACAAGAAATTCAAAATGGGACTAACAGACACAGACACCTGTTCACAATGCACCATGGGAGTCACAGACACTTATTTACATGCACTCTGGGAATGTTCACCAGTTCAGGGTTTTTGGAACACAGTTACACACAAACTCACAGACATCCTGAGCTGCAGAATTCCTCCCTCCCCATCTCTATGTTTACTTGGCATTATTTCAACTTTCACCATACCACCTAAATATAAAAACAGTTTGTTGACATCTCTAACTATTGCCAAGAACAAATCAAAACACTCTATAAACATCAAACACTGGTCTAACTCTCTCATCCATCACATTTCAACCTCTCAAATGACAGCATACTTTGAGGATGACTTACCGTCTTTCATGGAAACCTGGACACCATTCATAAACCACTTTGATATTGTTTTCAATCAGTCATCAATATCAACAACATAAACTCCACCATTAGACTATTATAACACCATTAACATAGTAATGATGAGAATGCCACGCACATTCCTATACACACCCCCATTCCTACAAAGACACACACGCACACGACATTATCTAAACTTTATTACAATAATTGCAATCATACCACCACTATTGCTGTATACCACTATTATTGTTGTGTTATTGTTTTCATTGTATGTACACGTTTCTATTGTTGCTGTCACTATTATTATTGTCATTATTATTATTCCCTTATTCATTAACAAATTTATTTATTGAATTAATTTGTGGTTCTGATGGAGATAAATAAATGGATGAATATAAACACACATACATACACACCATACTATTAATAATAATTAATAATAATAAATTAATTATTAATCAATAATAATAATTGACAACAAATACATAAAAAGATTAGGGCTAGCAAGGAATGGGCCCGTTGCTAGGGGGTACTGCCCCTTGAGTGCGGGCTCACCAAAACCTTGCCTCTTTTAATGCATTGTACAGGACACGCACGCACACACATTATACCGTACATTTAAATCTAAATAACCAATACCACCATTAGGACCACAAAACTAACATAGAGCAATATTGACCAACCATTGAACACAATAATACATACAACCATTGAGAGCAATAATAAAACCTGTTATTGTTATTTTTACTTTTATTATTATTAGTAGTATTATTTTATAATAAATTAAAAAAAAAAAGGAGTGTCACACCAATTACAGCCCGTGCGTAACAGGCACAAAGTGGAACCCTAGTATATGGTAATAAATGTTGATACCAAAATACTAAAAAAAAGAAGAAAAGTCAACCTGTATTACTGTCAAAAAGAAAGCCACCACAATAGTCCTTGTTATCAATTTATTAAAAAAAAAAAAAGACATGACATTGCTATAAAAATAGTCACCTCTATCAAGGCATAGTTTTGGGTTTTGAGATCACACCATCTGGATAACGTTTTTTAAAACGAGCAACCACCTCGGGGTCCAACAAATGAATGCCGTCAAGCTGGTTTCCAAGGGTTACCCTGAAAGAAAATGGATTAATTTGTGAATATGTATGTCTGTTGGTACGCACGACAAAAATACAAAAGTAGATTAACTCACCAGTTTGGCTGGACATTGTGGGGTCGACCAAACAGCTCAATCTTTCTAGTGCCAGGAGAAAGTCTCTCTATCATGCCGTAGATCTCGTCAGGTTTGTGACTAGTGGAACGAACCTATGAGATTTTCAAAGAATATCATGCATTGGATCCAAGCAAGGGAAATGTGTTTGAAAAATATACAATTTCATCTACCTCAGCAACAATGACATCACAGTCCAAACCTCGATTAAATCCTTGGGTGTTTCCTTTTACACCCACCTAAAAATGAACAAAAATAACTCACATTCAATATATTTATGTCTACATTAAATAATGTATATCACAATCATTGAGAAAATCAACAAGCCCCCCTATTTGTGTGAGACAATATCTTTTCATTGAGCAAAACTTTACCAGACAATGCTCTTTGCCATGGTTCAGCCAATGTCCTGTCCTTCCTGTACGGATAATTCTTTGAAGTTGGTTAGTTTTCACCCAAATAATTTCATCTACTCGCTCGTAGCTGTGAAACAAAACAAGTTCAGAGCCATTTTAGATACATAGGTAAAGTGAAGAAAAATATAGCAAAGGAGGGCCTTATGACATACCCCCAAAGACTGAGACACTCCCGGCCTAACTCCATAGCTCTGTAAGAGAACAAGACATACCAAAAATCAGTGCTTGAAGAGTAGATTTTGTCAAAAGTATTAAAAATTAAAAGTAGTATCAAAACTAGATACTCATTTGAGTATTGATACTAAAAAGTATCAATACTAAAAAGTCATATTAACCTGATAGAAACAAACCTGTCATGAATAACGTTAGAATGATCTTGAGCTGTATCAGAACAAGTATAAGACCACACAGACCAGTATACACTCATGGACCACTGTGGCACCTACCTGGACGAATATAAGTAATATAAGAAAGTACTATGACTTAATGTTAAAATCACCTTCTATTGTCTAAAGAAAGAGTGTTTTAATGATCATTGTGGTATCGGAATCTGTACCGAGTATTGAAATCTAGTTTGAAATTTTAGTGTCATGACAATGCTACCCAATATTACCCTAAATTGAGTAGTTACCTGCCAGTGACCCAAAGAAAGAGAAAGCCATCATCCTGCAGAGTGGGGATATTCAGCTTTCTCATTTCATCATCCGTCAGCGTGCCATAGGGTAGTTCCATGTGGATGTCCCAGGGGGGGTCAGCCATGACAACGGCAAACTTACCCAGGATAGACACATCCAAGTAACGAATGTCACAGCAAATCCACTAACAAAGAGAAAAATGTCAAATGTGAACTTTATTTTAGTAGTTCAATGATCAAGGTCAGACTCCCTTGGTCATACCTGAGAAGGGAAGAGTTTGCCTACGTTGCTGTCACCATCACCTGTGCGAAGACTGAGCTCAATGTTCCCACCTTGGGGCATCAAACTGCCCTCAGCCTCTGGAGGACTGTCAATCTCATAATGGACATATTTACATGTGTCCATGTGAAAACAGGTATTGAGAAAAGAGCAGTCACCAAGGCTCTCATCTGTGTGTTTGTTGATGATGCGACTGCAAAAGTCAGGTCATTTTATTTTTAGACATTTAAACAATTAATAAAACATTACATGTCAGATAGTCAAGAAAAAGGAGGTTTAATTAGATAAAAATAATGTATGCAAGGTATTTGTACAAAAGGAGAACACTCACCGGAAGTGGAGCTTTGTGCAGGGCTGTGGTGTATCTCCAGAGCGAATGCACTCCTCTTTTGTCCCATGGTCACAAAACTCCTGAACTTGAGCTCGACCACGAGATCTAAACTTCTCGACTATGGACTGCTCCTTTGCAGTGCTAGCATTCAAGAGCTCAAGGATCTCTCTGCTCACCTAAATGGAGATTAGGTTATGTTTTATATGCCACAATTTCTAAATAATACACATTTAAAGCATTCTACCTTCTTACTCTGCTGCTCTTTTGTGGACTGTTGATTTAAAAGACTCTCAATCTCCATGTCAACATGAGATGACTGGTTTTTACTGCTCCTTCCTTTCTTATCAGCCCCACTCCCTGATGATGAGGGTCCTGCCGGTTGTATAGAAGACGCTGGGGTCAACGAAGATATAGGGGGTATATATGAGGTGTGTGGAGGGGACGCAGAGCTCTGAGATGGAGAGAAGCCTGATGCTCTTTTAAGGTGTGTCTGATCATCTGCTTTTCTCTTCACTCCTGTTCTTTGGGCACCGACCCCTGTTCCAATCATAGCCCAAAGCTTTGGATGGTCCACTGCGACAACAATTGTGGAGGAGGAGACTGTAGCTGAAGACAAAGATGGTTGTCGAACTTCAATAAGCTCCTGAGCAGCAAATTTTTGCAGCAGACTTTGGATACAGCCATGACTCACAGCTCCTTCCGACTGCCCAAAAGAAAAATAAACAAAATACTAATAAATAAAATAGTTATTAAATATACTACTATAAAATGGTTATTAGGTCTACAACACTTCAATACAATTAATCACTTACACTGTTCAGCTCATTAGTTATAGCGAGGGAGTCTATAGGCAAAGACAGGCTGAGATCTGACAGGTATGCCAGCAGTTTTTTCTCTAGCTCCGGGTCTGGGGGCTTTTCGAGCTCGTCTTGAGATGGGACAGGAGCAGGGGGAGCAGGACTGTCACTGCGCGCCGTGGAGACATCTGTGCTTCCAGTAGCATCTGCAGTGATTTATAGTTTTAGTGGGTCAATATACTGTTCATGAAAAATATGTAGCCTGGAGTGCAAAAGGAGGCTAGACATTGATAATTGTCTGGATAATTGTGCAAAAAGTAAACAAGTGGCAATTGAGAAACATTCAGTTTCAGAGCATAGAATAAGAGATTATTGTTAAATTAAGAGAAAACCGTAAATAACTTTGGGCTTTGACTTGAAGCCCGGCCATACCCGCAGTGAGTTGCCCTGGGTCTTTCCGCCTTCGCTGTAGCCTTTCCCGCAGAGAGTCTAGCTGCTTCTTATGCGCCTGGATATTGCTCCAAGTGTCTGACATAATGTAATGACATAAAAATATCACAGTTTTTAACCTGCAGCTTCAGCTATGTTTTACTTTGGCTTGTGCAAAATAATAACAGAAGATGAACGTATGGTACCGTACAGTAAACACTCCGTACATTGATTTTAAACAAATGGTTCCGCTGTCCAACTTCGTGGGCTACAGGTATGGAACTAAAATAGTGATTACAATTAATTCCAAAATAAATGCAGTAGATTAGCCTAAAGTTACAATGCATTTGTGTCCTCTATATGAGCAAAGCTTGTGTGAAAGCATAATCTCGTGTCGGATTTGTTTTAGACACGGACATCTTCCGGTATCTCTGAAATTAAAAGCCTTTTATTTATCTGTTGGTATTTCTGAAACATTATGATTTAAAGACAGAACAGAGTCATTTTGTACCCCTTTTATTCTAATCTGGCGATATTTCAGAGCTTCAAGCCCTTAACGCCTTTCTCATATTTCATAAAAAGGGTTCTTTTTAAGTGTGTAAAGATGGCGGAAAACGAGAAGAGTGGAGACAAAAGCGATCTACAAATTGTGAAGGTAATTCTATATTCATTGTATTATTCAGTTAGATTTAGATGCAGTAGCTAAAATCACAATTCTTGCTGTGTCTTTCTACTATGTCTGATACCCAGATTTGCTTACTGTAACAGCAGAAAAATATATATGTGGCTTTTTCCCCAAAAAGGGGAAAAAGCCACATATACATACATACATACATACATACATACATACATACATACATACATACATACATACATACATATATGTGGGTGTGTTTGTGTGTGTGTGTATATATATAACAAATCTCATCTTCAGCCCCTGCGGGTGGTCTCATCCCTTTTTTCCCCACACTCAGGTCCTCTGCCAGAGACCTGGGAGCTTGAAGGTTCTGCGCAATATTTTTGCTGTTCCTAGTACTGCATTTTTCTGGACTGAGATGTCTGATGTTTTTCCTGACATCTGCTGTAGCCACTCCTCCAGTTTGGGGGTCACTTCCTCAAGTGGTCCAATGACCACAGACACCACTGATGCCTTCACCTTCCAGGCCTTGTCCAGCTCTTCTTTGAGCCCCTGGAATTTTTGTAGTTTCTTATGTTCCTTTTTCCTGATGAGACCATCACTTGATACTGCAATGTCCACCATAACAGCTTTGCTTTGTTGTTTATCTACCAACACAATGTCTGGTTGGTTCGCCATCACCATTCTGTCACCATTCAAGTCTGTATCTGGAAGTTCCACAGGATCTTGGCTCGATCTCCACTACCTTTGGAGGTGTTTCCCACTTTGATCTTGGGGTTTCAAGTCCGTACTCTGCACAGATGTTTCTGTACACCATGCCCACCACTTGGTTATGCCGCTCCATGTATACTTTCCCTGGCAACATCTTACACCCTGCAGTTATGTGCTCAGATGTCTTCTTTGCACAGCCTACACCTTGGGTCTTGTCTGGTGTGGTAGATCTGGGCCTCTATTGTTCTAGTGCTCAAGGCCTGCTCCTGTGCAGCCAGGATGAGTGCGTCTATACTGTCCTTCAGACCAGTATCATAGTGAGATGACTTACGAGTTGAGCTAACCAGCAAGCTCTCTATCTCTGTCTCTGTCTCTCATATATATTCATATATATATATATATATATATATATATATATATATATATATATATATATATATATATATATATATATATACATACACACACACATATAATATATAATGTATATATATGTATATATATGTATGTATGTCTTATATATGTATGTATAGTTCCTTCTCTCTCTTTTGTCTTCTCTGGTACAGGACCTGGTGGATGGACTTTATAAATTCAGAGACAGCTATTTTGAAACTCACAGTGTGGACAATGCTGGGAAGAAACAAGGTGATGTTGCAGAAGAGTTAGAAAAAACCCTAAAGAGGCTACAGGAATTTGAAGGTAAGGTTTTAATCACTGGTTGTTGAGAACTGTTGATCTAAGTTGTAAATCACCTACAATGTGTCTTTGTCCACAGATCGGTATAAGAGTAAAGCTGAGTTTTTGCTACAGAAAGGTAGATGTCTGAACGTATCTCCAGATTTTAGTGCCATTGCTGAGGAGTGCCTTTCCCGGGCAGTCAAACTAGAACCTACACTGGTGGAGGGCTGGAATATTTTAGGAGAGCAATATTGGAAAAAAGGGGACCTTAATGGTGCCAAGAATTGCTTTACAGGAGCCTTGCAGCAGGTAAGATTTGGTGGCTGTGCTGTATAATGTTTCTTAATATAAATTATTAATATTAATTTCTGATGGGTGTGTTAACTAATATTCTCCATTGTTTTTCTAAAGACCAAAAACAAAGTGTCCCTTCGTAACCTTTCTATGGTGCTGAGACAGCTGCCAGCTACTGACAGTGAAAGTCACAACAAACAGGTGATGGAGAGTGTGGACATGGCTCGACAAGCAGTTCAGTTAGATGTCACAGATGGAACATCCTGGTGTGAGTACATCAAGGCTCTCAATTAGCAATTTGCCATTTTAAGTGCTCAGCTTGAATATAGATCATATGTTGTTTTTTTTTACAGATATTTTGGGAAATGCATATGTTTCCCTATTTTTTACTGCCGGTCAAAACCCCCAGTTCTCTCAGCAAGCCTTAAGCTCCTATGCACAATCAGTAAGTTCATATATGATATACTGGCTGTAGAATTTGCTACTGCTGAAGTGTTCAACATTTTTTCCTTTTAAAGGAAAAAGTGGACAAAGCTGCTTCTTGTTATCCTGACCTGCATTTTAACCGAGCTACGTTGTTCCAATATGAGGAGATGTTTGGCTCTGCTTTGGGGGGCTATAGTCGTGCTGCCTCTCTCGATCCAAGCTGGGATGAGCCTCCAGAGAGAGAGAGGCTGCTGTTGGAATACCTGGAGAAAGTGACTGAGCTCATACAGAACAAGGTAAACAAAACTGTGCTGGTCACTGTCCACATATGGCTACTACATTATCAGCATAGTTGCTACCATATAGTGTGTACTACATTGTAGCACATGTATTCACATCTCACATAAAGTCCTGCATCAAATTATACACACATTTTAACAAAACTGTACAATGTACAGTTTAATCTTTACCTTTCCATAATGTAAGGTTCATGGCATCTTGTGCGTTTGAAAATTGCATGTGGTTGCCATTTTGTCCACAAGATGGAACCAAAGCGCAGTTGTGTATCTGAAAAGGTACCTTCATTTCTCCTTTCTTTTAGGGGAAAGTGAAAGCACGTCGTTTACGTACAATGCTCTCCAACCTCAACACTTCAGCATTGGGCCCTTGCTCTTCCCCTCAATTCCGCTCTCCCACTGGTCATGTGGGGAGCCTGGAACCACGAACCCTGTCCGCCCTGTCCCATGGAAACAATGCTGGAGTAGCTGCTCTGGGGAAAGTGGTGTTCAGCTTGGCATCAGAGGGACGTATGGCTTTGTAAGTAATTTGCTTTTATAAGTTACTAATTATGGAACTCTATCACTATTAGTGTTATCACGATACTAAAATTTCAAACACGATTTCAATACTAAGGAATAGACTACACGCAATATAGATTTCAATACCACAATGATGATAATAAAAAAAACATTCTTTCTTAAGAAAACAGAATGTGATTTTCTGTTATATTACCATGTTGTGTTATATCTGTATAGTCCCTCATTCAGCCACATATGTTCCATAGTAGTCTATGTGGTCTTATACTTCATTCTAAAGCTACTCAGGAAAGGCTCCATTCTGTCTCGTAAACGTGACTTTTTTAGTATCACTATGTGCTGTTTTAGTATTGATTAGTATTAGTAGTTAGTAGTTGTGATCCTTTTGACAACCCTAGTCACTATGAAAAGCAGAAGAAAATTTAGACTGTGTACTCATGTGTTTTTTTTCAACTCCTCAGTACTTTTGGCATGGTGGACAGTGAAGAATCATGCATAGTGGTCATGGTGTACAATACTGCTGACAGCTGGGGAGTCCTCATTGGAGACACTGTTGTCATTCCTGAACCTCACATCAAACGTCACAGTATAACACATAAAGATATGGTATGTGTTTACAATAGTTTAATCCAATACTTGACCCAACAAAAGAATGTTTTTTATCTGAAGTGTACTATTTATTTTCCAACAGTCATTTGACTTCAGAAGTATACGAGTGGACTCTCCATTGCTCCTCATTGTAAATGGAAAGAAGCAAAATATCCAAAGTCAGATAGTTGTGTCTGTCAGCTACAAGCCCCAGAGTGAATGAGTTCTGCATGGTACATGAGATGGACATGAATGAATAATTATTGTGTGTGTGGAAATATTAAATGTTTGTACCAGTTCTGTGTGTTTAACTGTAAATAGTGGCCATGTTCCATTGTCTTTAGTAAAACAGTTTGCTATATTTATACATTTTCTACTTTTTGTTCATGGATGCCTTTTTCTAAAAAGAGCCTACAATAGACACATTGTGATTTCCATTTACACAATTTTATTCCCTTTAAATGTTATTTTTCGGCTTTATTTGTTAACTTCACTTGCTTTACTTCAGTTGTCACTTGGTATTTTGTGGTGGTGAATAACAAAACAATATTAAGTAATAGATAATTGATGCCATTAAAAAAAAAAAAAAGACTTCAAAGTACAATACAAACATTACATTTTATTATTCATCTGTAAATATGCCAACTGTATTATTGCATATGTAGTAAATAACTTAACAACTATATTAAATAATATACCAAAACATATTAACAAGCTCTATCATATAGTACACCATTAGATAAGATTGATTGTTATGCTATATCCTAAATGACCACTTCAAAAATTCATGTCATTAATGCCCCTCTCAGTGTTTCTTGACAAGAGTGCGGCCCTTATCCTTTGTAGGGGTGCTGAACTGAAAGAATGACTTTGCTCCTTCCTGCTCCAGACACGAGAAGAACCTACTGTCCCCGTCATGGCCCACAGAGAGGAACTGTGGGCTCTGGGGCGTTGTGAGTCGAGCCATCCCTGGAGACACATGGATAGTTCATGGATGTCTTTCATTGTTAAATCCCTTACCTTGACAATTAGCTCTTTACTTCTAGTATTCTTTTCTGATTATCAGCTCTTAACTATAATTTACCTACAGCCACCCCCTTGTGCTGTCCCCACAGTGCCTACTTCCTTTACTCAATTAGCTCTAATAATCTGTACTTAATCTAAAATATACAATAAAGTCTTGATTATTTATCAGTTATCTAATCCATCCAATCATCTTAACAGCACCAAGCATTTACCTGCATTGAAGTCATGATGTTCGTGGTTAGGCATCTCTCTATCTCCCATTCCAACCACCATGTTCCTCATTCTGAGGGAGTCATAAAGCCCCTGCAATTTTTGATATTGCCTGTTTCTCTCCATCAGCCTTTCAGACACCTCACTGTACTTTCTCTTGTACTCTTCCATCATCTGAACAGTAAAAATGATATAAGTAATGTAATGCCAATTTGTTACACACTTGATATAGATTGGTTTAACTTAATTTAATCCTTGAATTGGTTTATTTGCCTATACTAACATATGACCTTTTTCAAGGATGCAATTTCTCCTCTCATGGCAGAGAGCTCCAATTCTCTGCTCTGATTTTGTTGTGTCAAAACCTTATCCATTTGCTTCAGTTGACCCTCAGCCCTTGACAAGCTGTATTCCTGATACATGCGCTCCTGGTGAACCTGTAAATGTGTACTTCAAAATTAAATGTGTACAACTGCTTCTTTTTTGCACAAAATTTGGACTGTACAGATGTAACGTTTGCATCTCAATAGACCGACCTGATAGTTCCAGAAAGCAAGTGCTCGTGTACTGATGTCCAGAACTATGTCCGGCCGCAGACCTGCCAGGACCATGGCTTTGTAGTCCTCTGAGGGCGACAGCTCAGTGCGGACTATGTCCAGTTTTCCAGAGAGAGCGGAGGAGCACGCCGGGCAGATGGCAGGTGAGCGGCTGAACTGTCCAGAGCCATGCTGATCACAGAATACATGCGAGCAGGCAGTGACCCACGCAAAGCCACTGAGCTTTGCCCGACACTTTGGGAAGTTACAGAGAAGTGCGTCATCACACAGAGTCATAGCCATGGCTGAAAAATACAACACATTTGAGCCAAGTCAGTAATTGAAACAGGCCGAACAACAGCGCATTTAAGGCAAGGCGTTATATGTTAAAGATGCACTGCTCTATATACCCTAAAATCTTAATGAAAAAGAAGTTAACCCTACACCAGAAGAGTTCCATAGAGCACCTTTGGAGCTTAGTCCTAATATTAGTGTTTCATAGGCCTAATGGGTCAGTTATTACAGATAGGATACTGTTATTATTGCTAATAGGCTACTGTCAAGGTTTTTTAACTGGTTCAATAGCGTGGTAGGCCACGCTATTGAACCAGTTAAAAAACCTAATGGGTCAGTTATTACAGATAGGATACTGTTATTATTGCTAATAGGCTACTGTCAAGGTTTTTTAACTGGTTCAATAGCGTGGTAGGCCACGCTATTGAAATAGCTCTTTATTAGCCAATATTAGCTTGCATCAGTCACTGTTATCGGTCTATATGTTGTCTTGTGTTGTCATAATCCAGCGATAACCCTACCAGTACAATTTACTGACCATCTGATTGTTAAATTGGTAAATGTTTTTTTTTATATATATTTATGCTAAATTATAACTCACCGGTTATTAACGTTTCTTCACAGGTGATGCTAATTAGTGTTCTCATTCGACACCCTGATTGCCTGTTACTCAATCAACTACGTAATCTTTCATTAACCAATCAACTTGAGAGAATGCAAGTAAGCTATTGTGAATACAACTGAAATAAATAACAACATAAATGATTACAAATGTATTTAAAATGTAAATTTAGACTGTATTACAAATAATTTCTAGACCTATCTTAAATGTTAGACTAGGTCTATGTAAAAAGTATGATCTATACAGTAGGTCTAACATTGATTATAGGCCTTGGCTATAAGTAGACTAATAGCTTATTTTTTCAGCGTGTATCCTACTGTGTGTAGCCTACTACCTAGGCTAGGCCTACTTATGACCCCCTCCTTCTATACCTCCCACTTTTTTCCCTCTGTCTTTCTCTTTTATCCCCTTTTCCACGTGGTACCGAAGTAAAGGCGGGGGGTGAAAGAGGAGCATTGTGCCGAGCAGCAGTGGATCCGGGGGTTCATAGTGAGCGAGGGGAGATGCTCACTCAACTGTGTCCAGCAAGCCATTGTCAATGATTCCCATCTATTCTCTACCTTTTAAATAGAGCTCCAGTGTAAGATGCTTTTTGGACAAGGGGGGTAGCAAAGGGTGGAAGGGTATTATGCTTTTGGACGGTGATAACACACGAAATACTACATACGAGCATGGCCCCTCATCGGCCACTCAATGCACTTTTGTTCATAATTGGCCCTATGGAAATCATCTGTGATAGCGCACCAACTCTAGTCATTTATGACCTGCGCATCCCAAAAACACGTTGCACCAGTAATAGGCTAATTGGCTACTGTAAAAGCCAACTGTGGGACATCTAAATTGATTAGTTATTTTGTCCTAAATGCACTTCTTAGACGCAATGTTTAAATCAATGGACATTTTTTCCTAGCGTTTCATTTTAAATTGCACATATGGAATGGCTTGCTGTCAATCAACGTCCACTTGATATGTTCTATTACAGATTTATTGCTGCTGAGTGAGTATGTAAAGCCAAATAAAGCTGGGTAGAATAAGAAAAAAGGGAGATCTGGGAGGCTGTGTGTGCGTCGCCATTGAAATGCAAATATCACAGAAGAACAAGGAGTGGTTCTGTGCATGTGAGTGTGTGTGTTCGCTGTATGTGCATGCACCGGGACAGCACTGTGAGAGGAGGGGCGCAAATTGAACAAGTTTTTTTTGGGGGGTGGGGGGGTGGGGGGGGGAGAAGAGACTTTAGAAACAGCCACACACGCACTCCCAGTATAGCCTATGACACGGAGCCGGATTGAGGAAGGACATCTAGACTTTTCCAGACTTCTTAATTTCATCTAAGAAAACGCACAGCATTTTTTTTCTCACTACAAAGTTTTATTGTGGCCTCTATGTGCTACTGTTGAACTTTGGATGCGCCCGGGGGCTCGTCCAGGGCGCCTAAACGTGCCTGTTTCCAGTCCCTCTACTGATGCCCCCCTTTCCGTCTGACTCGCCGTGAATCATGTCACGCCGGAAACAGAAGCGTCCCCAGCATCTCGTTAACGCGGATCCGGGGGGCCCAAAACTACTTGCTCACGGTGAGAAACTTTTCGTAATTACGCATGCTTTTCATGTCTACTTGAATTTTACGCGCAAGTGGCACTTTTTACGCGCACGATTTGTTTGTTTGCTTTTTTTTTGTTTTTTGTCCATATTTAGTTTATATTTAACTTTTTTGCAAGTTTATGTAGCCTAGCTGACCACGCTTTACAATGGTTCACAGAGATGCATATCATTTTCTGAATAAAATATGCTATTCGTTTTGTCTACGAATAGGCCTGCATGTTTCAACAGAGTGAAACGTAAATAAAACGTTACAGTATCGCCTATATTTAACCTTTTTATATTTTTTCCCTAAATAATTTGAAATGGTGCACCTGACTCATTGTAAGTATACATTAACTGATATAAAACCGTTATGCTTCGTCACTGACTGTATGGGCCCCAGTAATTGCCTGGCCACTTTTGTCAAGGCCATAAACGTGTCTCTATATGGTGAATAGATCAGGATTAACTAGCCTATACATCTGTGGCCATTTTCATGCGTTGCCCCTCCTCAGAGAAACCAACAGGCCATGCTGCACTGACTACTGGAGGTCTTTGATGAGGGTGGAGAAGTCTCTTATTTGTTAACAATAAAGTTGCTGGCTTAGGGGGAGGTGAGGTTGTTTTTTTGATAAAGATTAATCTTCCGCCATTCTATTATACTTGTCTTTTGCTGTTTGTCCATGCATTTCTCTCTCATATGCTCCACTCTTTTCCCATTCCCACCCCACCCCTTTCTTCACCCCCACTTCTATTGACTGTATACTCCTACACAGTTGGGGGGAGACCAATGGATGAGAAAAAAGAATTGAGTGAAGATTTAGATGTTATTTTGCATGTTTGCTGTGTATACTTAAAAGAGTATACTCTGAAATGTATCGCTACATTTCCCACAATGTAACTACAAAAGGTAATTTATACACTCAAATTTGTTTACTAAGAAGTCAACTATAAACTAATGCACAAAGGTACAGTCCTCATTCCATCACTATAACTCTCCAGGAGGGAATAGTTAGTTTGTCTCACCATTGTTGTTACCCTCCCCCCTTCTCCTTCTTTTTACTCTTTCTCACTCTGTGCTCAAGATTTTGAAAGAATTTGACCCCATAGCCACAGAGGTCAGATAAATTGACCAATCAGAGTGTCTGGACAGTGCCCAGGACCCTTAGTATGGCCTGACCCTTGACCTCTACTGTGACGTAAGGGGGGAAGGGTAAATAGAGAGATGAAAGACGTAACTGCTGTAGGGAGGGGGCGGGTTAAGAGGGGTTATGGGTTGTCGTGGTGATGCCCATTGTCCTCTAAAATGTGTTGCCATAGCAGCAAGGTGGTCTGTGAGCTTTTTGTGTGTGCAAGATGTTTGAGGAGTTTTGCTTGGGAGAGCACAGATTGAGACAAGACATTACAAAGACTCATAGACTCTGCAGAGTTCCTCCACTTGTTTATTTGCTTGTTCAGGGCAAGCTCCTAGAAGGGATTTTGTTTGAAGGTGTAAGATGATCTCCTGGTATGTGCACAAATTTGCTTACAAAAATACTCAACAATAACTAGACGAATAGAAATAAACATTTTTTAGTTGAAGTAGAAAGTTTTTGTGGATTTACAATTGTGGGTACCCAGCAATAGAACAGAATTAGGAACATGTTTCACCACATTTAGGAACATGTTTCTGTTGCTATGCTAGTACTAAGTACTAAATGTTTGTATTCATCCTTTATTTTTAGATGACCACCTGGGCTTAAAGTCACCCTCTACATCTCTTGGCTCCGAACTAACCTCATCCGGATCATCTTCCTCATCTCCCACCTCCATTCAGGACTGCCAGCCACCGCTGGCCCCACGCCCGTCCCCTGGTGGGCTCCACGCGCCATCTTTGCCCAGCGAGAGTTCACCTCCTCCCCATTGGCCCAACAACATTGCACCCTTCACCACATCTCTGCCCAACACGCACTCCTCCCTCTCCCCTGACTTCCCACACCCCTCTCTGTCCTCCCAAACCCACTCGCCACCTGCTTTGGGCCAAACCTCTAGTTGCAATCAAGGAAACTCCCATTCATCCATGACGTCTCCACCAATGGCCAACTCCGCTATGACCACAACTTCTTCCTCTTCCTTATCCTCTAATTGTGTGCCATCCCACCGTGACAGCACAAGTCCTGGACCGCTGCAAGCATCCGACTCTCCAGGGCAGGACCAACTCCAAGTGCCCCCAACTTTGGCAGTGCTTTTGGAGGAGCTGCGAGTTTTACAACAGCGCCAAATTCACCAGATGCAGATAACAGAGGAGATATGTAGGCATGTTTTAAGGCTTGGAGGGGCTGTTTTTGGTCAGCAAAATGGCACACAAGTTAATGGTTCAGACAGTACCCAGAAATCTTCAAGTGAAGCCTCTGCATCACCAACTCATCCCTCAACGGCCACTCCTATAACTACAACATCCTCTCTTTTAACTGGGCTACCATCCTCTCTATTTCCTCAACCGCCTACATCCAAGCCAAGCAGTGCCAATGGAACTAGAGCTTCATCATCTTCTACCTCATCCACTATTAGCTCCTCTGTTGCCTCCTTACACCCGCTGTCCTTGTCTTTAGGCCTGCCACCACAATACCTTCATGAAAAATCACCCAACTCTTTGGCATTTGGTCATAGTAATGGCATAAGTTTTCGAACACCTGTCCCCACTACTAGCAATTCGCAGGAACACCAACCCAGCTCCTCATTGGGCTCTGGGTCATCATCCGGGCGCCCCCAGCATGTGTGCCGCTTCTGTGGGAAAGTGTTAAGTAGCGATTCCTCTCTTCAAATCCACCTGAGATCACATACAGGAGAGAGGCCCTACCAGTGTCCAGTTTGCTTGAGCCGTTTCACAACCAGGGGAAACCTCAAAGCCCATTTCCTGCGCCACAGAGAGCAGAATCCAGAATTATCCCTCTCTCTGTTGCCGCCGGCCCTGTCTGAGCAGACACCAAGTGGCTCAGCTACTGGCAGCGTTCACAGGAGGCGGAAGCGGAGGGCTGAGGATGATGAGGCTTATAATGGAGTTAAAGGCAGTATTCCTGGGATGACAGAGAACATGGCCTTGGGGTTCCTGTCAGGAGGAACATCACGGCCCTCGCCCTCCTCCCTACCATTGCCACCTTCAGTTGACATGGCGCTACTCTCCACGGCGCATTCGCTTTTACAGTTGAATCGAGCCTCAGTAGCAGCTAGCGGTTCGACCACTGCCCTGCCATCGTCCTCTTCATCCACATCCTCTTCGCCATCAGCAAGGAGTGCAAAACAGCAGCGATTTGATGAAAACACCCCCCCACACACCAGCCTCCAGTCCCCATACTCCCAGCTGGCCCAGCTTCCTAAAATCCTCTTCCCTGGTGGGACCTCTCCTCACCACCTTGCACTTCTTCGACCACCAGGCCACCTGGCTGGGCCCCACCAACTGCCCTTCCCATTCCCACCTTTCCCTAAGCCATCAACCTCCTCCTCTGGTTCTCCTACTACCTCTAACCAAACCTCCGACACCTCCAAGTTGCAACGTCTGGTTCAGAAACTAGAGAAGCAACCACAGGGGGGCTCCTCTTCATCTTCCCCCTCCACTTCCTCACAAACAGCTGAAGCCAATGGTGATGTGAACGGCCAGGACCTATCCACAAGTGCGTATCGGAGAGAGATGTTAGCGGCTCTTGGTCTTAGCCCGAGTGTAAATGCCACTAGTCAGGGAGGCTTGAGCAGTGCACCTTCTCTGCCCACCGCACCCTCTCCTAACCAGTGCGGAGTCTGCCTGCGTGTCCTCAGCTGTCCCAGAGCCTTGCGTTTACATCAAGCCACGCATTTAGGAGAACGGCCATTTCCCTGTAAGCTCTGTGGTCGTTCCTTCTCCACCAAGGGCAGCCTGAGAGCTCATCTTGCCACTCACCGTGCCCGTCCACCAAACGCACGTGCTCTTAACTCCTGCCCCCTATGCCCACGCAAGTTCACAAATGCTTTGGTCCTTCAGCACCACATCCGCTTGCACCTTGGAGGTCAAATCCCACCTGATGAAGAGGTGCCACTTGAAGATAGCTTAGAAACAGAGAACATTGGTTTAGTTGATAGTGTGAATGACATGTCATCTAAAGACCAGGTTCTTCCTCTGGCATTAACTAAAGGACCACGATCTCCAGCTACCTCAGGGTCTAAACAGGCTGCTGATCTAACATCAATGAAGGAATGTGAAGGTTCAGTTGTAAGTGTTAGCTCACCTCTGACCCAAAACCCCTCCTCAGCAGGAGACGAGGAACCCCCAGTGGATATTGGCCCTAATAACTTTTCTCCATACTCTGAAAAGGAGGCAAATGGTGACTTAAGCAGCACTGGCTCAATGACTGCACCTTCAACAAGCGCTAATACAGCCATTGACAATGGAGAAGATGCTCCTCTGTCCTTATGTGTTTCCAAATCTACTATCGACAGAGAAAAGATTCTCAAAGAAGTTAGTAATGATGAAGCCAGCTCAGCAAAAGAGCCCACCAATAATACATCACTCACCCCTCCTGCTAGTCCCAGTAACATTCCAGAATCTGAAGAAAAGGTAGAGAAAGGTTCATCCACAAATGGGATCAAAGCGGAGGATCAAAAAGCACAAGAGGACAGTCAAACAGAGGAGGGGAGTAGCAATGTGGCCCCTCCACCAACACAGACGGCCCGCCAGGACAAGCCCTACAGCTGCTCCCAGTGTGGCAAAGCTTATGCCAGCAGAAGCGGGCTAAAGGTAAATATTTGTTTGTCACTACTTTAAACAACTACTTTAATCTCAAGTTTTTAATCATTTTACTTTTCAATAACAGGGGCACATGAAAAGCCACCCTGGAGTCTCCCTGAGCACCCCTACTAAGGTTCAGCCTCATGAAACTGAGGAGGAGCCCAATGCAGACATAGTCAAACCTGGGACCCGGCCTGATGAAAAACAGGTAGAGGCTGAAACTCCTAAAGGTGACAACATTAACTCTGTCCCAGCTACAGTGAGCTCAAATGGGACTGAAGAGCCCATGGACAGAACTGTGTAAAAAAGCAAGCATAATTGAATGCTGGAGTCCTAATGTATCCTGACAAGGGAATGTATGTTAAAACACTAGAATGATATTCATTTTTAGGTTTATTCATTTGTAATATGTGTTTATCTTTGATATTAGCTGGATAGAGCTGCAGTATTTGTATCCTAGTTCAATTGAAATAAAAGTGAAGGTAGTATTTTTCTAGGTATTTCCATATTTCCAAGATCACAGTGAGGCCTTATTTTACACTTTTCAAACTGAAAGTTGTCTAAGACCTTCTCAACACTTGACTTGTAACAACCAGTATAAGCTGATGTGATGAAAAGGATCCAGAGTTGTTTGAATGAAGTCAATACCAAATGAGGCCCCATTTGTATGGGCCAAAGTTTTATATTTGTCCTGCATTTTTAATGACCTTTCTCTTTTTGTTGCTGCTAAATGCATGTTTTAATGTGCTGAGTTGCACTGTAAGTTGCACTGTGTCACATGCTGCCAGAATATCAACTGAAACAGAAGTGCCCTAAGATAACAAAGTGATGGTGGTGATTGTGTTATACAGTAATGCTGTGAACAGTTCTTATGTGTTAATATTTCTAGCAGCAGTTGATTGTAAATGTTCTTGGTTGACACATTTTCTGGTGTCGATTTGGACTCATGCTGGAACCAGAAGTGAGGACAAGACCCGTCCATTATAAATCCCTTTTTATGCCCTCTGGTCCTCTCTCAAAGCACTTGAGAGTTTTTCTGCACTCATTCCGCATTCCTGCCTAGTCCTGTATAGTATTTGTATGCTTTACCCTTTGTAAACCCTTTTTGTAGCAACAAAACAAAATATGTTCCCATGACGATGTGTAACAGTTAAATAAAACAATGGTGACATGACTAGAGAGCTTGTTTGTTCGTTGTTTCATATTCACTGTAAACCAAATCTTCTTCCATTTACCAATTGCATCTTCAGTGTTGGTCATTTTTTTCTGCTTATTGTCCCAGTTTGGGATGTCTGGATTGGAGGGTCCTTTGTGTGTTCTCTCCCTAATTCAACTTTCTCTTCAGCCAGTGTCTTTTAATATGTTGCAGTTCTTACACTGTGTGTGCGTATACGCGTGTGAAAAGGATAATCGCTGCTTGTATGAGTGCGATTGAGGGTGCAGCTGTGGAGGCCACCACCTCTATCCCTCCCCTCTCTGTGTCATACTCTTTCAAACGCACCCTCTTTTATTTTCTCTTTCATTTCTCTCACTCACTCTTTTGCCTCACCCCTGGCCACCCCCCTCCCCATACCCTATTCCCTTCTCCCCATCCCATGCTCGTGTAATGAGCTGACACACAGGAAGCTCTAATCCATACACAATGCCACCCCCACTAAAGTGACTGGGAGCGGGACAGGGGGCAACAACCTGGCCCAGCTGTCCCCAAAATGGCCGTCTTTAATCCCTGTAGTTTTTCCCCCCCTGCCCCATAACCATGACAACTGGTAACCACAGTAAAGAATGCTCAAGGCAGAGATGGGGAGACAAAGGAGCCATGTGTGAAAAGTTTGTCCACATGCAATGTGATGTGTCTTCATCCAAAATAGAAAAGTCATTGGTTTTACAATACATTTTGTCCCAGGTGTTGGAGTGAAAAGGAATCTTTGGGTGTGAGCAAGAGATGCTTTGATCACAAAAGACATAACCTTAATACGTATCAGCATATAGTCATCAGTCATCACAGAAAGGGAGCATTAGCATTTGTGATAGGTCATGAGTCATGTATTTTGGTTGAGCTCCTTCAATACACGTAAATCAATTCAGAGTGAAAAAAAAGTGTATTGTTACATTTTAATTACATTACATTGTCTTCATTTGTTACAAAACTCTATTGGATTGTATAATATCAAAGAATAATTTAACTCGGCCTTTAAACGAAAATAATTTAAGCAGAAATCTAAAGAAAATTAAACATAATTTTGGAATTTATTGGAAAGTGCACTTCCTTCCACAGTACCTCTGTACAGACAGCAGGGATATATAGGGTAAAGGTTTAATACGTAATCATTAACAACAATCCTATCATGTCATACAGGAAGGTTTAAATCCTATATCCACAAGAGGGAGCTATTACCATGATCATTGAGAAATTGCTAACCAAATGTTTTAGTTTGTTTTGTTTTGTTTTTTGTAGGGGAACAGCGGAATTCTGGTTTGTTTAATATAACATATTTGTATTAATTTTATTGTCTAGAATGTCTATGCCAAAAGGTAGATTGAATTCCACTTTTGAAGAGAGAATCAGTCAGAAATATGCCTATAAGCTTCTACAAAGGTTGAAAAGCTTGACACCTTTGGATTATTTTTCCACTTAAAAATAAAATAATTCAGATAGGCTACAGAAAATAATTTATAAATGAGGAGTATTAACACGGGATAATTATAAGCTAAGACTAAAGATGTGTATTTTGCTTTCAAAATGCGCAGTAATCTAATTATAGTAAAGCCCTTTCACAAAGTGATGGTGATGAAACTCATTCAGCAAACACAATGCGAGGCCATTACCCGCCCCTCCCTCCACTCCCGGGTCGTCTCCTTGGCAGAGACATAAAGCGAAGGGAAGCGCAAGTGCATAAAGCCACAGGTCCATCAGCTGAGGCACGCAGCTACGTCAAAACGAGAGGAAACACGGCGCTGAACCACGAGGACGCATTTTTGCACAGATAGAGACAAATTTCAAGACACACATTTTTGGACCCTGAAAGAAGCTAAATTACACCCGGAGAGGGTAAGTTAACTACTAGGCCATTTGACAGCTGTTTATATGTGGTGTGACATTTAACAAAAAGTAGGCTTATAGTATGGCCACGTTTTAGTTGTCTATTAACTTTCATGAGCCATCATAACAATAGCAAAAATCATAAATGGAGTCCAAATTTTGAACCCATCTCTGGAATTGTTTTTGCATTTCAGGTTAGCCAATAATTGGGTTAACGGAGTAAATACTCTCACTGCTATTCTTCACTGTCACTCACTGTCATCAATAGTAAACTTTATAATACTTTTAAATTTAGCCATATTGTTTAGTATAAAAATACATTAGGCATCATTTCAAATGTGAAAATATTAAAGATATATTATAATGATTGTAGTACTCTTATTGTTAACTGGTTCTATAGGAGATCAAATAGTTTCATCAATAAACATAGCTCTTTCAAAGTACAGTAACAATTTTTACTTTTACTGTCTGAGTCAAGATTATGTGACCTTGAGTAACTTAAGGAGGACAACTTATCACCTTGTGCTTTTGGACCTTGCTCTGTGTTTCTGTGAGGGCCTCACCTCTTTGAGTCTCTGCTGGTTGGATCACAAGCACTTCTCCTGTCTGCTTTACAGGCTGTCACACCCTCACACTTGTCACGTGCCACTACTCCTGTGCTACAAGGCAAGGTAAGAGATGTTTGCCCTGCTTGAACTGACTTGTGTGGGCAACTTCAAATATTCCCTGCGTAACTTTTCTAGTGAAGGTCCACCACCAGCTTGTCTGCATGGCGATGTTATTGCTTTTCCTAGAATGTCCCACAGCAAGGCGTTAAAATTATCTATCTCCATGGAGATAAGTAGGTGAATCCACCAGGTCCAGTTACAGGTCAGATCTGTAGAGAGGGGACCCTGCTCATAAGAAGATTTTTTTTTTTTTCTTAAATTTAATAGCAACGTCATCACACATAATTAAATAAAGTCAAGATAGATAAGTTTAATGCCATTGTGTGGAACATTCTAAACAAAGCAAAAAAGTTACTTAGTGCACATTTAGATTCAGCAACACTTGTATCTACCTTATTTGCTGGTAAATTAGTACTTTGTGTGTCATATAATAATAATAATAATAATAATAATAATAATAATAATAATAATAATGATGATGATGCAATGGATTTTGTACTGCCTTTCAAGATCCAAAGTGCTATGTGTCAAAGTTAACGCTTCAGTGTAGATTTCTTTTGTAGTTTGCTGAGACTATCATTTTGATTTGGTTTTATATAATTTCTCTTCTCCTATCTATCTACGTTTGGGGTTGACAGAGGGAGTGTCCTGGCTCATGGCTTCACCAAATACATCAAAATACAGAATGGGCCTATAGTAACTGGTTATCTTGGGTAATATTTAATGCATGTGTGTGATTGTGTCAGTGCAGAGTAGTATTACTGAAGCTACATTAAGAAATCTGTTTTTGTATCTTGTCTTACTAAGACTCCATACTAGTTGATGAATAATGAACTTTGGATAACATGTGACAGGCAACCATGCTGACATGCAAAATCCATGCTTATGGGTGAGAGACAGTGGATTTTTTCAGCGGCTAAGCTTTTTTATAGTTAGACCAAGGGTTACTAACGAAGAACTGCTAGTATTGTCAAGCATGTGGTGCGTGTTTGCTCCTCTGCCTGCTCCTCTGTCAATACACTCAACCTTAAAAGGCCATTTGCGGTGCAACTTAATGGCACTGCAATATACGAAATGCTGTGAGTGCGGTGTCTTTTTGCATGAGTGGGACATGTAAATGTGTTTGTGTTTGATTAGATTTGGGCCTGATTGCATCAACACAACTATTTACTCTACTTGCTAACTGTTGCCACGACAACAACATCTCTAACCTGACCTCTTTTGCCTCTACAGGTGGCCACACACAATGGCAGATAACCTGGGATAAATCACAAGAAAGCTCCAGAATAACATCTAAGACTGAACTTTTTGTATGTATTACAGTTATAAAATAATTTGAACTATGGCGTCCGAAACCTTGACCTCAAATGGCAGCCGTCCGTCAGTTAAGTCAGAAGGCTCAGGCGAGTCCATGAAGCTGAAGAAGGAGATTTCTCTGTTAAACGGTGTCTGTCTCATTGTGGGGAACATGATTGGCTCAGGCATTTTTGTCTCCCCAAAAGGCGTCTTGATCCACAGTGCGTCCTACGGCCTCTCCCTGGTGGTATGGACCATTGGGGGTATCTTTTCTGTATTTGGGGCTTTGTGCTATGCAGAGTTGGGCACCACCATTACCAAATCTGGTGCTTCCTACGCCTATATATTAGAGGCTTTTGGGGGTTTCCTTGCCTTCATCCGATTGTGGACTTCACTGTTGATCATTGAACCCACCAGTCAGGCGGTCATTGCCATCACCTTCTCAAACTACATGGTGCAGCCCATCTTCCCCACCTGTATAGCACCTTACCTCGCAAACAGGCTCCTGGCAGCGGCTTGTATCTGTAAGTATTTTCATCTTTATTCTATACTAAGATTAATCACTGGAATTGTGTCATATTGGGTTATACAGGAGACACAGCACGTGAGTTCTTCTCAGACTAGAGAAGCGAAATATGGTGACACGGCTGATGTTGACAGTCAAAAAAGGAACTAAAAACCTTTGGGCTATTTGCAGTTAGTCCAGCCAAGGGAAAATAATCACAATTGTTTTCCTCATTGCCTAATTTATACTACCAATGCAGATTCATGACTATTTGCCAAAGAATAGTGTTAATATCTGTAAATTGACAACCAACATTTCTAGACTTTCCAGAGTATTCCCAAATTGTTAAACCTGATGACTACCAAACATACCAACTCAATTATACGTAATGATGTGTTAAGATTCCATAAACAGTTACTGCTTAGATTTATTTTTCTGGGAAGTGTGTAGATAAACAGTGATATGAAGATAAAGTATATTGTACACATTTGCAATAAATATTCCTCATTCATCCACCCACACACACAAAAGACTTCCATCAACATTTGTGGTGATAAGAAGTGCTGGAGAAGGGCTGAGAATGCTGATAATACACAGACTCTGACCTAAGCAACCAACAGACCAATAATAGCTAAATAATTACACATTAATTATCTCAGCTAAAGAAATTCTTGGCTGAACTAAAAAGAGGGCGTGACACAAGCTCCCAAAGCTATTATGTATCTATGTGTATCTGACTGAAATTGCACTCACAAGACTACATCTGCAAAAACAGCTATTTCTGCAGACAAAGTATTAGGAAACTATGTATTTATATAAAGACTGATTAAACTTGTGAATCATGAGTTTAAAACCAAAAATACCAAAACTTTAGGTAGCTCACTCACGTCTCTTTCTGCTGTTGTCCCATATAAATCCTTATCCTTACCAATTAATCAACTAAATGACTAAAGGACCAGTGTCCCAATTAGTTATAAACCAATTTGCTTTAAATATTTGCTTACAATATTAGAACTATCACATTCACTTCTATGGTGATGATCCATCCATCCATCCATTTTCTTCCGCTTATCCGGGGCCGGGTCGCGGGGGCAGCAGTCTAAGCAGGGACTCCCAGACTTCCCTCACCCCGGACACGTCCTCCAGCTCCTCCGGTGGGACCCCAAGGCGTTCCCAGGCCAGCCGAGAGACATAGTCCCTCCAGCGTGTCCTGGGTCTTCCCCGGGGCCTCCTCCCGGTGGGACATGCCCAGAACACCTCCCTAGGGAGGCGTCCAGGAGGCATCCTGAGCAGATGCCCGAGCCACCTCAGCTGGTTCCTCTCAACGTGTAGGAGCAGCGGCTCTACTCCGAGCTCCTCCCGTGTGACCGAGCTCCTCACCCTATCCCTAAGGGTGCGCCCGGCCACTCTGCGGAGGAAGCCCATTTCAGCCGCTTGTATCCGCGATCTTGGTGATGATGATAATACATTATAGGTTTGAATATTTTCATGCTAGAATTTCCAAAAGTATAATCCTTCAGATTTCAAGTTTCTTTTATTTTGTCCCCTCATGGAGAACTTTGGCTTGGAGCAGGAGTCAGGAGTATTAACATACAGACAGACATGACATAACATTAAAAAAGAGCAGACACCTGCGCAATTCATCCATGTTGCTAATAAGCTTTATAGACAGGGGTACAAACCAGTTTTTATACCTGTTACTTTTACATAAGGGAATTTTATATCTCCTCCCAGACTACATGAGCTCATACTGTGTGTTGAGCACATAAGATAGATCTTCAGAGCCTATGGAACTCTATTAGAGAAATGATTAACATGACTATATGACAGTCATATTAGTCATTGCTTTAATAGAGTCTTTTTATGCTTGAGTTCTGCAACCGGTAACCTTCTGCATCTTCCTCATGTCATCTTCTGGCCTCCTTTAGTTGTTTGTTGAGTTCTTTTGAGCTGCCTTGTCACCTGCTGTGTCATTTGCCATTTAAAGGGCCCATATGACGCTGTTTTCTGCTCTATGTTATAATGTTGTTTCTTCATCAAAAACATACCAGCAGTTGTGTTTTATTTCATTCCCACATGTTTAGCATACAAACCCTGCATATTTAGGCTGAGTTCTTCATTCAAACATGAAACACTCTGTTCTACCTTTTGATGTCATGTGGTAATGCAGGAACTGCTCCCCTGTGTTTTTTAAACTCCATCCACCTTTACTAGAATCATTTGGATAATTTCAGGTCTGGAATTTCCGATTTCTACTTAAAAGGTAGCTGTTAACTTGAAAACTTTCACTACCACAGGTGAAATAGATATATGTATAGGAGTGCTTTGCAATCCTGTCAGATTTCCTTACTACACAATGATGAACTTGTTTTTAAAAAGTCAGGATTTCAGTATTGAGAAACTAAACAACTGAATACAGTACTTTAAATAGTGTTTTAGAGTATATATGGGTTTATCTTGAAATCCAATTAGATTTCCACCAAAACATGATCTCAGAGTTAGTGGTACACTCTTCCTTGTGTCACCTGGTCTTCCAGACACCCTGCTACACCTATACTCTTATCCTTTCCCCTCTTGAACGTCTACATTACTGTGTCCACACAGCATGGCCCTGCTTCTGTGTGCCTGCATCCGTCCACTACTGCCGTTTCCCTGATTTCCCGCTGGTTTGCGACTTGTTATGATCGTCTCTCTGTCAGTGTTGTAGAACATGATAGTGTTAGTTTAACCCTGGCTGCTGTTTAGGTGGTCTGTGTGTGTGTATTTACCAAGTGAGGTTAGTTACTTATTGCTTCGACAAAAAACTGGATGCGTACAAACTAAAATATACTTAATTAGAATATACTTACTACAATTTTTCTCTTCTGGCCTTGATTTGGTCCAAAAGGGATGGGGAGATAGTGAGGGTGGGGTGGAGCCATCACTGGATATGGTAATAGTAACTATCCAGTGACTCACGAATATTCCTATGTCTGTCAGAAACTGCAATGCTTTGTATAAACTCAGATAAGAAGCTCAGAAAAACATATTTGTCAAAAGAAATAAAAGTGAAATATCTATAGTCACTGATCAATCAGGATCAACAAAATAACTGCAGTAGTTTCATAACCTTCTGAAGTATGTGATTGTACCTGCAGAGTCATATGTGTGTGAAAATGGTTCAGCTATTTCCTGCTCTGAAAACAACTGCTATAGTCAGCATCAGAGCTTCCTTAAATCAGTCTCGGAAACACACTGGCACACATGCACTTTACAGAACAAATGTCAAAGTTGAGAGTGAGACCGTACAAATATTCTTCTTCTTTTTGCTTTACATTAATCTACATGATGTGTCTTTTGTGCTTTAGGTTTGCTGACCTTTGTCAACTGTGCATACGTGAAATGGGGTACCAGAGTTCAAGACTTCTTTACATACGCCAAAGTTATAGCTCTAATTGCTGTCATCATCACAGGCCTGGTCATGATTGGACAAGGTAATTAAAATTAAAAGGCAATTTGACCTTACATTATTTGAATTATATTATTTTAAAGGTACACTGTAAGTTTTCTAGTGGACTTATTGCCACTTGCTTGTCTCCATTAAAATCCCTTTGTCTGGAATGATCCACAGTATGGCATCAAATGTATCTATGGAGACAAGGAAGCTAAGCCACCTGGACAAATTACAAGTCAGATCTTGAGAGGCAACCCCACTCTCAGTGCGAATGCATTTCAAATTATTATTGAGCAATTGAAAAACGGAATAAATGCAAGCTAAGTTTAATGCTATACTGTGGAACATTTCAGGGAAAGCAACATCTCCATGGATACAACCACATGGCTGACCCTCCCAGAAATGTTACATAGTGCACCGTTAAAACAAATTCAACAATGAATTAGTTTTACGTTAAATGGTAATGATATGCATGTTTTATGTTTCAAGGTCACACACAGAACTTCGAGGGGCTCTTTGATGGCTCGTCCCAGGACCCCGGGGGAATTGCTCTGGCCTTATACTCTGCACTCTTTTCTTACTCTGGTTGGGACACGCTCAATTTTGTCACAGAGGAGATCAAGAACCCAGAGAGGTATGGACAGTTTTGTAAAGTCGCGATGTTAAAATTGCACTCGCACGATTACACCTGCACAGGAGTTCATGCAAAAACTATTTATTAGGAAGGAAACAATGTATTTATATACAGATAGATCACATTTGTGAATCATGAGTTTAATCTGCCTTTTAACATATAAATACCAAAAGTCACTAAATTCTCCTTTCTGCTGTTTTCCCATATTAAACCTTATAATCAAAATAAAATGATTAGTCAACTAATACAAATTTTGGTTGATTATTACTCCATTGACCGAGTAATTAACTAAATGACTACATCAGGATAAAACATCATAGTGTTTTATCCTTGAATAGTAAGAAATGTAACTGGGAAAATTAGCACTCCAGATATTTTCCAATACTCTAGTAGTCTCTGTTCTCAGGGAGATTTAGTGACAAAGACCCATCTAATCTTAAACCCAACCTTTTACTCACCTAAAGGGGCCAGTTTCTGACCCATAGTATTCTGAGGAATCTCTGTTTAAATTGACTCATTCCTTCCCTCTACTGGCTGTGTCTTTAAACTACAGAAATCTACCTCTGGCCATTGCCATTTCCATGCCCATTGTGACTGTGATCTACATCTTGACCAACGTGGCTTATTACACCGTACTCCCCATGAACTCTATCTTGGACAGTGATGCAGTAGCAGTGGTAAGCTATTAGATAAGATAAGTAAGATAAGCCTTAGTAATTCAATAGACTGAAAACGAAGAACTTTCAAATATATATATATTTTTTAATTAATTTCCTAGACATTTGCAGACAAAGTGTTCGGTGTCATGAACTGGACTATTCCTTTAGCTGTGGCTCTGTCCTGCTTTGGTGGACTCAATGCTTCAATTTTGGCATCTTCCAGGTGAACAACTTCAGCTTACTCAGATTTTATGCCCTCTTTTTCTGTTCAAAAAGACAAACTCATCTGTAATTATCTGTTTATTTGACAGGCTGTTCTTTGTGGGCTCAAGAGAAGGTCATCTACCAGACTACTTGTGCATGATCCATGTTCATCGCTACACTCCAATCCCTGCTCTGCTATTTAATGTAAGCCAAAAAAAACAAAAATATTCAATTCTAACTTTCTGACTCTAACTCATTATGTTCTATAATTTTAGGGAGTCATGGCTTTGATATACTTATGTGTGGAAGATGTCTTTAGGCTCATTAACTACTACAGCTTCAGCTATTGGTTCTTTGTGGGGCTTTCAATTTTGGGACAGCTATATCTGCGCTGGAAGCAACCAGACCGCAAAAGACCATTAAAGGTAACAGCTGTCTATGCCTAAAACTTTGCATATGAATGTACATAAAAAGGTACCAAGTAGTAGATAGTATGCAGAAGCAGCTAATTTACATAAAAAAGATTCACCAAAACTATGCTATTGTTTTCATTGTGGTATCTGAATCACTATTGAGTTGAGTTTGATGTTTCAGTATTGTGACAACACTAATTGTGAGTAAGACTAGAAAGGACTACAAAATAACCACTATTACTACTACAATTAGTTCAGTACATAACTGGGTATGCTGGGTATGTAAAAGTGTTGTACAGTATATTTAATATTTAATATTGATACACAGGTTAACATTGACTTCCTGTTTTTCTTTTCCTTCAGCTCAGTCTGTTCTATCCAATTATCTTCTGCCTCCTGACCATCTTCTTGGTCGTGGTGCCTCTTTACAGCGACACAATCAACTCTCTTATTGGTATTGGCATCGCTCTGTCAGGGGTCCCAGTTTACTTCCTCTGCTGCTACACTCCAGCCCACAAGAGGCCACTTTGGATAAGAAAATTCATAGGCAAGATTTTTGGAATATCTTTATTATTGTAATGTTGTTGATTTTTTGTCTATACATGGTATTAACTCCGAGTGTATGTTTACTTTTTTAGCTAAATCTGGCATCCTGATTCAGAAGGTGTGCTTCTCTGTTTTGACTGAAATGGATAAAGAAGAATAGGACATAACAGTGGCTGAATACACATGAAAGTTGGCCTTTCTCTCTTCATTCCTCACCTGATGATAAATATCGCTGAGTGCACAAGCTGGACTTATAAAGACAAAAGATTTTGTCACTGTGTTGTACATATTAATAGAATTTATTTAATTGACAACACACATTTAGTATTTTATGTAATTAAACCTAGAAATATGTTAATTTTACCTGAAAAACACATGACAATGGACCTCATGTACAACTAATGGCACTGCTATTTTCATATGTGAACAAAGGGCTATTTTGTACAACACAATACGTTTTTTTCACACAAGAATTGTTGTGAATATTACATTAGACTTTTCTGCTGAAAAATATTTATAATAAATAACTTTAACAATGTAAATTTTTGTGACTTCACTCTTCAAAGATGTAAGAATAGTATAAGAAAAATTCAAATCTGTCAACTGGACAAGTTGTAGGAGTGAAGATGCTTCACTGCTCACCCAAACCGCTTCTTCAGTTCTGGTCAGATTGCTGGTGGACACTGGCTTATATCTGTCTGAAGGAGGAACTAACTACAATTTTCCTGTTGGCAGATTTGAATTTTTCTTTTACTATGGATCATACTCGGATGTCTGAGGGATTGCACACACATGTAAGAAGGACGCCATACAAACAGGGGTGATTGTAACTGTACATTTTAATCATAATAGTACAGATACATTTATAAGTCCACTTCCTTTACTCTTTGAGCCATAAATATATACATAATAATAGATCTTCCAAACTACTAAACTGATTTTCAGTTTCAACCCAAAGTGTCTTTCCATGGCTGAGGCTTGCTGCTGGTCATCTTGTTCTTGGATGATGCTGCTGTTATTGGTGAATTCTGCTGCAGGGGATTGTGGGTAAAGGTCTGCCTCAGTGGGCCTGTAAAAATAAAGTCACAATAAATATGGTTAAGATTCTTGTGAATTGATCATAACTTGTGTGACTACACAGAAGGTAATAAATAATATAGATAATTTAGTTCCACCTGTTGTCCTGTTTGTTCAGTCTTCTATCTAATATTAAAGTATCTTGACAGTACATTGATAAAGGTGTTACTGTCTTCTCTTAATCCCACCCTAAAGACTATATGTCTACTTATCTGGCCATTTGTACATTCAATGAAAAATAGATACAGATAGTGGTGGAAATGTCTTAGGGGAATCATTTATTTATAGAAATGATCTCCATTCCTGTTCAACTTTTGGTCTCTCTAAACTGATGTAATGAGGCGCCATCTGGTGTTGGGTTTGGTGAACGCTTGATGTGTCCCATGCGCATGATACTGGTCCAGGATGATCACTGACATCAAATTATGAAAAAACGATCCAATCATTATTAATACTAGGTGCGTACATTTAATATGGTTTCTTTCTTCTGTGATTTATTTGTCGTGACCAACTATGTAGTGCGAGATAGGCTTGATTGTAGCTAATTGTACGAAGATTTGATCACACATATGTGACATATAAAACCACTTCAGGCATATTTTGAGGAGGGAACAACATTATAACATGGCAAAAAAGTCCAAAAAGCTAAATTTGCATAATACCCCCTCTGTAAAACACAAAAAAAAACCCCAATAATTTAAAGCCCACCTTTAGCAGCAAGGTCAAGATGATTTTTGATCCTTCTTTCCCTTTCTTCAAGCTGTTGGGCCAGTTGAGCATTCTTCCACCCTATATACACAGTGGTAAAAATGAATACAAATGCACTATGTATTTACAGTTACTTATTAACCTTTAATAACCTTTTTTCATGCTTTGAATAAACCCCTCATTTTGGGGCAATGCAGATGGAGGGTGTTGGATCCTCTCAGGGATCTTCAGCTTCTTTCTGACAAAAGGATGCCGGAGCAAGGCCACTTGTCCCAAGGAGAAGCAGTTGGAGGTCATCCAATAGGTGAACACAGCCTATTAAAAATAAAACAATTAACAATTAGAATTATCGGTGTTGAGTGTTATCATTGTGACTATAATCTGCAAACATGTATACAATGCATTTCAGAAACTTACTGTAGGAAAGTTGATGGTAAGTGGGAGGATTATTAGGGGCATTATTCTAAACACAGTCTTCATAGCTTTCAGATTTGGGTTGTCAACACCTGACTCTGCTCCCAACTGCAAAGTGTGTAAGACTTTTACGTTTATACAGCACCAAAATATTCCATAAAGTTTGGTTAATTAATTAACAAACTTGCCTCCAGAATAAGGAACATAGTTCCTGTGACAGCAATAGGCAGGATATAGTAAGGGTCAGCTATTGTCAGGTCTGGAAACCACAGCATTCCCCCAGTCTGCATGCTAGGCACCGGGAGATATGCCATCTTCCTCAGTGCAATGAAAAAAGAGATGAAGATTGGTGCCTGTGATGAAAGATTAAAACAAATTAATAACGCGAGAATAGATGAGAACCAGTCATGTTCAAAGTTGCATTTAAACTGACCTGCACCACAGGAATCAAGAAGCCACGCAGCGGGTTGACATCATGCTTTTTCTGGAATAAGTTCAAATCAGAGTAGGCTTTGGCAACTGCAACGAAAACATGCTTTCAAATAAAAAATCTAAGGAGAAAATACAGATATTTTAGCATAAAAAACATACAGTCAAATTTGTTTCCACTCTGTTTAGCTTCATTCATTCTATTGGTGAGTTTGGTCATCTCAGGCAGGACATTATTCAGTTTGGCTGCTTCTCTTTGACCCTTCACAATAACAGGGAAGACCAATAAACGAGCCAGTACGGTACCTATGAAATAAGGACAATAACAACAATTTTAGTTCTAAGTAATGTTGCTGCAATACTAAAATTTCAAACTTTATTTTGATACTCAGGAATTCAATCAACATTTGATAATGATTACGATACCTTCATGAAGATTTTAAAAAACATTTTTTCTAATGGAATGAAATTTTCATATACAAAACAATAGTACTTTCTTTATCTCAGCATAAGATATTATATTGGTTCAGGCAAAGCTGAAAATCATTCTAAACTGTTCTGGAAAACTCAAATCTTGTCCTGCAAATGTGATTTTTGCAGTGTCGATACTTACTCAAATGTAGTTTTGATATTAGTTTTGATACTTTTAACAATCCTAGTTCCAAGTGCTACAGTCAAATAATAAAATGCCCTGAATTAGACATATGCACTATTTACCTACAACAATGGCTCCCCACCACGGTAAACCGAGATCCACATGCATGAACTCCAGTAGGTTTTGGACAAGCCCCACTGGAGTGTGAGCACACAACCCAAGCTCTGCCAGACTGGGTTCAGTAGTCGCAACTTGGAGGACTTCAATAGCGGTGGGGGCATCATCAACCACCTGTTCTGTGATTGGCTGTGTGAGGACAGTTGCAACATGGTCCGGGGTAGAGGTAAACACTGTCTGAGAAGCTGGGATGTGCACTTCAGTAGGTGCCACAGAAACGGCCTCAACTGTAATCTGAAAGGTATGAGAATTAGAATCTCTCCTGCAGAGCTATTCAATAATTGGTTTTAAAAGGTAAAGATATTTTAGAATAATTTGCTTGGCTTAGAGGTATCTTTATCAACAAACATTGCAGTTGTGCAAGTAATCATTGGATTTATATAGCACATTTCAAAATACCAAAAGCACATTACAGTGCATTATTCATTTACTCCACACTCGGTGGTGGTAAGATACTAGTGTAGTCACAGCTGCCCTGGGGCAGACTGACGAAAGTGAGGCTACCAATCTGTGCCACGGGCCCCTCCAGCCAACACTCACACACCACAATCATGCTAGGCAATGTGGGTAAAGTGTCATGCCTAAGGACACTGGTGCCCCACTGTAGCACCTGATTTTCTCTGTGGTCTCCCATCCAAGTACTAATCAGGCCCGGCCTCGCTAAGCTTAAGAGGTCTGACAAGATTAGGCTTTGACAAGCCAATATGGCTTATTGGGTGTTATTGGGTTTCAGATAATGTTATACATACCTGTTCACTTACTGGCTGTGTGAAGATAGGTTCGGAAGGCAGGGACACTGGGGTTGTCTGTATAACCGAAGCACTGTTTGCAGCTTCAAGCACTGAAGCAGATTCCACTGTGTTGACAGGAATCTAGGAATATCAAAACTGACCATGGAAATCCATAGACTGGCTCTTTGATGTATGATCTCACTGACATTACCTGTGTCCCGTTGTATCGCACAGCCACAGTGCCGACCCACAGGAACTTTCCATTGTGTCTTCGACCAAGTAGTGTCTTTGTTATAGGACTTCGGCACTCAAGGGCTGTGTGAAGTCGAGACTTGAGAAGCAAATACTGCAAGAAAAAAATGTGATACCGTACAAAAAAAAACAGACAATTAATAAACACACTAGGAGTCCTTCATCAACAGGAAGCAATTAAATTTGTGAACTGTTGAGGGGTCTGAAAGCTGACTGGAATGATTTATTTATTAAACTAGAAAAGGGAAGTATGTTATTGAAGTCAGCTGGATCTGCACCATGTTTTTGTAAGAGCTATATTTTTGTGTGTGAGGGATCAATACTGCAGTCGCGATTACTGAAGGTGGTGGGTAAGGAGATGACTTTACAGGTACATGATAATCAGATCAAAACTAAGTAATAATATGGTAATAATATAGCTTAAGCCTATATATTTTATGACAAATCACACATTATGAGAAAAAATTAATAAGTAAAAACATCTGGTGATTAACCAAAACTTTCAAATCAGTATAGTAAACTACATTATCTTCCTAAATGTTAAGAAAGTTGCTCGTTTTTTATACTGCAAAAGGTGCGCTACTGTCAAAGTCACGCACATAGCACACACTCCACTGCGCACTCGGCGCAGCAGTGAGCTGTCCGAGTAAACCGCTCATTTAAGAGGAGCAGATAAAGTCCAATACATATGACACATTACCAGACTTACAGGGTGTACGCCATCTGAAAACGGACTGATGCCTTTCCTTGATTTGCCACTTTGTCGCAGAAAACATCTTACTATGCAACCCGGAGTCACCCCGCTCCTGATGGCCGCCATGTTGATAGTGAAACCGCCCCCACTCCTACGGAACGCAAAGAGAGACAAAATAGTGCTTGACTTTATATGCATGAAGCTGGCGTCAATGCATAAACTTGTGGAACCCGCGTGAGCCCTAACTGTAGTCATTATTGTGTGCCCAAACGGATTTAAACTTTTTTCTTCACCAACTTAGGTTAAAATAATATCAAATAATGACCCCTTGATTGATATTGAAATGGCGTTTCTGAATAGAAATACCAAACCTCAAACACACTTATTCCCATTTGCTCCATACGGAGACTCCACGGGCCTCTTCCCGGTGGGATATGCCCGGAAATCTCCCTAGGGAGGCATCCAGGAGTCATCCTGAACAGATGTCCGAGCCACCTCAACTGGTTCCTCTCGATGTGTAGAGGAGCAGTGGCTTTACTCCGAGCTCCTCCCATGTTTACGAGCTCCTCACCCTATCTCTAAAGTTACAGGTTATTTAAATAATTTCTCCATTTTGAAGTCTTATCAGTCGGGTTTCAGAAAAGGGCATTGTACTGTCACAGCAACCACAAAGGTTTTAAATGACATTTTCTCAGTCCTTGATGATAAACAAGATTGTGTAGCTCTGTTTATTGATTTAACTAAAGCTTTCGATTCAGTGGATCATGGAGTCCTCCTGAACCGTCTGAAACAGATTGGATTTGACAATGCTACATGTAACTGGTTCCAAAATTATCTTTCAAACAGAACCCAGGCAGTAGTAGCCGATGGTTTTAAATCAGATTTTTTAACTTTAAGTAAAGGAGTGCCCCAAGGCTCAATTTTGGGCCCCCTACTTTTTACTATTTTTATTAATTCTATTGGTCACAATTTAAAAGAAAGCCACATACATTTATATGCAGATGATGCTGTTTTGTATGCAACTGCTCCTTCTGCTGATCAGGCACTTTTAAAACTGCAGCAAGATTTTAATGAAATCCAAAACTCTCTCATAAATCTTAAACTGTTTTTGAATGCAAGTAAAACTAAGTATATGATTTTTTCTAAAAAACATTTCAGTAACATGCAAGCTACAAACCTTTACACGCTAAATGGTACATCCATTGAAAGAGTCGACACTTATAAATATCTTGGGTTTTGGCTTGATGAAAACTTGTCCTTTAAAAAACATATTTCAGAATTATGTAATAGCTTAAAATCTAAATTATCATTTTATTACAGAAACAAATATTGTATCCCAATGAGTTACAGAAAAGAAATAGTGCAAGCAACCTTCCTATCCATACAGGATTATGGGGATGTGGTGTATATGCAGACTTCAGCCTCTGCTTTGAAACCATTGGATCCACTATTGCACTCCGCCCTTCACTTTGTTACAGGTGATGGATTTGTAACTCATCACTGTACGCTCTATGAAAAGGTAGGTTGGCCACCACTGTCTGTTAGAAGAGAACAGCACTGCATTAAGTTTATCTATAAGGGATTACTTCAAAAACTGCCAGAATACCTCACCTGTTTGTTAATTATTGATACTGGAACATTTAACACCAGATCACATGACTGCATAAGGCTAAGGACGAGCCACACCAGAACTGAGATGGGAAAGAGGGCTTTTAGCTGTTTTGCTTCACAAAAATGGAATATGCTCCAAGGAAAAGCAAAACTGGACATGTTGGTGACACAATTGCAATTTAATAATCTGATAACAAACTTTTATACACACACCTGCACTTGTTATTGATGTTTTTTATGGACTTATTTGTTTTGATTGTTTTTTCGGTTTGTGTTGTATTTTAAACAGGGCACCCATGAAAAAGAGAGCCCAAGTGCTCTCATTGGGTCCCCCTGTATAAATAAAGATAAATAAAATAAATCTCTGAGGGTGTGCCCGGCCACCCTACGGCCGCATGTATCCGTGATCTTGTCCTTTCAGTCATTACCCAGAGCTCATGGCCATAGGTGAGGGTAGGAACGTAGCTTGACTGGTAAATGAAGAGCTTTGCCATCTGGCTCAGCTCCTTCTTTACCACAACGGATCAATACAGCGACCACATCACTGCAGACGCTGCACTGATCCGCCTGTCAATCTCACGCTCCATTCTTCCCTCACTCGTGAACAAGATCTCGAGATACTTAAACTCCTCCACTTGAGGCAAAGGCTCTCCACTCACCCAAAGAGGGCAAGCCACCTTTTTCCGGTCGAGAACCATGGCCTCGGATTTGGAGGAACTGATTCTCATCCCAGCCGCTTCACACTCGGCTGCAAACTGCCAAAGTGCCTGCTGCAGGTCCTGGCTCGATGAAGCCATCAGGACAACATCATCTGCAAACAGCAGAGATGAGTTCCTGTGGTTCCCAAACCAGACCCCCTATATATAATGAACAGAACCGGTGACAATGCATTGGCAACGCGAACACAGCTCCTGCTCCGGTCATACAGGGACCGGACAGCCCTTAGCAAAGAGCCCCGGACCCCATACTCCCGGAGCACCCCCTAAAGAACACCATAAGGGACATGGTCAAATGCCTTTTCCAGATCCACAAAACACATGTGGACTGGTTGGGCAAACTCCCATGAACACTCCAGGACCCGATGGAGAGTGTAGAACTGATCCAGTGTTCCGACCGGGACGAAAGCCACACTGCTCCTCCTGAGCAACAAACAATTAAATGCAAAAATAAATAAATGACAACAAAAAATGACAAGTGCAATTATTACATGGAGCATCTCTTCAAAACAAATAAGGTGGGAGTTGGATCCAATTTTGCATTGTGGTCAGAGAGATACAGCGCAATTTAAATTCATTAATAAAACAAGAATATAAAGGCTTATGAGAAAAATCTTAAATGTTTGGATTCTCATGTTTAGATTTAGCCAACTTCTGACATCTGACCTCTGAGACTAGTGTCTCAAAAAGCCTTTAAAAAGTTGTAGTTTGTAGTCACCTGCAGGCTAATAATTCATTTGAAGTTTTTCAATGAGGATTCAGAGCTCACCACAGCATAGAAACTGCACTACTTAAAGTCACAAATGACTTGTTATTAGCTGCTGACAATGGACTGGTCTCAGTCCTGGTTCTGTTGGACCACAGTGCAGCGTTTGACGCCACTGACCATAATATTCTACTACAGAGATTAGAAAGTGACATAGTTATCAGAGGGGCATCCGTCAAATGGTTTAAATCCTACTTATCTGATAGGTACCAGTTTGTTAATGTAAATCTGAGCTCCTCGACATGTGCTAAGGTAGGCTATGGTGTGCCACAGGGTTCCGTACTTGGTCAAATCCTGTTCACACTGTATATGTTGCCATTATAAACTATCATCAGAAAGCATGGCATCACTGATTAGTACAGCTGTACTAATCAGACTGATCGAGTAGACAGACTTAGTGCCCGTGTGAGGGACATTAAAACCTGGACGACACTTAACTATCTATTTCTTAACCCCGAAAAAACAGAGGTCAATTTTCCAGGCCCCAAAGGCCTGCAAGACTCTATATCTGACCAGGTCACTGGTCACACTGGTCACAGGGGAGTAAACAGTATCAGTGTAGCCTCTGGCTCTACTGTAAGGAACCTTGGAGTCTTTTTTGACCAAGAGCTCTCATTCACACCACATATAAACCAAGCCTGTAAAACAGCCTTTTTCCAACTGCTAAAATTAGAAAAAATCTTGTCTAAAAGTGATGCTAAAAAACATGTCCATGCATTTGCTACATCAAGGCTAGATTACTGTAATTCCCTACTAGCTGTGTGGCCTAAAAACTATACAAATCTTTCAAATAGTGTAGCTAGAGAGCACACCACCACTGTGCTGGAGTTTGTTCGATGGCTTCCTGTTGAGTTTAGAATTAAATTTAAAGTCCTCCTCCAGACATATAAGTAGAAGGAAGAGCTTTCACTTACCAAGCTCCTGTGTTATGGAATCAGCTCCCTGCCTATATTAAATAATGTGCCCTCAGTCTCTGCATTTAAGACCAGACTTAAAATGTTCCTTTTTGAATTAGCTTATCGCCAGGCCTATTAGGAGCAGAAATAAAACCTGGTGCTTTAGTCAAGCTGCCTTAGAATCATCTCTGCTGTAGGAAGTATGGCAACCTGAGCACTATCTGTTTCTTCCTATTTTCCCTGTCCACACCATTCACTTTTCAGTTCACCTGGAATTCATTCATTACTATTCGCAAGTTGTTCCCTGTCCCACTCCCCTCTGGGGAGTGCAAAAATTACAAAAAGTAAACTGAATTGGAAACTGTGATCCAAGGATTTATCTTTTGAATAATTAAAGTTGTTCTAAATTGTCTCATAGTCTCATTAATAAACTGATGGTTACATTTTAAATCAATTACGTTACAATCATTCACCTTCAGAATGGGTAAGGATATCCTAATAGCTGAATACTGAAGTGTACTTTTAATCAAATGACTTAATGATAGAGGGATTGTTTTGCAAATTTTATGGAAAACTCTGTACTCACATTTAAAAATATATTTTTCAACAAATGATGAAAAGTTGTAAATATTACCATTGCAATCCATTAGATCCTTAACAAATGTTTTTGTAAACCAGTGTTGCTGTCATTCCATAAAATTGGCCCACGGGGAGAGAAATTATGGTTAAATGTCATCTTACAGAACTGAAGGATCTGCCTATGAAACTTGTATTCCAATGTAATGGAATTGTGTTGATCTCATAATCACAGCACTATAGAAATTAATTTCCCCCAACTTGCCTAAAAAAGGACTTTGGAATGTGGTACCACATAGAATTTTATTATGCAGAAGAGAACAAGACTGGGAACATACATTTATATTGAAGGATACAACAGTTGAACAGTGAATGAAGCATTTGCACTATTACACCTGCTTAAAATACAATAAAAGACATCTAAATTCATTCACTGGAAAGATTACATCTTGAATTGTAAATTTAAGAAAAAAGAAATCAAAGTTTGTGTTATTCTGCTGAATTGGTTTTACAAATCATGTTTGATGGAAATATTAATCAATACATCAACCTGAAAAGGACTTTATTAGATTCCATCTAACACATCTAGTTCTTCAAATCGTCTGAGATATACAGCCATTAAGTCATCTACTGCCCTTACATTTCTCCTCCCCTGTCTAGATTTGTTCCAGACTGGGATTGAAGTCTGTCTTGGGGCCACTCCACCTTGACACAGGATGAATGGTGTACTGGTCTTATTACATTTCTTTTTAGGTTTTAAACATACAAAACAGAACTCAACATGACAACGAGGACAAATTAGGTTTTTACAATTTTTTCTGCTATGCTCTACTATTGTACCACACTTAGGACAGGCCCGGACAGAGGGGCAGTTTGTGGCCCCTCGCACCTGAGGCAGGTCGATGGTTTTACAGGTAGCCAGAAGCTCCAGGTTCTTATTAGAGCAGCCGTGATTATCACAGCGGTCTGAGCGCCGAGCTCGGCCTTTCCACGGCTTCTGGCACTGCCAACAAAACTGATAGCACTTCCCCTGATCAGCACTGCACACAGGGCACTGGACACACAAGTTAGTCAGGTCTCTCCTCTCAACATTACTTTTACATTGAGGACACTGAGGAAACAAAAGTAAAAAAATAATAATTTAAAAGCTTACAATAAACACAATCTGAACTAAAATATGTTTGAACACGTACAGGCTGAGCCTCGCCATACTCTGCAGCAGCCAGACGAGCGATGTTCTCCTCAAAGTACTGCATCTCCTGTACAGTCAAATCAGCAAGTCTCCGCACCTCTTGATAAGACCAGGGCTTATTGCATTGTCTTGTGCCTGCCACTAAAGCAGGGCATTTGAATTTATGATTACCCTAGAAAGCAAATATTCCAATTAAGATGTTTACAGTTTATATGCTGGCATTATTTCTATTAAAAAACAAGCAATGGTGCCTATGTTTTTGTATTGAACCACACGACAAAGTGAGAGCAGTTGTAGCTGTTCTGCACACATATGTCCACTAGATGCCAGTGCATCAGAAGCATCAATGATTTGGCTGAGCTACCTGGTCCAGTTGGTGGCGACACCACTGTGTGAGCGAATCTGGAGTGACAGCATGACCACAGGACATCTGTGCCCTAAGTGATCCATTTCCATCTTCCGAGGCTGAACAAGTAAATTAAAGCATGCTTAATAAGTCTAATAATTTGTTCATTTGATCAATGGGACCTTTTGAAGTATTTTAACAGAGAAAAGCAGAGACTATTTTAAATATTTTAAACAAAGCAAAGCTTACAAAATGGATCCAAGTCATCCTTCTTGTCGACAAACACCAAAGTGCGATCAAAGGGATCATAGCTCTTCTCTGGTGAATCCTCCATGTTTATGTAAAGCCCTACAAGAAAAACGAAGACCAAAGTGAAAGCAAAAGTATATCTCACAAAACAACTCAATAAAATGGCTCTCAGGGGACTTCCACGCTCCACTCAGTCAACAATTAAACATTTTTTAGTAACTGCCTTAGTCTAGCCTATATGAACCCACATCCTCTTCAACACCACTATTTAACTCAAATAATCCAACTTTAATAAACTTCCCAAAATATTAAAAATAAATCTGACATCAAGACTGGTAGTGTGAGTTTCTATTTATTTGGATTTAGGCTGCAGACCTTGTAGAGCATTCAGCATTTAGACCAGTTGATTAAATGAAAAAAGGTAGCCTACAATAGCTTATGCAACACTCTGGATGACACTTCACTCGTGTGATTCCACGGAAATAGAAACCATACACTGGAACATCCATCCATGAAGATAGATAAGCTTTATGCCATACTGTGGAAAACTATAGCCAAAGGAACATGGAAATAAGTAGGTGGCTTTCCTAGAGGGCACATAAGAGTCCAAATTTATGGAGATACAAGCTCACTAACATAGTTTTTCAGTGCAACACAGCCAAAATGAAATAACATACTTTTATTTTAGTTTTTTTTTTCGTCTAAAAAGTTTGAAAATGAAAAAAGTTACATAGGCGTACTACTGCAAAATCAGAAACCTTACCTTAAAACCTTTGCCAACCTGGATCCTTGGTTGACCTGCTACAGTCTGTGTGTCCTCTCTGTTCATGAATGTTATTGTTATAAAGCCACGCCTCTACCTGCCCCCCCCCCCCCCACACACACACACACACACACTTCCTGTTCCGGGCATTTGGCGGCATATGCTCTTTGACATTATCGAAAGTGAAACTATTATTGAGCAGCGGCGCGAACTGTTAAAGTTTGTATGGTAAGTAAGCCTAGTTTGATTGTGGAAATTACCGTAGTGTTCCAGGTCAACGCCCTTGTTGTTGTAGTTTTTTTAAGATGTGGTATTGGAGTTGTAACGTTTTTACAGATTTAGTTTTTACCTCCTGAGCTACTGATTTTGTTGAGAGTTTACAAGTTGACATGGCACCCAAAGTAGCAAAAATGTGCGCGTGCGTATATGCTCCCCTGACCCTACACTGAGCATGGATCTATTAGAAAATCTCAGCGAATGTGGTTTTATTTCTTCCACTGCTTGGATTAACGTAGTGGTTAACTGGGCTAAGTGACTAAAACTAGATGTAGTGCTATATGATAGTCAAAATAAAAATGTTTTTACAGCTTCACCAAGTCGGATATAGGCCGTATACTAGGCTATTAGACTATTATAATCTAGTAATACCATACTGCTCCACTTGAATCTTCTAGTCTAGGCCTGTAGGCTCTGTAATGAGACCATCTAGCCCCAGTGTTTTCACCTGTGTTTGTATATATGTTATCTTTTAAACAGCACAAACACACTAGACCAGTTTTGGTTGAAAATGATGTCAACAAGGCATCAGTATGAGTCATGGCATTGTGGACATACTTAGACAGAAATTAGGGGAACTTCATATTTCAGGTAAGGGAACACACTTACTGTATTTTCATAATCAAACAGGAAATGTGTGATTAATGTTTGTGTTGTCATATTGTTTAGATTTTTATGGGCTTGTCAGTCCAGGCCTTACCTGCTATTTAAACAGTGTCCTCCAGGTGCTCTTCATGACGGAAGAATTCAGAGACAGAATTAAAAGGTTGGTAAATGGTTATATACCGAAGCATTGCAGTGTATAGACAGGAATTTTCATTCAGTATACAGAAAATTGTGTGTGTGTGTGTGTGTGTATGTATGTATATATATATATAATCAGGTTTATCTTCATAAATGGAATTTATGACTATCTTATCTTATGACTTTCTAAGATGCGGCGAGGATGCAACGATTCTTGACATACATCTGAAGTACTTATTCACCTCTTTGGAAAAAAATATGGCCAGAACACACAAAATCACTCAGATATTAGGCATTGCAAATGGTAGAGCTGAACAATTGTGACAGTACATTGTTGTAAGCAGGCTTAACATGTCCTATAAGCTTTATATATGTTTATTTACTGCAGTTTATGAGCAACGAGATGCAGCTGAATATTTTGAAAAGATTTTACGTCAGACTTGTCCCCAAGCATCTAAGGTATAATTACTCTTTTCTTTAATGAAGATAACACAGTACTATGCAGTTACTACATAGTGGCCAACAGTAATAATGTCTATGGCGCTATTTATGAACCCTCAACTTACAGATGACAAAAATATGATATTGCATCACCACTGTAGCATCATCATTCTCATTCATATATTTTCAGATATTCAAAGGGGAGCTGAATCACATGACCATATGCTGCATGTGTAATGCCAGAAATAATGCACCAGACTTTTTCTGGATCCTACCATTGTCTATAAAAGACCCTCATCAAACCTATAGAGTGGTATTTACCATGAACTTTATAACTGTGATAATTATTACTAACCATAATGTTTATTTTGCAAAAATGAATCAATCATATTTTTTGCAGGATAAAGGTTTTGAGGATTTTTTTAGTAAAGAAAAAGTCAGCGGAGAAAACAAAATCTACTGTGCCCATTGTGATAAAAGTCAAGATGCAATTGTTGTGAGTATTTGTGTGTTTTAATGCAGATCATTTGCTATAAAGTATATTTGAAACAGTTTGTTGGTGGCTAGATGTGTGAGATGATGCAGCCACCAGAGGTACTGAGTCTTCTGTTGAAAAGATTTCATTACGACTCTGAGCTTAAGCGTAACATCAAAGTAAAGTGTGAAGCTGAGGTGCCCCTCATGTTAAAGATAAAGGTAATTTGAACTTGATACTATATGAAATAAAAGGTTATTTATAAATATGTCTTACTTTAGGATTATACTTATGAACTCTATGCAATGGTCAAACACTATGGAAATCTAACTGGAGGCCATTACATTGCGTTTATTTACTCTTTTCAAACCAAGGAGTGGTATGATTTCAATGATGAAAGAGTTAAACTGGTAAGGATTTCTACTTTTATTTTTTTCTAACAAGTACTGTATTGTATTAACCTTTTTAATCAACAGAAGAGAAACTACATCTCAGGAAAACCATATTTGAGGTAAGTAGCATCATCATTTAATCATGTCTGTAAAAACTATTGTGGGTTAAAGTATATTGTATTTTGTAATTATAATAATTATTTGTTGTATTTTCCAATGTATTGCATCTATAAACAATAATGTCCTTTCTTGTGTGATAGATCGCGCTCATCTTATCTTCTCATGTACATGAAAAGTAAGTTCATAACTGTGTTATAGTAGTGTTGTTCTAAAGTTATCACAAAAGGGTGTAGGCTGGTCGGTTCTCTACCTTCTAAATATTCCCAAAGGGATAAAGAATGATTTTCATTTACATTTTTAAGCAAAAATAAGGGAAATTCATCCATGAGTTTTTTTTGGGTTTTTTCAGTGACCTCCCTACCCTGGTTCCGGACATCAATTTTGCATTAATTTTTTCCATAGACTTTCAGAAAAAAAGCTCGGGGATAATCAGCTACGTGGTAACTAATGATCACAAAACCTATAATTTTATATGAAATCTATTTCTGAAACTTTATAAACCACTAAGTTATTAAAACATTTAACTGAATCATGTTTTAAACGTGCATTTTTAACTTAAAATGACCACGGTATGGACATTAATTACTACATTGCTGCTGAGCCTCCCCGATGCCTTTGAACTCTTAATATCTGAGCTTTTGAAAAGTCTATGGGAAAGATTTATCTAACATTTACTTCCTGAACTAGAGTGGACTGTGAAGTGGTGCCAGGCTATTGAGTTCCATTTAGTAATAGTTCTGTACTGGGTGACACAGTTTATTATAGTCTAAAATATTTAGTATCCTTGTGGCCAGAATGAGACATGACCTTTGCATTAAAGCAGCACTAGGCAGTGTCACATCAGGAAATACTTTAAGTAGCATGGCTCTAGCTTTCCCACCATTTAAATAATAGCAGTGATAATAATAGTCTAATAGTCACTGTTGGGGTAGGGACATGACACCTTTTACGAGACAAGACATGAGATAGGGTCCCCGAGAATGAGACAAGATTTTGAAATAATTTCAGTCAGATGAATTCAGAACTTTGGTCACATGATTTTTCATATGTTATTTTTTATATTTTATGTTGTCAGTGTATTTTTATGTGTTGATATGTTATAAAAATGAACATTGAAATGAACATTTCATCATATGCTTACTTAATACTTAATAGCTTAAATGGATTAAGCAGCCTTTATGCTTCAGACTTTAGTCAACAGCCAAACGCATGCATCACTACTGACTATTGCAATATACTCTATATTCAGTATATCCATTACACTTTCCTTTTTTTAATCACTTAAATTATTAGACTAAAACAGCTCCAGCTCCTCCTCCCTTTTCCCCCACTGCTCTCTTTACACACGGTTCTGAGAAGGACTCAGACAGAGGAAGAGCTTTGAGATATGGATGAAGAATGCCTAAACATCTCTTTGTGGACCTTTTTCAATCAATGTTTGAGGAAAAGAGTGCATGTTCCACACTGTCCGCAGGTGAATTAGACGTGCGTTAATTTGGTTATATTGTTTCGGAATCTTTTTTACATCTTAGCGAAATTGGTCCTATCACTACAAAATAAAAAATGGTGCAGAGTTTAAAGCTCCAGTTGACGCGAGATGAGATCTCATCCAATCTCTAACCACTGCTAATAAATTTGAACATCATGAGTGCAATGCAATGTGAGAGCAGTTTTTGTAATATTAAAGTACATATGTGCTATAACTATTTGTAATTTTATTATATTGTATTTGCTATATGCATACTATTACTTTATGCATTTTATTCTTGGTGTATTTATACTTGTGTTCAAATTTTCAGGGAGCAGAAATCCTGAAAACATCAGTGAAAGACCAGATGCTGAGGCTGAGGAGACACATGCTGCTATGGCAAATGAAGTGATGGAGACAAGTTGTAACAGAGAGAGTGACATTCAAGAAAATGACAACATATTACCATATAAATATAACAAGACTTGGACCACTGAAACGGCTGTGGACACTGTTAGATTTTCCCCATCAAAGTCACAACCAAGAACCAACAATCACTTAAATTCAAGTCTTAAAAGAAACCAGACAAAAATGAAATCCTCAATGCGTCCGGACAGACTGCCAAAGAAAGACATCTCCGACAGTACAAATGTGAAAACAGCAAGCACATTGGACAGTCAAAAGAGTGTGCATTATTGGACACTCCCTGAATATTCTCCCAAAACCAGCAAAAGATCAGAGCTACAAAATAAATCACGGAAAAGAACAAACTGTAATGTTAAACCATGGAAATGATAAAAAGGATGCAGGATACTCAAATCATTTATTTTATTATATACCTGAAGTTCCCAAACCGTTCAGACTGCAACTCTCAAAATAACAAGCCAAAAAAAACCCCACTATCTAAAGTATTGAAAATCAGATACTAATTGAGGTGAAAACTAGATACTCATTTAGCAAGTATCAGTACTAAAAAAGTCACATTCACAGGACAGAAATGAACCCTTCCTGAACAGCTTTAGAATAATCTTGAGCTGTATCAGAACAAGCATAAGGCCACGCAGACTAGTCTGGACCACTGTGGAATATACTTGGATGCCTGAGGGATTACACAGATATAGGACCACATGGTAATATAAAAGAAAGTACTATGATTTAATGTTGGACATCACATTCTGTTGTTTAAAAAAAGTAATTTTAATTATCTTTGTGATATTGGAATCAGTATTGAGTATCGAGTCTATTACTTAGTTTCAAAATGAAGTTTGAAATTTTAGTATCGTGACAACACCACTGTGAAATGTGACTGCTGCTTGTAATAATTTTAAGCAGCAAAACAGATCAGGTTCAGTAACATTCAATAGTTACTTTTTTGTTACTGTTCTAACAGTAGATGTCTGTGTAATCTCTCAGTCATCCAGGTCTGATCCATAGCAAAAGACGAAATTTAAATCTGTCAGCTGGACAAAACGTAGGAATGAAGACGTTTCGCTGCTCATCCAAGTCGCTTCTTCAGTTCTGGTCAGATTGCTAGTGGTCACTGCTTTATATCTATCTGAAGTAAGGGGCTAGCTACACTGAAAAGTTTGTCTTTCGCTATGTTCTAACAGTAACAAGTGCTATCGATTTTTTTTTCATTGTATGTAACTTTTTACAATAAACTTTCAATTCTTTCAAACACATTATTGTGAACAAAACACAAAATATGTAATTTCACATCCTACTTTTATTTAAGCTTTACAACATGAACAGAGAAAGTTACCATAAACTACACTATACACTAAAACAAAAACAAAAAAATCAGTGAGTGTTTTTTAGAAGCTGGAAACAGATGCAAAGGAGCAAAGAACATAACGAACAATGTATATTTATTGCTGTAGCTATTGATGCAGACTTGTACTGAAAGCCTGTGTGAAGGTTCAGGCCCTGTGCCATATTGGGATAGAGGTCTGTCGGGGGGCCACTCCAGCGCTGCAGGGCTTATAGTAGGAGCTGGTCTTCAGACACTCAGGAGTGAGCTTGAGACACACAAAGCAGAACTCCTTCTGGCAGCGAGGGCAGATGACATTTTTGCAGCCCGTTTTGTTATGCTCCACCTTCTGGCCACAGGTGGGGCAGGCCCGGATGGAGGGGACCTCTTGTGCCCCCTCTACCTCTTGGAGGTTGGTCATCTTACAATTCATGAGCAGCGTCAGCTCAAGGTTGGTGCAGCCATTGTTTTCACAGCGGTCCGACCGAGGGGCAGGGCCTTTCCAAGGTTTGAGGCACTGCCAGCAGAACTGATAGCTCTTCTTCTCTACTTGACAAACTGTGCACTGCACGTTTAGGTTAGTCAAGTCCGTCCTCTCCACATATGTTTTACACCCAGGACACTGAAATAGCAGGAAGTCGTATTAGTTTTATATTAAACAACACTGTATTATCATTGCCAGTACTCACAGTCTTGTACTCAAAATATGTTGCAGCAGCTAAACGGGCCAAATTCTCCTCAAAGTACTGCATCTCTGCAGGTGTGAGCACAGCCAATCTGCGCACCTCCTGATAGGGCCACTCTTGGTTGCACCTCTGAACAGTGCCCTCCTTCAGAGCGGGGCACTTAAACTTAAACTGGCCCTGCAATGTTAAGTTATGTCAAGGGTTAGTTTGCACCAAGTAGGGGACAAGTATGCCTATTGTTAGTCATAGATGGGACTTGCACATAAAAAAAAACAAAAAAACACCTGGTCCAGGAGACTGCGGCACCATGCAGTCAGGGACTGTGGGGTGACTGCATGGCCACAGGACATTTCAGCTCGCAGGCACAGATCTTCATCATCTGCAGCTGAACACAATACAATAAGCACATTAGATGTCTATTATGGGCAAGACAAGACAAGTTTATTTGTTTAGCATCATTTGTACACAAAGTAGACCTGATTCAAAGTGTTTTGCAGAAAAATAAAGACATTACATTCTCAATACAAACAAATAAAATCATAAATAATCATAACAAAATTAACTTTGAAATAGAAGAGTGCAGAGTAGACACTTTTCACTCATTGTCAGAGTAAAGTATAGTGTAATATGTAAACTTGGCCGCTGCTGCCACCAACCCCACCGTCGTACTAAAATACTTTGCATAAATTACAATTAGAAATATATAATAAAAGACATACAATAAAAAACCTGAAGATTACAAACACATACCTCGCTGTTTGACTCATACTTAGGAGGTAGAATGACCTTTAAATACACTTTAATTAACTTTATTTTTACTTTAATTAGTTTTGATGGGCGACACACCACATCTATGCTTGTAAATCAGGTGTGTCTCTATCAAAAGATCGAGTGGCATCAAACAAAACAACAGCAGTTCCCACCTGAATAGCAAAATAAAAACACTAAAATACCAATAAACATATTATTCTAACATTAGTTAAATAAAAAGTAAATCAAAATTATGGCAGTGGAAACATTTATAATCACATCATACAGCCCCAAGTTACATTTTAAGACAACAATTTACAGACCCCACAGGATGACATTTGAAGCACTTACGCAGAGGGTCCAGGTCATCCGGTCTGTTCACAAACTTCAGGGTGGTGTCTCTAGGGTCATATCGTTTCTCTTCTTGATCAAGTTCGCTCATTTTGTTGTTGCTCCTTTGACTGTTCGAATCAAAGCTCTGCTGTTACAGTGCTGTTTGTTGGTGAAACATTGACTTTCACTTTTGCCTTCAGCAGAAATCACGTGGATTCTAGGCTACTAGGTAAATCAGAAAAAAGTATATGAATTAACAGTTGACAGTTGCAAAATCATTGATTGAAAAAAATGAAAAATTCAAATAAGTCACATATACGCCTCTAACGAAATATGATGAGGGAAATATTATATAAAAAATAGATAAATCTGAAAGTGAAAATGGTCTCTGTGACGTCGGGGGTAATTCCGCAAGATAAACTGCAGGTTGGTGCAAACTGGAGACCAAACGACGCCCAGGACGGGACAGGTAACCGAAACTTTCAGGGAACAGAACCAAAACAGCAGGCAACCAGCAGTATCAGGATGGGTCGACTCTACCAAGTGGTGGTGACCGGGTTCAAAGGAGAAAGGATGACGGTGGATCTATGCAACACCGACGAACAGATGAGGAGCATGACCGTGGAGCAACTCAAGAACAAGATCGCAGTCAAACTCCCCCCAAACACGGGTAATTTGTGTTTTGTTTTTTGTTTCTTTTTTCACCTAAACTCGAATAATGTAAATATTTAAATGTAACAGATGAAATTACTGGCATAAATCGGTTTGACCTATTTATTTATTTATAATGTCTTTTCTTTGTGACTCTGTTGTAGAACCGGAGCGCATAAGTTTGATTTTCGCAGACGAACGGTTAGATGTAGACTCCAAACTTTTGTCGGACTACGGGATCCAGCACATGTCTGTGATCCAGCTGGTTCTGCAAGTGGACGGAGGACTGTCCCTTTAAACTGGACCGTGTTCCCGCCGCTCCCCGGTTCCTGACCTACGCACTTTGATATCCCTCCTCATTGTTTACTTGTTTACTGTTTATGTTCATAATGTAGCACATAATGTAACACATATGTGTTTTATCCAGCCTTAATAAATGTGTTATGTTACCATACCCACCTTGACTTTTTTATAAAAAAAAAAAAAAAAAAAAAAAAAAAAGATTAGTTTGGCCAGGGTCAATGTATGAATAGTGTAGAAAGGTAAAGCCTCGAGTAATAACAACATGGTAATAACATGCTAATGCCCGAGAACGTGAAGTCTGTTCTAGTTCAGGTCTAGGACTATTTAGTTGGCTACTGTGGTTTGAATCGTGCTTTTAAGAAATGAGAGCCTTCATAATAATACAAAAATATGTAAAGATATCATAGCATTAATGGTGATTCTGTTAACGTATGGAATAGACCTATATAACAAAAATCCCTAGCAGTCACCAGGACACACCTCTACAGATACAGTAGCCTGTTGATTGGTGCTTGTAATTCCTGCGCACCTTGAAAGCGACCTGTTTGTTTTTTTCCTCCTCCTCTTCCTCCGCGATCGCCTGTGAAAAAGAAACTTAACTACTGCAGACACAACTCGTGAGGCTTAGCCTATATCTTCTAACATGGACAAGCTTTTACATTTTTTTAGAAGAAATAAGAATGAACCTTCAGAGGCTGGAGGTAAGTTCAGCCTTTACTATCCTATTAGCAGGGGTGTAAAGTAACTACAAATACAGACGTTACTGTAATTTAGTAGAGTTTTGGGGCAGTTGTACTTGTAATTAAGTATAATTCTAGCCATGTAATTGTAATTAGCTAGCCTACATTTTAAATCATAGAAGTTACTGAATACTGTACAAGTCCCAGTTATCCCGCACTCACCAACAGCATCACCTGCTCTCTGATTGGCCCGAGCTCACAGAATATGCACATAGTGATTTATAATGACTAAATCCAGTTTTACATTTTTTTTATTGACCAACTTTTGTTAAAAAAATAAATAAAAATAAAAAGCACGATCTAAAACGCTAAAAAGCATTTTCCATTCATACTTATTATTTTTTATTTAAGTACAGTTTCGGGAACAGTAGGCTACTTGTACTTGTAATTAAGTAAATTATGTAACTATACTTTTACTTGAGTGCAACAGGCTACTTGAACAGTGTCCTGCAGGTGCTTTACATGACTAAAGACTTCAGAGAAAGAGTCACAAGGTTCGCCACACACATAAACCTGTTAATTAGCTAGTTATTAATTATTATTAATATTATTTGTGTTATTTTCATAGCCACACCAAAAGTAATCCAAAGACAGAGTACATTGACAGAGAGCTGAATGATCTGTTCCTTGAGTTAGAAGGAAAAGTTGGTTGTACTGTTAATATCACAAACAAGCTGAAGATCCACAATGGTAAAGTACTCCAAGTAACTTATTACTAATTTACCTACAGATGTGAGTAACACTGAGTTACATTTACTTGTTATATTTACTTTAGTAACCTTTTAAAGAAATTGTACTATTTAGAGTACTTTTCTAGCAGCATATTTTTACTCCTACATGAGTAATATTTTTAGTTTAGTAATAGTACACTTACTTGAGTAAAAGATTTGGTTACTACTTGAGTAATATTATTTTGAAGTAATGTTACTATTACTTGAGTACAATTTCTATCTACTCTACCCACCTCTGTTTACTTATTTGACTACTACTATTTATATCTTAGTGCATATGCAGCATGATGCAGCAGATCTTTATGAGAAGATTTTACGTCTGACCAGTCCAGAGGCATCTGAGGTACAGACTTCATCAACACCGGTGAACTGTATTTTAGCTCATTTAGTTTGTTTGTCTAGATCTTCCATGGAAAACTCACTAACAGGAATACATGTCTGAAGTGTCATTCACAAATCGAGACTGAGGCAGGATTCTGGCACCTTCCTCTTCCTCTCAGCAATGATGATGACTGCAGTGTGGTGAGAACAGATCAAAACAAACTTCAAGAAACTAGGCTTGTCAAAAGTATTGAAAATCAGACACTAATCAATTCTAAAGCTAGTATTAGATACATATTTGAGCAGGTATCAATACTAAAAAGTCACATTCACAGCACAGAAATGAACCTTTATACCAGCTTTAGAACAATATTGAGCTGTATCAGAACAAATACAAGACCACATAGACGAGTACAGTATTCCACTATGGAATATGCCTGGATGATTGAGGGATTACACAGATGTACGGCCACACCTTAATATAAAAGAAAGTACTATGATTTAATGTTAAAAATAAAGAGTGTCTTTTATTATCATTGTGGTATTGGAATCACTGTTGATTATTGAGTCTATTCCTTAGTACTGAAGTCTAGTTTGAAATTTTAGTATTGTGACAAGAGACACAAGTACACTATTATATTGTCTGAAAGTATATTTGGCCAGCAGATCCAAACCAGAATCTAAATCTGGTCTAAACAATCACAAAATCTGGTTTAAAATATGACTACATTATAAGAACAAACCCAAAGGCGTGAAAATGGGAAATAGATTTGCACTCCTTTGGGTTAGTTCTTCAGTAGACAAACTGGGAACTGAAGGAACTGCCTGAATGAAAGGAGCAGAAATGCACTTTTTAAAGATAGCCTCCATTCTCTGCTTATACTGTTGTTAGTATTTGATTTTCAATAATAACAGTTTCTCGCTTAACTTGGGAAGTACCAGAATTATCTTAAGATAGCAAACACAGTTAGTCATGACACAATGTTTGTCATTTAGTTCTGTCACAAAAACAAAACTTCACAATAAATTATAATACTGAAACTTAGTAGGCCTACTACTGTTACCCCAAAGCAGAATAGTCCCTGCAAACCATTCTGAATAAATCATATCTCTTAAATGCAATGGAGCATTAAAATATTATTAAGTGGCACTACGAGAGTAAAGTCGTAACATTTTGACGTTAAAGTCAATAAAGTCAATAAAGACAACAAAGTCGACGCCAGAAAAAGTCGTAATTTTATGAGAATAAAGTCATAATTTTACGGTAATAAAGTCATAATTTTATGAGAATAAAGTTGTAGCCAAAAAAGTCGACATTTAATGATGCAGGGCGCAACACCGAATCAAAATGTACACGGACTGCAAAAGACTTGGATGAGTTAAAAGCTTACATAAATGCCCATTAACGATGTCAAACTTTTGAAATACTTTTTTTTGCTAAGTGTTTTTGCACGTCCCATAAGTTGGTAAGTTATTAGACAGATCTGCACCATAATTTAGCTGCACCTCTCTACTTGTACGCATCAATCACAAAATGTTGAATGAAGTAGGCTATATTTTCTCCCTGTAGATTGACTGAACTCCTCCGTGGAAAAAGCCTGCAGAGCATGGCACTCCCTGGGGCTCATTGGGCAGGACACAGGACGTGCTCCGAGCTGCAAACAGGTGGAGAAGTGTCAGCGCGACTTTTACCCATACTCCGCTCCGCTTAACTTCGCTTCTCTACTATTCTAAACATGGGTACTTTGCGCACAACCACCGTTCAAAGATGTGCCCATTATGGGCTTGTGGAGTTGTGCGCACTGGCCAGCCCCGGTTTTACGCATCGATTATATTGTAGCCACTGTCCTGTTTCTGTGTCCAAATGGTTGGACGTGGTACACTTTAGTCTAATACACAGAGTTGAATACGGTTTCGGTCCCTGATCCCGAATTCTTTATGCGGGATTGACTCGCTGTTCCCCAGTACAGGGTCTGGAGCATTGCGTACTCCCTGTATCAGTGGATGTTCCAGGTACTCTGCGTGCAAAGACTCCTACACCTGTCGATGTCCTGCCCAGGAGCGCACAGCTCCACGCAGAGGCGCATGGGAGTCATTTCTGGGGAAATGATTAAAAGGCCAGCGATATAAGTTCTACTATCGTACGTAGGTTTTAATTTAATCTTTTAACTCAAATAAAGGCCATGCTCTTGCACACTGGTCGTGGTGGCGAATTGCACTTGCCCCTGAATCTGGATAAAGTTACATCTTTACGTTGACTACGACTTTATTGTTGTAAAATTGCAACTTTATTCTCCTAAAATGATGAATTTATTCTCGTAAAATTATGATTTTAATGTCAAAATGTTACAATGTTATTTTCGTACCGCCCGCGTATGGGTGTGTGTGTGTGTGTGGGGGGGGGGGGGTATGTATGTATGTATGTATGTATGTATGTATGTATGTATGTATGTATGTATGTATGTATGTATGTATGTATGTATATATATATATATATATATATATATATATATATATATATATATATATATATATATATATATATATATATATATATATATATATATATATATATATATATATATATATATAAACATTAGCTGTGATTAATTAAATAAAATAATATAATGAAACAAAATTACTTTTTTTATATATATTGATAAAAAATATTTATATATATATATATATATATATATATATATATATATATATATAAACATGAGCTGTGATTAATTAAATAAAATAATATAATGAAACAAAATTACTTTTTTTATATATATATTGATAAAAAATATTGAATATATATCAAGGTTGACACCTTTTGTTGTTAATGTAACAACTTTTATATGTGACACTTGGTTACTACAGTATACCAACTCGTTTATGTGATGGTTTGAATTGTCAGTGACTGGGGAGTTAGGGGACTGGCTTTGCTGAGCTGCTGTTGTTTTGTTTTTGTTTTTGTTTTTGGCATGAAGTACTACAGTAAACCCAAATAAATATGAAGAAGTAATTTGGTGTGTTTCCTCCTCACCATTTAAAGCCAAATACAGTCAGCTTATCCATGGGTTTCAGAATTATGAAAAATAAGGACTGTTTCCATTTCCAATGGGTAATAGCCATTTCTGTCCTATTGTATATTTGGGACAGAAATCTAAAACCATGAATTTCCAAGATCAAATATGCCACTCACTAAAATAACGTTCATTTAATTTTTACTGAATGTTTTTTCAGGAAAGGAGCATTTTGAATTTTTTCCGCTCGTCAGTGATCAGTGGAGATGATCAGATGTACTGTGAGACGTGTCGTGAAAAATGTGATGCTGTTCTGGTGAATAAGAGTGAAGATCTTGAAGGATAATTGAAAGACAGTTAAAAATTAAAATTTACTCTTTTGCTTAGGAGTGTGAAATGACTCATCCTCCAGAGGTCTTAGGGCTTTTGATAAAGCAGTTTGTGTTTGACCATACTCTTGGGAAATATTTAAAAATCCGCAGTTTTGTGGATGTGCCCTTAGTCTTAAACATTCAGGTAAACTAAATAATATTGTTTTTGTGAGAGACTGTACATACTGCTGTCACATCATCATAGCAGGTATTTTCTGTCTCTTTTAGAATCAGATCTATGAGCTATATGCATTTGTTGAGCACTTTGGAGACCAAAGATCGGGTCACAAATCTTTATTTGTAGCTACAATCAAGGGCCATGATGGAATATGGCATACGTTTGATGATGCATATGTCATTCAACGGTCTAGGAATTTACAATCATGTCCCACAGAAAGGTAAGTCCTAAAGTCTCCACTTTCAATTCAGTCTTAAAATGCTGGCTTCGGTCTGATTTCTTGTGGCATGCATTCAGGTCCCAGACAGCATATCTACTGTTTTACCAAAGACGGAAAGGTGAGAGCCATGTGTATAATCATTCCTGATTTTGGTTTTATTAAACAAAACAACAAAACCCATACTGTATGTATTATCTATCAGGGCTCAGAAAGTCAAATGTAGGTAGATAAGAATTTTTGAGTTGTGACATCAACAAACATCAAAATATGAAAATTACAAATGGAAAGGCCTATAAAGGTTAAAGAACAACCCAAACAACCTCTGCTTGTGCAAGCTATTCCAGTGAAAGTGAACTACACTACACTTTTGGTGATACAGGATAGGAGTACACTCTTATATTAGATCCAAACAGATAAAGCTGCTAAGATTTTCTACCAAATTCCTCGTTCTTTACTGGCAGTGTCGTTAGTGGTTGGGTATTTTTAACACACCCTGATATTAAACAACTATATAAAAATACTTTATACCAAATAACTCTGCTATCATCTCATTTAACAGAACAATCCAACAAACCTGGTGACATCATGTAAAGGTTTGATTGTTAACAGATTTTACTGTTAATTTTTAGCTGGTAAATACAATGGCCTACTGAACCTAGGAGCTACATGTTACCTGAACAGCGTTTTACAGGTACTGTTTATGACTGAAGACTTCAGAGAGAGTGTCAAAAAGTACGTGGAAAGACAGACTTTTATTTTTTTCTACATAGTGTTTTTAAAACGTGTGTAAATTTTTCTATAGCCATTTCAGGAGCAATCCTGGGACAGAGCACATTGACCGTGAGTTGAGAGACCTGTTCTGTGAGTTAGAAGAATGTTGGGCTTACACATACACATACAACATCATGAAGAAGCTGAAGATAAGCAATGGTACGAAAAAATATACATACACACACACACACACGCACCCCCCCCCCCCACACACACACACACACATATTCATATATATGTATATATATGTGTGTGTATATATATATATATATATATATATATATATATATATATATATATATATATATATATATATATATATATATATATATATATATATATATATATATAAATAAATATAATTACACACACTCAAAACATGTGTTTTAATGCAGTGTTTGAGCAGCGCGATGCAGCAGAGCATTATGAGAAGATTATGCATCTCACCAGTCCAGAGGCATCCCAGGTTCAAACTTCATCAGCACATATTTGACTCTTTGAAACTTTACTGAGAGTAATATCTTCATAGATCTTCCATGGAGAACTGATGAACAGTATTAATTGTCATTGTTGTGGTCAAAAGACCATAAGCATGACACGATTCTGGCATCTTCCTCTCTCTCTGGTGGACTCAGACTGTTCTGTGGTATGGACCTGACTAAACTGAACTGAATGTCGTATAAATTTTCACAAAATTTTAAATCTCATCTTACACTTTTCAGCACAGAAGTCTTCAGGATTTTTCACACAGAGAGGTGCAGATGTACTGTGAGAAATGTGATGAAACACGTGATGTTTCTTTAGTGAGTGATTGTAATATTTGTAAATATTATCTGGCCCCTCTGTCAAATTTTAGAACCCATTGTGGCCTGTGTGTCAAAAAGTTTGCCCAGCCCTGGCATAATGCAATGTAAAGCTCCTTGGTTGTCTTGAGGGGCACTAAACAAATCTAATGCATTTTTTTTTTTTTACTTTAATCATGCCATTTTGCCATAGTGTTGTGATGTGAAGCATTATCCTGAGGTCATGGTTCTTCTGATGAAGCGCTTTGAGTACAACGACAGAGAGATGAGATATGTCAAAAACAACTGTGTGGTGGAGATGCCCTACACTCTTGACATGAAAGTGGTTGAGTATCTCTGTGTCTAACATACATATACATACACATACACATACACATACATAAACATACACATACATATAGTGAGAGTTCTAGTACTGACTGTTACATTTTGTAGCCCTATGAGCTGTATGCCTGTGTGGACCACTATGGAGAACTTGGAGATGGACATTACATTGCAAGAATCAGGTCCAAGGATGAGGGGAGATGGTACATTTTTAATGACCTTTCAGTGGTAAGTTCAAAGTTTTACTGTTTTAAGAAAATACTTAATCATAATATTTTTTACATTTTTCATAGATTCCTCATGATTTCCTGGAACATCTTATGGAGAAGTACATTTACCATAGTTCAACATATCATTCTCCATTACAGATATTTAATCTATACATCAAGTATCACTAGTGTATCAACAATTCATTTACAGTAGCTGGCCAGCATAACCAACTTTGTTGTTCATTGCTTTCTGTGTGCAGATCCCAGGCAGCCTATTTACTATTTTACCAAAAACAAAAAGGTATGACCCATGACCTACAGGTATTTAAACAAGTTCTTACTTTCTGGGATTCCCAATGACCAAATATGTTAAAATGACAGGAGCAAAATCCGTGAAACAGAAACCATAGCTCTAATAAATACACATCATTATTCAATTTGCAGATACCACCTCCAGAGATGTCAGGCTGATTTCCACGCCAGAAACGAATGCTAATAAGGAACAACACACTAATGACAATAAAGAAAATGAGGAGGATGAAGAATATTTAAGTAATGCAACAGTTACACCTGAAATTAAGGAGGACAGTATGCTCACAGTCACACCAAAATTGCCAGATGAAACAAAGAACAATAGTGATGTTATTAATGTGAAAACACCGGAAATATTGGGGGTCCAGGGAAACAATCTACGTGAGGAGAGAGAAGATCAACAAGAATTACACTTTGATAATTCAAGCAGTAAAGAATCATGGCCTCTTGATATGGACAGATTGGTAGATTCCTTTAGCAAAATGACAATAACAGAGGATATGGTATTTCAACACTTTGACAATAGCAGAGGCAACCAATCTTTAAGTGAGAACAGAGGATATTGTAAACATGAGACGAGAGAAGAGGGTATCCAATCAGATAAAATAGGACAAAATTACAAAGGGACCCTAGATTAAAACTTGGAACTTGCAAACTACTTGGACCAAATGTGCGCAGTAGCTGAAGTCTTCACTATAGGTGCCTTTGAGAGTTTAATGAATTTTCGAGGTGACCTGGTCGACAGCTCATTTGAATGTAGTCCAAGTGAGATGCCTGCTGACTTGAATAACTATAGACTAAAATTCACATTAAAGCAGAAAGATTTGGAGAGACATGAAAAACCAATAAATGGAGATAGTTTCCAGGCAATCGTAACAGGTAAAGGATCAGTGGAGGTTCATTCCCTTCTTCAGCCATATCGTATAAATTATCGGGACAACGATGAAGACAACAGTTTATTAAAGAAGAGGAAGCTCCCAATTACCAGATTACACCCATACATAGGAAAACCTAAACAAAGAAAACTAAGGCGAGATAAACTACCTAAAGAAAGAGCTTTGTCCCATAAATCTAAGTATCGCAAAAGGGGATACTGAAATACTCAAGTTTAAACCAAAGAGAAGACAGGACAGTGATGAGCAGAAGGCAGAACAAGAGCAAAATGAGTGACATAAGTGACAGCAAAACAGGAAGTTCTCAAGATACGACAAAAATGTGACATGATATTAGGGTTGTCGGAAGTATAAAAAATCAGATACTAATCAATAATAAAATAAAACTAGACACTCACTTTAGGAGGTGTCCATACTAAAAAAAAAAGTCACATTTAAAGGACAGAAATGAACCTCTCCTGAATAGAATGATCTTGAGATGTAACAAGTATAAGACTATATGGACTAGTATACACCTATGGACCACTATGGAACATACCTGGATGACTGAGAGATTACACAGATATAAGACCACATGGCAATATAAAAGAAAGTACTAGATTTCATGTTGAAAATAACCTTTTATTGTCTAAATAAAGAGTGTTTTTTTTTTATCATTGTGGTATTGGAATCTGTATTGCATATCGAGTTTATTCCTTTTGTGACATTTAGACAAGACATTGATTGTTCACCTACCAAAACTCTAGTAGACGTATTTCAGGTTATGTGTAGATGTGGCACCACTATTCTTACAATAGTATTGCTTTTCTATTTGCATCCCATGTTCTATTTACATTCCATCTCTCACTTTTCAGGGTATTTGATCATTATTTTATGGTTACAATTTAAGTTTTAATGTATTCCACTCATTAAGTGTTCAGGCACTGTAAATAGTTGGTGTTTTTGTGATTTAATTGCATTCCTTATTATTGAATTCACTGCCTGCAGGCTGTTGATAAATTCAGTGAGACTGGACGCTCCCTGAAATCCTCCAGCTGAGTCATCATTTACAGGAAAACAAAAGTGAAAACAAATTTTAATTTACAGGAATTGCCATTTGAGATAAAATATTCTCCTATTAGTTTATCAGTTCAGATTTCAGTCTTCTCCCGGATGTGAAAGCTTCTGGAGTTGTTTATATGTCCATTCTGAACAGAATCCTAAACACATTTAAACATATATTGTAAAGCTAATGAAATTTTAAAAAATAAAATAAAAAATTTGTATATTTTTTTCCTCAAAATCGTGCAGCCCTAATGTGTTGACTTTGTTTGACACGTAGTACGTTTTACCGCAGGTTACATAGCTGCACCTTTGGACTCTTCTTGCTCCTTCTTGGCCATAATGCCATAATAAGGAGTTGCAAATTAATTACAGATCTGGCCTGAACATTTCACATTATTTCTAAATTACTGCCCCTTTAAATCAATGTGTAACGAGAAATTTTAAATGGTAAAAAATAATATACAAGAGTTGTTTTTTGATGATGTTATTTTGTTTAATTTGGGGTTTTATTTATTTATTTATTTTATTTATGTATTTATTTTTAATTTAGCAAGGTAATCGCTTAATTATTAACTCGAGCATGACTTAAGGTTATATTTTTCCGATGAACTTTGAAAGCATCGTCGTTAAGTTTCGCATTTCGCTGAGCGAAAAGAAAGTAAACTGCGATCTTTGGCATGTGGTGTTTGATGCTCAAATATTTTATTAGTGACAAGGCGACTATAAAATTGTTACTTTTGCGTTGGTAATGAATAAACATGAGCCAAATGTTTCAGAGTGAACGACAAGGTAAGAGCCTTTCTTTTTTTAAACACTTGAAATAGCATGACATGTGCATTAGCTCATTTCTAATTCATCTGCAGCTAAATATCACGGGCTGGTGAACCAAGGAGCTACATGCTACCTGAACAGCGTCCTGCAGGTGCTATTTATGACCAAAGACTTCAGAGAAAGAGTTGCAAAACATACTTCAGTCACAAGGTTTGTAGCTTTTTCATTTATTTTAAAGGTGCATTGCGTAACTTTTCTGGTGGAGCGTCCACCATCTACTTGTGTCCATAGAAATGTTCTGGCGTTGTCTATAATGTTTACCTATTACACGATAGGATGATAGGATGCACAGTTTATGATTACACACTTAAGTTGGAGCCATGGTTTTGAAAGTTTACTAATTGTTGTATTTATAATTTTATCCAGCCATAGTCACATGAAGAATCATGCAGAGAAGGGGCATATTGAAATCGAACTGGGTGATCTGTTCAGTGCTTTGGAAAAAAATCATGCTGATACACGCCTTATCACAAAGAAGCTGAAGATCCACAATGGTAAAATGCAGACACAATATGGATTTTACAGTTGTTGTATCAACTGTTGTAATAACAGTTTTTTCTTAGTCTTTGAACCGCGTGATGCCGCAGAGCACTATGAGAAAATCTTACGTATGACCACTCCAGAGGCATCTCAGGTACAGACTTCATCGATGGGTGTATTTTGATTATATAGTTTGATTTTGTTGTCATACATAGATCTTCCATGGAGAGCTGATAAACAGGAATATATGTAAGCAGTGTCAAAATGCAACTGAGAGTAAAGCAGGATTCTGGACCCTTCCTCTTCCTCTGGTGAATGACAACAATGAATACAGCGTGGTGAGAATCTTTGCAGTTGTAATTCAAAGTGTTTTCAATGTGTTTTTTTTCTTTTCTAATATTTACTATGAATAATCCCTATAATTTATTGACCATTTCTGTACAACCCATTTACTCTTCTAACTAAATATATCTATACTGTATCTTTAAGAGTCATATATATTAGTATTTAGCTACATCAAACTATGAATTGAATGAATCACTTCAGTGCCTCCATTTTATCTACAATACTGCAAAATTTTCTGTGTTTTGAGTTGGGCTGCACCATTTAGGAAGAATATCTAATTGTTTGTTTGTTTTTTCTGATAAGCATTTATGTTGTAAAAAATAAAAAAGTTAACATTTTAAACAGGTCCAAAAATCTGACTAAAACACTGAAATATGAACTGACAAACTAATATAGAATTACACTTCAGAACATGTTTGAACAGATCTAAACTATAGGGTTAGCAGTTTTCATGCAGAGTATTTTGTTCTTTTAGAAATTATGGTACTTCAAAAACTGCAGCATTTGAGATTTGCTAATTGCATCAATTCAAATTGCAATTTCGATTTGCTTTTGTTTCAAAGATTAAGAGAGTAGAGAAGGCGCTTCATTCTTAGACGCTTGTGGCCTGGTTTTTTTGTCCAGGAAAAGGGCATTGACGACTTCTTCCGTTCTTCAGAGATCAGTGGAGATGATCAGATGTATTGTGAGATCTGTGATGAAAAATGTGACGCTGTTCTGGTGAGTGCTAATGTTCTGGTGAGGTCTGACGGCCAGCTCCAGCTCGTAATGCCTAAGACAAGACTTAAAACTGGGGAGGACAGGGCCTTTTCTGTTGCTGACCCTAAGCTCTGGAACACACCCCCCCCCACATCCAAACTGCCCCCACAGTGGAGTATTTTAAGTGTCATCTTAAGACCCAGTTTTATTCTTTGGCTTTTAACACCGCCTGAGTTTTGTGGTCTTCTGTGTCTTTTTCTTATTTACTCTATTGTTTTAACCATTTTTACCTTTACATATTCATTTATCGGTACAGTACTTTGGAAACTGTCATGTTTATAAAATGTACTATATAAAATAAAGTGGATTGGATTGGTTTTAGTAGTTTTCAACATATTTTTGACTTTTTTTCTTAGGACTGCAAGATGGAACATTATCCCGATGTTTTAGTGCTTCTTTTAAAGCGATTTGAACTGATATTTGATGGTAAAGTTTGGAAAAAAGTAAAGATCAACTGCCTAGTGAAGATCCCAGACACACTGCAAATGGAGGTGAAGTAGAGCATTGTACATTGTGTACATTTAGCTTTGGGATTACACTTAAATGTTAGTGTTGTTTTTTTAGACTTACAAATACAAACTGTATGCTTATGTGGAGCATTTTGGAGATTTGCGAAGTGGACATTACACTGCAATAATCAAGTCACAAGATGATGGCCTTTGGTACATTTTTGACGACTCAAAAGTTAAAGTGGTAGGTTTAAATCATCAGGATTTTGTTATGATTGAAACAAAAACGATCTCTGAAAATCTTTCTTTCAATAGTCAAACTATAACCACTTTCAGTTGGATCCCACAGAAACGTATGTTACTTTTCTTTTGCTATAATGTCAACTCATTTTATGTGGATTAAATGTAAAATCACTCTTGTTTCTTTTGCCAAGGTCCAGAAGTGTGTATCTTCTGTTTTACCAGAGACAGAAAGGTATGTGTAAAGTACCAGTAGTGAAGTCACATCACCATCAATACAAAACAATACAAGGTAATATGGTCAACAAAATATATTATGTGTTAGCAGTTAATACACCACAGCCATTAAAATTATCTTAAGTGATTCTGTTGTCTACTGAGCAAACCTCAAACTATTTTTGCAGTTGTAGTTAAGGTCATGTTTGATTGTTTTAGTTTCATAAATGTTTTTACTACTTTTTTTTCTTACACAGCCACTACATTGACAAATATGGACAGACATCACAGCTCAGAGGAAAAAGAGAAGAAAGTCAGCCCAGCATCAAAAAGAAATATGAATGGGGGTAGACCTAGAGGGGAGAATGTTAATATTGATTCTAATGATGATCAAAATGAAGCAAAGAGAAGGAAGACAAATAGAAAAGATGTGTTAGGTCAAGGTGAATGCCACAAAAGGTCTCAAGTGCCTGAAGATACTCGTGGGGAAAAGGACCAAAACTTATATCCAGTGAAACAATCAAAACCAAATGTAAAAAGGCAATATGGAGACTCCAGTGATGTTAATGTGGAGCCCAAAATGCTTGTTTATAGACAACATAATGGAGGGCAATGGGAAGACCAGAAAATGGCTATGAGGCAAGAGTTTAAGCACCCACAATCAGTAGAATACAGTCAACAAGATGCTCAATATAGAGACAGACCCCCCAAGCAAGTTAAACACAATAATATTTGGGCTCCAAGTCAAAATGAGATGCAATGGGAAGACCAGCCTATGGTTAAGACGCAGCAGCTTGTTGCAGAATACAGGCAACAAGATGATCAAAGGCATGAAGATAGAGACAGACTCCACAGACAAGATAATGGCAGTATTGGTTGTACTCCACGTCAAAATGAAATGCAGTGGGAACTGAACAAGAGGCAGCCGTCAAAACAAATAGATTATTCCTCATATGAGCAAAACCAATCAAAGGCCAGACGGGACAAACAACATGTCAGTCAGCAAGACATTGGATTATCAGAATACAGGCAAGATCGACACGAACACTACAGACGCATTAAAAGCAGTAATAGTGCTCCAAGTCAAAATAGGATGAATATGAATAGAAATCACCATGTATATCCCTACCCAAGTATTCCAAACAGAAAAAGGGGAGGGTCTTCAGCCAGATGTAACGATGATAGTTTTCAGGGACACAGGCAGTATTGTTCACAGGATGTTCAATTAGAAAAGTTCAGCAAAGAAATCCAGGGACATAAAATGAAAAATAATGAACTAAGGAAAAAAAACCCAAACAGATGGACAGATTTACTACCACAAAGACTATGTGAGGAAACTGTCACAAGAAGAAACATATTACAAAGACCAAGCAATGCAGAAGCCTCAGCCAACTAGGCCTCAAGAATACTTGGAAAGACTGGAGAAACACCAGTCAAAAATATCTCAGATGTATAGACAAAATCAGCAAACAGGTCATTTGCAAAGACCAAAAGACAGAAGTGATGATGATAGAAAGGGCAGAGGAGGAGATGCTGAGACCAAACTGATGTCAAATAAAAGCAACCTACAAAATGCAAAAAAGAGCAATGGCTTCAGAAATAAATCTCATTATAACAATACAAGCCACAGAGAAATCACCTCAGAAAATTTTGTTTTAACACCAAACACAAAGGAAATTGAGCCTGAAACAAATCATCGCCAAAGCAGGAAAAAGACAAGTTTTGGGGCTTGTTTGTTTAAACCTTTTTTTTGTTGTGTAAAATTTAAAAGGAAACGCACCAAATGACTAGGGGTGGATACCATCACATGTAAGGAGTTGTTTATAATTGTGCTCCTGGTTTGGGTGAGTTATTTCCTCATTCTGCACAACACTAAAATACTGTAATTGTTTGTAGATTAAAAACAAAAAAAAATTGTGTATATTGTGTTTGCACTTAGTAATTTAATTACCTAATTAAATTTGCACTTTTAAAATTATTTTGTATGTGTTTAAAGTTGTATTGTTTCTGAATCTATTCTAGACTGTATTTTTGTTCTAGTAAACAAATGATGTACTGTTGTAAGTATTGTAAAAAATAAACAAAATAACACATGTACATATTGCGGTTATGTTATTAAACAAGACAACATTCATATTAACTTATTATTACATATTCATTTTGAGTATAAGCAGTTTTTTTGTAGTTTTTTTTTTTTTTTTTTTTTTTTTTTTTATAATTTTTTTTAAAATAAATTAATATATAGATGCTCTCGGAGTAGAGCCGCTGCTCCTACACGTTGAGAGGAGCCAGCTGAGGTGGCTCGGGCATCTGCTCAGGATGCCTCCTGGACGCCTCCCTAGGGAGGTGTTCTGGGCATGTCCCACCGGGAGGAGGCCCCGGGGAAGACCCAGGACACGCTGGAGGGACTATGTCTCTCGGCTGGCCTGGGAACGCCTTGGGATCCCACCGGAGGAGCTGGAGGACGTGTCTGGGGTGAGGGAAGTTTGGGAGTCCCTGCTTAGACTGCTGCCCCCGCGACCCGGCTCCGGATAAGCGGAAGAAAATGGATGGATACTTTATAGATGGTACTCACACGTATACTTCTGTAATATCAGCTGCTCGAGCCCTTTTCATTTGACCTATCAAAATCTGTGTTTCGTTTTTCTGGTGCACCTTGAACACCGCACACGCAGATAAATGAAAGAGAAACTATAGCGTCATGGGACATACTTAATGAATGGTCGGACAAACATTATCATGGATTTGAGTAAACCAGGTAGGATTATTTTTACAAAATGTCACATCTGTGGTCTAGTGGAATGCACCTGAAACTTTGGTCTGAAACTTTGCAGCCAAATACCATGGGTTGATGAACCAGGGAGCTACGTGTTACCTAAACAGCGTCCTGCAGGTGCTGTTCATGACCGAAGACTTCAGAGAAAGCGTCAGAAAGTTTGTACCTAATTTGAAGTGGACTGTAGGCTTTTCAATAATCAAAGTGCACTTATAACTGATATATTGTATGTTAATCCTGTAAGGAACAATGCACGGACGGAGCAGATTGACAAAGAGCTGAGGGAGCTGTTTGAAGACTTGGAACGATATACTGCCTATACATATAAAATTACACAGAAGCTCAGGATCGAAAATGGTACAGTGCCTGTACATTGCATAAAAATAAACAATAAAAAAGATTAAAGTAAGTATAAAAATTGTATTTAAAGTAGGCTATCATAATAAATGTCTATCTCTCACTACTAGTGTATGAGCAACGTGATGCAGCAGAGCATTATGAGAAGATTTTACGTCTGAGCAGTCCAGAGGCGGCCCAGGTACTCATAGTTGGAGGGTTTAATATAATAATAAGAATTATATATATATATATATATATATATATATATATATATATATATATATATATATATATATATATATATATATATATATATATATATATATATATATATATATATATATATATATATATATATATAATTTTTCAGATAATTGTTCATTGTCAACAGATTTTTCATGGAGAACTGATAAACAAGAACATATGTAAGGAGTGTCAAACTACATTTCCGAGGGAAGCTGGATTCTGGAGTCTGCCTCTTCCCCTGGTGAACGACAACAATGAATACAGCGTGGTGAGACCAGCTATAAATAAAACTCAACTTATTCAGACAGACACTTGACATGGTTTTAAAAACATCAATAAGACCCAAGAAAATACATTATTACACAAAATTGATTCTTGTGAGCTTTAAGTTTCATTCACACATGTTATGTTATGTTTCATTCACACATGTTATGTTATGTTTCATTCACACGTGCTAGTTAGAGTAACCCTGGAATATTAGGCTGTCTACATCTCCAAAGATCAAAATGCTCAGTTTCACTTTGTGATGTCATGCAATGGTATTTTTTAAGCCAACAGCTACCTTTTACCTTTGGTAGAGATTGACAATTCCAGGGCTGAAATCATCCAAATGATTCTAGTGTAAGTGTTTGGAGTTTAAAAACACAGTGGAGCACTTCTGTATCACTACATGACATCACAAGGCAGAACAGTGTTCTGTTTGAGAGAACACAGCCTAAATATGCAGGGTTTATGTGTTAAATGTGTGAATGAAATAAAACTCCAGTTATGTTTTTGATGAGAAAACAACATTATAACAGATCAGAACATAGCGTAATATGGGCCCTTTAATAACTGGTGCTTCTCCAGGAAAAGGGCATTGAGGACTTCTTCCGTTCATCAGAGATCAGTGGAGATGATCAGATGTACTGTGAGACATGTGATAAAAAATGCGATGCAGTTCTGGTGAGTAATAGTGATATCTGTGAATATTGCACTGCCCATACTGTTCTGCCCATACTGTATGTTACATATATTCATATATATATATATATATATATATATATATATATATATATATATATATATATATATATATATATATATATATATATATATATATATATATATATATATATATATAATTATTATTTTATTTTTTTATCCTAATACCTTATTTTGAATGCATACTAGGGCTGTAGTCGTGACAAAAGTTCTCAAAACTTTTACGTATCTCTATGTATATGACACAAATTCAATTCACAAAGAAAACTAAAAAATATGCAGGAAAAACTGTGATTATGTAAAGATAGATTAAACTTGTGAATTGAATGAGTTTAAGCTGCCTTTTTACATATAAATACCAAAAAATACCAAACTCCCAGCAAACTCACTAACTTCTCTTTTCTTCTATTGTCTCATATAAATCCTTATAATCTAAATACAATTATTAGTCGACTACTACTAATTTTGGTCAACTAAGACACCATGGACCAAATAATGAACTGAAGGCCTACACCCCTTATTTTTATTCTATCATAGCTTATAATGCTGAAGCAAGCTTCCAGTTTGTGAATTCTGCTCACTGATAATGGGAGCAGAATTCACAAACTGGGATGAGATTGAGACTGAGACATGTTTTGGCCTGTGTTTCTTGCAGGCTTGTGAGGTGAAACATTATCCAGAAGTCTTGGTGCTGTTGTTGAAGCGCTTTGAGTTTGACTACAGATACATGACTTATGTCAAAATCAACCAGCCTGTGAATGTGCCCCAGACTCTACAGATGTCAGAGGTAAAGTAGAAATAATAGTCTTCTAGTTATGATACAAAAGTAGAATGCAGATACTGTCTGGGTTGTGTCTTATTTGATATTTTTACAGAATCACTTTTATAACCTGTATGCCATTGTGGAACATTCTGGAGAACTGAGATTTGGACATTATATTTCCATTATCAGACCTCAGAATGATGATATATGGTATATTTTTAATGATTCTACGGTAAGTCTAAATGTAAACAATCAAATGTAATTCTTACATAAGTCTAATTGATTTGTTTAAAAACATTTTTGCTCCTTATGCAGGCTCCATATAGTGCTTCACCAACATTGGAAAGGTATGAATCATCAAGTATAATTTTCAGTGACCGCTAAGAAGCTATTGTTGTCTCAAAACAAAAATGTAAAACCTGATTCCGATACTAAGAGATAGGCCCGATACTCAGTAACGATTCTGATACCATGATGATATTCTTTAGACAACAGAGTGTGATTTTCAACATTAAATCATAGTACTTTCTTTTATATTACCATGCAGTAATCCCTTAGTCGCCCAGGTAGGTTTCATAGTGGTCCATGGGCGTATACTAGTGTCTGCAGTCTTATACTTACAGCTCAAGATCATTCTAAAGCTGTTCAAGAAAGGTTCATTTCTGTCCCGTGAATGTGACTTTTTTAGTACCTGCTCAAATGATTGTCTGGTTTCGATACTAGTTTTAATATCAATTAGTATCTAATTTTTGATACTTTGACAACCCTATTAGAGGCTTTGATAAAAAACACTACCAAAAGTGATTCCCCAAGTAAGAATTAGTGCAGTTTCTGAGAAGCCCAATAGTTTCACATAATTTAACTGTAGGTGTTTGTATCTATCTCTCAAAAAACACAAATTAACAACTAACCCATTATTATTTTATCCATATAGATCCCATACAGCTTATCTACTGTTTTATCGAAAACATAAAGGTAAGAGGAATATCCATCTTAATGCGAATATATATAACAAAGACATTTCAACAAAAAATGAATGGTAACATGTATATTGTAAATACACCACCCCAGAAACTCATGAAGACAATAGCTCCAATGAGATCAGCAAACCAACTGAGAAGGAGCAAGTTCCAGCAAAACCAGAAAATGAAGAAACACCAACCAAACCTTTGCTGAAGAGGTCATTTGACAAGAATCAACAAGAATACACGATTGTTGTGAAGAAACCAAAACAGAAGCTGAGTGTAGATGAAGACTATTTGGATCTGAAAGGTCAGAAATGTCTAGAATTAGACAACTCCTCGAGTCAGCAAATGTGTGACCCTAATGTGCTGGGATTAAACAAAGAAAGGCAAAGTAGTGAGTGTTCAGTAGATAATAGCAACATGGGGTTTAGTAATGAACAACGTGAACAACACAACGTGAAGGACGAGTCCATTGAACATGTTAAGCAGGAACCTCAGCCAGAAATTAAGCAATCTTTTGCATCTACGAAAACAGATCACCTCAGTCATGTGTATGCAAATCAGGAAACTTTTGAAATTGTGCAGACAGAAATGAGAAAGGAAGAATGTTCTATAAAACTACACTTAAAGCAAAATGTAAACAACCAGGGAAGTGAAACTAGAGAGAATGATTGTAAGGGGTTTGGAAGATGTGAGGGTTTGCAGTCATGCTCAGATCTTGATGTTAATACAAAAACAGCAAAGGGTAATAATGAAGTAATGACAGAAAAAATAGAAGCATCTGAAAACACAGGACTTTTAAGTCAAATGAAGCCAAATCAGGAAAAATGTGACAGATCAGATAACTTAGGAGCAGACACTATAGTGAATGCAAACAATGGTAAAGGTGGTGGAGGTGAGGATAGATCTGAGATTAATCCTGGTTTACCATTGTGTTTTAGTAATCAAAATGAACAGACAATTGAAATAATGGCAACAGAAAAACAAGAGCAGGGGATTGACCAGTCAGAAAAAAGAGTTTTTGCAATGAATATGGAGGGAACAATTGGGAGGACCAATGAAGATGATTGTGATAAAAGACAAGGCATAAGTGCTGGAGGCAGTCCTGCTGAAATAAACTTAAACAATGCAATAGATAAAGTTATACATAATACTGATTACAGCACAGATGACACCAGCTGTATTGAAGTTAATACACTTTCAATGACACTCCAACCAGACAGAACAGCATATGTGAAGTTAGATGAAAGGGAAATGAACAAATCATGCTTATTAAGGGAAAGTGGTAAAAATGGCTATGAGAAGGTAGAAAAAGATTGTACAGGTGATGGACTTTCCGATAGAAACCACGCTGGGGAATTCTCTAAGGACAGTGAGATTGTTCTTGGTTTAAGTAGTGAACCTTTGTCAAAAAGTCAATCAATGGAAAGACTCATGTCAGTGGAGGGAAATAAAGATAAGGCAGGGAGTTATTGCAAGAATAATGTAGGTGGAGATGTCGTTCAAAGCAATAATAAGGATATAAAAGCAGCACATAAAAAGAGTGATCCTGGTTGTAGTGCATCTGTGAACCAAAACTTTCTCAGACAATCTTTTTTAACAATGCAGGAAGATGAGGCAGGGGTACAAGGTGAGAAAAATTATCAAAAAATGAATGTAGAACAATTGGAAATAACTGAAAAATCTGACTTGAGTTTAGAGGATTCGCAAAGAACAGAGAGCCAAATAGATGCAACGGTGAAACCAATGAAGAGGATGACAATATATGAGTATCACCTGGAGAATATGCAAGGGTTGAAGGATGGGAAATTTAACAAAAGCCAAACAGATATGTGTGAGAGAGGAAAAACAAACATTTCACCACCTCAATCTCTCCCAGGTACAGAAACAGAAAATCATCATAATTTAGGAGATGTTTCATGCAAAACCCATAACTTAATAAATAATGATAAGGCAGAGAGTTATTGCAAGGATAATGTTGGTGGGGACGTCGTTCAAAGCAATAATATGGATATAAAAGCTGCACATATCAGACGATCTTCTTTAACACTGCAGAAAGATAAGGCAGAGGTACAAGGTGAGAAAAATGGTCTGAAAATGAATGTAGAACAACTGGAAATAACCAAAAAATCACACTTGAGAAAGAAAATACCATATTCAGAAACAGAATCCCATTATAGTTTAGGAGTAAGGTTTAGGAGAGAGCTGTTTGAGAGTTGTGTTGTGATCAAAGAAGGAAATCAAGACACAATCAAGCTTACACTAAAGCCAAGAGAAAACAATGACAAAACTACTAAATGCTATGATGTTAGCATGACAGAAATGGAGTAAAAAATATAATATATCAGTGACCTCTGCACAGAGTGAGATCGCAAGAGGTACAAATGAAGAAAATGGGGGAAATTAACTTAATAAAGATAGAATATCCAAGTGTCACTCAGGGTTTCTTTGGCATTTCTTTTTTTTTTTTTTTTGTAAAATTCAGTTAAAAAAGAGTAATTGTAGGGAAAAAGACCGAAAATAAAAGTTGGCATTGGTGCTGTAAACCCAAAAATGTACACAATGCACAATAATCGTCTGTGCAGTACTCTGCATACATCTGACAGTTGTCATGTTTTTTTGTTGCCACAAGCTGTTTAAAAATGTTTACATTGCAGTGCTTATTTATGTTTTATTCATATTTAGACTGTATATGTATGAATATAAAACTATAACTGATGCTTTAATAACAGCATATAGTATTTTAATATAGGTCATGAAAAATTGAAATTAAATATATACTTTTGTGTTTGTATATTTTGTGTGGCTGGTGACATTCTCTATAAATGAAACTGATTTGTACAATGGGGGTGGAAAGTCAACTGTATCATTCTGTGGAAACAGAAGGTTAAAACCAAACCTTCTCTTTATCTCCAAGGAGAACATTCTCCTTGAAGATAAATAGTTTTTATGCCATACTGAAGAATATTATAGCCAAATGAACATTTCCATGGAAACAATGGAGCCCACTCACAGTGAGGATACATGATTTTATATGTTTTTCATTGCAATAAAAACATTCATAATACAACATTTTTGTCTATTTTTTGACAAAGAAGTTACATATTGGGGCTTTAAGAGTGTTGTTGTTGTGTTGATCTAGTTGAGAGCGAATAACATCCTGTCTTGCTCTTTCTTTCACTTTTGATATTGGCCCATACGGAAACACTTGCTGCTTTTTCCGAGAAAGACGAGGTAAGAGATTATGAAAAAAATTAGTTTTATTTTTCAACTAATAGATTCTTCTCAGATTATTCTATATTACTGAACTAATGATAATATACGTTCCTAAAATAACTGGTATGTAGGTCCTTTATGTAGGTCCTTTTATCACGGCATGTAGGTCCTTTGTGATTCATATTTGTAAAATGATTTGTGGATTAAGGTGTTTTACTGTAAGTCATAAAAGAAAGTCTCTGATAGTCCTTGTCACGTGACATGTCGACTGGACTGGCCTTATCACTGGAGAGACATTTCTTCCTCTCATACTGTCATGTTTCCATTTATTGTTGCAAAGGAGTAGACAACATGAGCTTTGCTGAAAGTGAACCAGAAAAGTGCTATGATCCTTTGGACAACACGGTCCCATTGGTAGACGGAAAAGATGACTTGGATCCCTTTTGTAAGTCTCATCACTGTTATAAATGCTACATATTGCATAGTATTTTACTAAATTTGTCTTTGTGTTATTACTAGCATTGGATGATGGTGTCTTAAAAGCACGTCTCTCCTGTGGGCATGTTGTTTCTCCAGAATCTCTCACTGCAGCCTGTCGCGCCCAACTAGATGAGGCAAGTTTATACGTTTAAATCAATACAAAATAATATCAAACCATTAGCTTTGCATTAGACACCTGTAGACCATGGTGCTGTTCATAAAAACTCCAGAGTGACACCCATTGGTAATATTATGTGCGACTATAGAAACTACATAATACTACATAAGAAGCCTAATAATGATAATAAATATAGCTTCTTTTTTTAATTGTTTGTTTCAAAGGGTAATTACAAATTCAAATGTCCTGCCCTTATTGGAGAAAGACCCTGTAACAGTCCCTTGTCATACCAAGAGGTGCGCAGACTGGCTGATTTGACTGTAAAGGAGATGCAGTACTTTGAAGAGAACATTGCACGTCTGGCTGCAGCGGACTACAGTGATATTGAGAGGGTATGTGGGTTTTAGGTATATGCAATGTGCAATAGAATATTACACATACTTATTATTTTGACGAATGTTTCAGAATGTAATATCATATAATGTTATTTTTGACGCAAAATAAAGTATGTCATTGCCATTTCATTTCCGTATGGTTTTGTCTACTGCAGTGCCCCAAATGTAAGACTAACATTGAGAGGAAGGACATGGCCAACCTGTGTGTGCAGTGCAGCGTGTGTTCGGCTGAACGGAGAGAGCCGTACCTTCTGTGCTGGCAGTGTCTAAAGCCGTGGAAAGGCAACGCACCTCGCTCCGATCACTGTGAAAACTCAGGCTGCAAGAACTATGAGCTGGAGCTGCTCCAGAACTGCAAACTCACTAACCTGCCCCAAGTGCGTGGGGCAGACGCGGTCCCCTCCATCCGGGCCTGTCCCACCTGCGGACAGAGAGTAGAGCATGACAAAACAGGCTGCAAAAACGTCATTTGTCCTCGCTGCCAGAAGGAGTTCTGCTTTGTGTGTCTGAAGCTCACTCCTGAGTGTCTGAAGACCAGCTCCTACTTCATCCCCTGCAGCGCTGGAGTGGCCCCCCGACAGACCTCCATCCCAGTGTGGCGCAGGACCTGAGGCCCCTCTCTGTGCCATTACCAAATACTATGACAAACATTCAACTTCAATATGTAACAGCAATATTTAACTTTAGTCTATGCTGTTTGTTCTACTCTAACTTGTAAAAGATGCAGTTGTAATTTAGCTTGTGAAATGTCTGAATAAATAAATTTAACTGCATCTGTAGAGACTGAAATTAATGTGAAATTTTAGCTTTAACTCTGTTCTAAAAATGTTACGGTTTTTTTTTTTGTTTTTTTGTTTTTTGCAAGAATTCTTAATGCATTCAATAATGCTTTACACCATGCGATAACACAGCTCAAAATGGGTAAAACCATTTAGAGTAATGGTAATACAGCATGTAATAAATATAATTCAAAAATTATTGTTGTCATACGGTTTTTGTATTTGATCCATGCTCCTGTCCATACGTGCATGAACTATGAATTTTATATTATATGTATATTTTTACATTTAGATGATAGTTTTATAAAACCCATACACTACAAAAAATGATGACAAAATTTCTCTGGGCAAAATATGATGTATTTGTTAGATTAAGTTATACATACACAGTGAACAGTGGAGCAAAGTAAATATTAAACTTCCCACAGAAAAGCAAATGTAAGAATATCCCCTGTTGTAGACTTGTCCATTATTTTATTTCTGTATTAAAGTCACTTTTATACTTAGTACTGATATTATCAACAAAAATACAAATCAAAAGTAGAATATTTCTTTGTTGGCTGACGGGGGATGATGGGGCATTGATCTGAAAAAAGAATAGACCATAGATAAAGAACATAGATATAGTGTTGCCATGATACTAAAATTTCAAACTTGATTTTAATACTAGAGAATATCCACGATACTCAATACCGATATCACCATAATGATAATAAAAAACATTCTTTATTTAGACAAAATTAAATAATATAACCTGTGTCTATGTGTTCTTACAATTATTCTGATACAGCTCAAGATAATTTTAATAAGTATCAGATTTATATAGCATTTTTTTGGACACTCAAAGACACTTTACAGTGCATTAGTCACTCCACACTTGGTAGTGGTAAGCCACTTTGTAGCTACAGCTGCCCTTTGGGCAGACTGACAGTAGCGTGGCTGCCAGTCTGTGCCATCGGCCCTCCAACCACCACCGCACTCATGCACACACAAACTTTCATACTAGGCAATGTGGGTGAAATGCCTTGCCTAAGGACACTGTAGCACCAGATGTTCACAGCAGTCTCCCATTTAAGTAATAACCAGGCCTGGCCTTACTTAGCTTCTGGTCTGATCTGACAAGACCGGTATGGCCATTTTAAAGCTATTCAGGAAAGGATCATTTCTGTCCTGTTGATGTGACTTTTTTTTTACTAGTGAAACCTGTTCAAATGAGTATTTAGTTTTGATACTAATTTTAGTATCAAGCAGTATCTGATTTTTGATATACTATGTTTTTTTTCAACCCTATTAGATTATAGTTATATTATTATAATTATTCATTATTAAAATTATCTGTTGGAATTTCTTCTGCTCTTGTTGAAACTTGTAAAAGAAAGAAAAACACACAGGCTAACATGTATGTTACCACACTAATATCATGTGTTATTACATATTTAAAAAAAAGCTACGCAGGCATCCAACAGATCAGATGGTTGCTCCTCAGCCTAGAAAATAAGAAAAGTCAGTTTTGAAATTGCACACAGAGCCGATGTGGAGAGGCTTTTAGGATTACACTTAACTCATATTCTGTTTTTTCATAAGTGGACTGGATATAGTTGCTGTGTCCACTTCTAAGATTATCCCAGTCATGCACTGTGCCGTAGATGTCAGACAGTATCAAAGTGGGACTAAACACCTTCTGCATGTATGTTCTATGTTGGAATGTTCAGCAGTTACCATGGCAACACAATACACACATTAGCAAACACTGCCAAAAGAGTTTAAACTCACAACAAAATTTACTCAAACCACACATTTCCAGGAGCCTGTGAAAAATACAAGTGTGATTGTCCTGTGTGTGTTTTATTTTCAACTAAAAACGGTGAGTGTGACTAACTGAAAAACTGCTGGCTAATGCTAGCTAGTTTGAATCTGTGTTATTTAAGAAAAACTTGTTTAACAGACCAAAGTCAGCTCACCTGTTGTAGTTCCACCTAAGCCAGTTCTTTATGGTCAGATATAGCTCAGATTTAAGTCTAATAGAGCAAGACAGAGCAGTGCCTATAGTTAGAATCACACCCCCAGGTAAAGTTGATGATCAGCTGCAAAGTATCAGTAGACAGGCATTGTTCATACTACACTGAAGACTCCATTGTTTTGGTCTTTCAGGGGTAAAGGAAGAGTACAGAAAGGGTTTGTCTCTTCATTGATGATGTGGCCTTGAAAGGTCTTTACGCGGAAGATCTTTAGAAGTTAGCAACCAAACTAGTCAATGACAAAGTGTTACTTGTATGCGTGTATTCAGCTACATACACTACCAGTCAAAAGTTTGGACACACTTTTCATTTATGTTTCTTCTTTATTTCAATATTTATTTACATTGTAGATTCTCACTGAAGGAATCAAAACTATGAATGGATACAATGGAACGTAGTAAATAAAAAAATAAACTCAAACTAAAAACTTATTTTAGATTTTTAAAAACATTTTTAATTCCTGGTCTGTCTTCATGTTTGAGCTGCAGTGATATGTGTTTCTCAATATAGAAAGAACCAGAGACAGCTAAAGATTCGGACTCGAAACTCAAGTACAGGTTTAAAAATCTACTCCAAAAAGTACAATTACTCCAAAAATCTACTCAATTACACTATACTTTTAATTAGATACTTTCCACCCCTGATTAGTACAAACCTGTTATGGAAATTTGGCGTCATGAAAAGCAGTTGTAGAACATTGTTGAGATAAGTCGTTTCCTGATTCCTGAAGCCATATAGAGCTTGAAATCAGAAATGCATTGCTCAGTTATGACAAAAGGCACTTATAATTATGCAGGTTATTACATTTTAAAAACTCTTTATAAACAATATATCAAATATGGGTGATAAATCATGAGTAGAAAACATATATAAACAGCATTATATTAAAAACACAGTGTAATTGTTTTAAGCCTCTACTTACAAGGTTTTAGCAATCATCTAAATGCTCTTCCTTCAGACAGTTAAATAAGATCAAGGGAGTCAATTGGGGAGGGGCAAAGGGGCCTGTTGTCCAGGGCCCTAAGATCTGAGGGGCCCAGAATTGGACCCTCTTCCTATTAATTTAGAGGGAGGCACATGTGAGGCTTCATGTCCAGGGTCTCCGAATTTCTGTTGGCCTGAATAGGATATTACCAGTAGGTGAATTTTGCATGTAGTCTATTATTGTTCCTGTTAGCAGGAAGTACTTTGTAATGTGGACCAACTTGTTTTTCTTATAACCTGTGGAAATTTTAAAAAAAATTATATACAGTACTTTGATTAGACCAAATTACTGCCAGCACCTGGTTGAACAATAGCATTTCTGTACTATCAGCTTTTTGATCATCTGGAACATTTGGTAAGCCATTTTATTTATTAATTATACAACAAATACTGTAAACCTTTGCTTATAACAATAACTTACATATAAATCTTTGCTGACATTCTTAAACCGAGGGCTTAGTCAGATGCTGCCGTGTAGAAGGAGAAGTGTATGAATTATAGAAAGATGTCGAATGCTGCAGTTCTTCAGTTTGCGAGACACTGAGCGTTTCACCTCTAAAGACCAATCTAATGTCATCCTCTAGAGAGAAAATACAGTGCCTTATTAATGGTTATGTATAATATAAGAATAAAAAAATTTAGGATTTTAAGTAGGGTTTGACAATTGCATTTCAAACAATTGATGCTTGATGCTTCCCATCTCCTCTTCTCTCTCGCACACATTTATTCACTTTTTGTCACTGTCAGGCATGCATATTATTAGACCTTTTGTTTTTTATGCATTTGCCATTTTCTTGATGTCAGTGCATAGGCTTATCACACTATTATAACGAGATAGGGAGACTATATTATCTAAAATGAGCAGGCTTAAATCAAAGTGCCTACGACCATATAACATTTTCTAAAACATTACATAATCCGTAAGTATAATTACACTGTAGCCAGCCAGCATACATTAAAATGCATTAAACAGGAAAATGATATTCAAAAATGCCTGGGGAGGACCTTTACTTTTACTGTGTGATGTGAGTAATACAGACACATTTACGGCAGATGATGCAGCTGTGCATCATGTTGGGGCACTTGAACCCAAGTGGCACTAAAGTGGCAAAGGCCCCCATGTCAGATTCTGTTTAGAGCCCTCTGAAAGCTAGATCCTGCTCTGCTTTAATCAATTTTCACTGGACAAAAGGCATAACACTGCTCCCATCTTGAGAGTACCATACAGTTTAGAGTTCTCAGTTGTGAATTGGTGTTGTTTTTTTTTTTCAGATTCCTGCTGTCAGATGGGTCCAAAACTGACACGTGAGCATGAAAATGATACAGT